>NW_028258316.1:9953125-10326250 GCF_053883595.1 Heterocephalus glaber | reverse complement strand
ATTATATATCTACACTGTCCATACAGCAGCAACCACAAGCTAGCTACATGTAGCTATTGAGTACTTGGAGTACGACTGGTATGACTGAAGAGCTGAATTTTTTTTTTTAAGAGCTGAATTTTTAACTTAAACAGCTACACAAGGCTAATGGCTATTAAACTGAATATTGCAGGTCTAGAATTCATCCCTCCTTCTAAATTTGCTAGGCCACATTCTGTTACAGAGAGAAAGAGGGAGATTGAGATTGTGTGTGTGTTGAGGGGTACAAATTAGGCAAATGTTCTACCACTGAGCTACATCCCCAGCCCTTTATATTTATTTTTTAAATGTTGGGTCAGGGTCTTAGCAAGTTGCGCAGACTGGCTACCAATTTATGATCCTCCTGCCTCAACCCCCCAAATACCTGTTGAAGTGTGCACCACTGTGCCCAGCTTCTACTGCAGCCTTAAAGAAAATGTAATATGGAAATGATTAGGATAGAATTATTTAGTATCCAATTTATAACTAATTATAAATAGTTGTATCAACTATTATAAGAATAATATACCATCACCCTGAAACTGCAGTCACTTATTTCTTCAAATGCTAATTAATCTGCCCATGCTGTATCAGGCCTGAGGCACAGAAAATAAAAACACAAATAAGACTGATCCAATTATCAGTGAATGACAGACTAGAGGGGTGCAGAACAGACCCAAATGACTATAGAGCCCAACCATGTGACTGTACTTAATGCCACTGCATTGTACACTTAAAAAGAGTTAAAATGGGAAGTTTTATATGATGTATATTTTACCACAATTATAAAAAAAGACTGAAGCATAGTGAAAAGATCAACATTTTAAAAAATTAATTGTATGGAGATATATTAAAGTAGTATAGTGTAGTAAGAGCACACACTTTTAGATCAGAATAATTTTTTTTTTTTTTTTGGTACCAGGGATCGAACTTGGGTTCTTGTGCTTACACAGCAGGCAGCAAAACCGCTGAACTAAATCCCTGGCCCAGATCAGAATACTTTTGAATCCTGGCACCAACTGCTTACTAATTGTGCTCACTTAGAAAGTGACTTCATCTCTGAGCCAATTTCCTCATCTGTAAATTGTTGTAAAGATTCAATGACAGGATGCACTTAAGTGAAAGAGCTCAATCACTATGATCAACATTTGCAAGAGAAAAGTAATCATGGGGACTAGGGGCAGACACCGGGCTGTTTTTGAGAAACTTATCCAGGGGAAGCAGCATGTGAAATGAACAGAGCAGAAGAAGAATGTTATCTGATAAATTGATTTGAATAGGGCCCCAGCAGGGGGCCACATCATAAAGACCCGTAATGTCACACATGAAGAGTTTCTGTAGCCTATTATAGACAACAGACTCTGAAAATATAAATACACATCTAGGAACTCCTACCTGTACCAGCCCAACTCTACTTCAAGATGGTAACTAAAATTTCAACCAGGAAATCAAAAGTAATTGCAGGGCTGGGGATTTAGCTCAGTGGTTCCGCTGGCCTGCCTCGAAAGCCGAAGGTCCCAAGTTCAATCCCGGGTACCAAAAGTAAGTGCAGTTATTTAAAAAAAAAAAATTCTCTTTAAAGAGCTTTGTTGGAGCAGCCAACATACACTTGGCAACCCATCCACAGCCCTTTAATTCTTCCCAATTTTTTGAGCTCCTCACCCCCAACTCCATCCATTTTCCAGACTCCTTCTGGTACAATGAATGGCTTGAGCAGACGCTGAGAAGAAACACAGCTGCTTCTGCTTCTTTCTGCTTCCTCCTCCTCTTCCTCCTCCTTTTCCTCTTCTTCTTTTTTTCTTTCTATAACAAGAATCAGCTGGCTGGACCACAATCTGTGGTACAGCCTGGTTTTACAGCCTACAAGCTAGCTCCAGACCCAAGCAGACACAGGACCACTTTTCTTTGGATTGGCTGAGTGTTAAATTCACAGCTGCCTCTTGCCTTTCTATCCACTTGGGCTATTGGCTTTTGTTTTTCACAGGCAACCTGACAAACCATACTTCAGGAATAACAGAAAATGCTCTTGAATGCAGGGACATAACACCACGAGTTCACACAGCAAAAGCTGGCTGCCAGAGCTGTAAGAAATAGTTCCCCTTCTCCACTTCTACGAATGTCAAGGTCACGTTTTAAAAACTGCAACAGAAACAATGCCCTTTACCTAATGTCACTTTTTTTTAACATAGAATAGAAAGACCAAAAAAATTTTAAAGCACAGAGGTTGGGTGGGGGAGTCAAGGATTCTTAATTATATAACCTATTACGCCAACATATTTGCTTAGCATAAATGAGGTTTACAAGAAATGTCTATATTTCTATGGAAACATTAATAACTTCCATCTATCTAATCAACCTATATCACCTTTCATATCATTTTTACAGCTTCTAGCTTTATAATTATACCCTTGAAAGCAGGCTGAAGGCAGAAAAGCCAACCCAAGTTTATGCCATTTCAATTTTAAAATGTTAAAAAGAAAACATAAAAACAGTACATAGCTTCAAGGCTGTGGCTGCAGAATCAGAAGGTGAAAACAGTTTAGGAAGGCAATTCAGTTTGCCATGTCAGAGGTCATTAGTGTTTGTACAGAAAAAAAATAGTACAAGCATTTCTCAGGAAACTGTATACAATGATGAGCCTTTGACATTTTTCATTTACAATTTCTGGTTCTCTGGAGGAACAAAAAGGACTGATGATAATTCTTTATTCAGGTTGGGGATCAAAGAAATTTCAAAAAACATGCATACAAGAAAACGTATAAAATGCTATTGCCATTTATTGAATCTTTACTATATCCGAAGCTTCAGCTTGATACTTTGTATGAATTCTTACTGCAAAGTAGCTGTAATTATTCCCATAAAAGAGATTATTTTACTCTATTACAAGAGCCCCAAGAGTCAGAACAAAAGAACTGCTACTCAGAACATCTGGGCTAATAAACCTTGCTGCTTTGTAACAGGGAAGGGAATGTAGCATAATTTCAAACACCAAACCGTAACACTACCACAACAATGGAGCCTCAAAGCTCAAGAAATAACCACACCTCAGTTGAGACTATTTACAAATTTCCTCCTGAATAATCCAAAATGCCCATGTCAGAAGTAGCTATTAGCTTCTTTGGAAAAATTGTAAGTTGGTCTCAGCAGAGATAGGAAAGGATAAAGGAGATTTTTTAAAATTTATTGTCATTTCAAAAACTGAAGAAAATTTTTAAAAACTTACAGACCAAGAAGGAGTTTGAACATGGTCAGAGAGCTTTTGAAGTCATTTCAGAAGTGCCCCACACTATCCTCAACAGATGGTTTGATGGAATAGAAGCCAGTGCTTTTCAGGAAATCTATTAGTGAGGAGCAGATCCAAGTTAAGAGATGACCTACAAGGGGTAGAATGTACCTTTTTCTTATTCCTTTTGAAAATCCCCATGTAAGATCAAGCCTAAAAATCTATCCTAAGAGACAAATAAAATAGTACAAAATTGCAAGACACCTAAAATTTTAGTTAGAAAGGAATGATTAATTTGTGATACAACTGCTCAATGGATAATTAAGAGTTTATAATGGCCAAACACCATATAATACTATATTTTTAAATGTAATATAAAACTACTCTCAGAATGAGCTCAACTATATTCCAGTACCTATATACATGAAAGAACATATTATGGTCTATTTTCTCCAAGTGATTATGTCTAAGTGTGGTCATGATGGCTTATTTTTCCCCATTCCTATTTTCTGTTTAAAAATATATTGTTTTCTGGGCCGGGGATGTAGCTCAGCGGCCCTGCGCATGCCTGGCAAGGGTGAAGTCCTGAGTTCAATCTCCAGTACAAAAAAAAAAAATTGGGGCCGGGGATTTAGCTAGGTGGTTCCACCGCCTTGCCTCGCAAGTGCAAGGTCCCAAGTTCAATCCCCAGTACCAAAAAAACAAAACAAAACAAACAAACAAGCAAACAAAAAATATATATATATAGAAACATACATTTTTTAAATCCTTAAAACAAAATGATTTGTCTAAATTCTACAAACAGCCACTTCACTAGGAGGGGAAAAAAACACTAGGAATTCTCTAAATGATTTTTAAATTACTATCTGAGAAGCAAGATTTTAGGGCTGGGAATTTAGCTCAGTGGTTCCGCCCCCCTGCCTCGCAAGCACAAAGTCCCGAGTTTGATCCCCAGTACCAAAAGAAAAAAAAAAACAAATAAGATTTTGGGCACTAATCTTTCTGGCTTACCAGGTTAGTCATTAATGCCTACAGCTCAGTCCCACCTCTAGCTTCAGAAATCCATGTGTGACAACAGGTATCTTTAACCTTTCCCCTCAGGATCTTCCCAATCTGAAGTAGAGCTAGTTAATAATAATTAGAAATAATTAGAAGAGCCAGGGGAGGTGGCACGTGCTTGAAATCCCAGTTCCTTGAGAAGCTGAAGCAGGAGGATCATTTAAACCCAGGAGGAGTTCAAGATTAGTCTGGGCAACATAGTACAATCTCAAAAAAAAAAAAAAAGACTATTGGGCCAGGAATTTAGCTCAGTGGCACTGTGCCTGCCTCACAAGCGCAAGGTCCTGAGTTCGATCCCCGGTATCAAAGGAAAAAAAAAGACTTAAAATTCGGTGAGTTAAGATAGAAGGGCAATAGCCAATAACATGTTTACAACAGTACAGAAATACTAAAGATACTCTCCACAAACAGAATTGAGGGGGAAAACAGATGATAAGGGATAAAAAGGAAAAAATAAATATAGACAGATTATCAATAGTATTCAGTAAACCATATCTTTTGGATGTCCTTACCCGCTGTTAGCCAATATTTTTCCCAAGGCAGTCACAAAACAGATGAAAATTCTATATAGGCTGTCTAGCATGTTCTTTCCTAAATGAAGTCAAGGTTCAGGAAATGCCTATCCTGGTGTGGCCAGACTACACCCTCTCATTTCACCTGTACTTCCCAACTGATGAGTCCCTCCTCATACACACACACCCACACCCACAACCCACACCCACGCATCCCTTTTAGGGGTGTAGGGATTCGTACTGGGGATTGAACCTAAGACCTTCACACTGAGCTACATTCCCAAGCCCTTTTTTTTTTTTTTAATTTACAGGGTCTCACTACATCACAAAACTGCCCAAGCTGGGCTTGAATTTGCAGTCCTTGTGCCTCAGCCTCCAAGAGTGCTGAGATCACAGGTATGTACCACATCTAACTCAAACTTTCAATTCCAGATAAGACTCTTTCTCTTGAAGCACAGACCCATCTATCCAAACGCCTTCTGTCAATATCTACTAGGCTCCATCAAAGGCAAGATGTCAAACCAAATCTACTATTTTCTCTTTGAAACTTATTTCTCCAGTCTTCCCCACTAAGGTTCCAGAAACCACCAACTCTCATACACAAAGCTAGACATCCCCAGAGATGACTCCTGGGCTCCTACTTCACTAGCCTCCCTTAAGTCCCCATCCTAGTCAATCTAATCAGTCACCAGGACATTTTCATTCTCTCAAATGTCCACAGACCTAGTCTGAGGCCTTCTAGCCACACAGAACCCTAAACTTAAAACTGTTCTTGCCACCTACTTCTCCTCTCTCACGTCCTGAAATTTAGATTTCTTAATCACTCAAAAATCCTGATGGTTGGGAGGCTGAGGCAGGTGGATCACTGAGTTCAAGGTCAGCCTGGACTACATAGTGAGACCCTATCTCAAAAAGCCAAAAAAAAAAAAAAAAATCCTGTTGACTTCCCCTTTTCAACTCATTAGTATGGCATACATAGCCTGAAATTACAGAAATAAATCCAAAATGTGAAAATCTACTTTTTTGCAACTAACCATAACCCAACACACCCTGAAGCTTGAGAAGGAATATATATACTATATTTTTCCAAGCTCTCTTTATATAGAAATAAAAATATGCCAACTTTAATGTTAAGCAACCTCCCAATACTGTACTAAAATATCAATAACGGGATACACTAAGAAGGCAAGACACCTGAAACTAGCCTGTCTCTGGCACTAATAAGCTATCTGTGTCATGCTAGGTGATCCACCTTCTTTGAATCTCCATTTCTACAGTTAGAGACCAATTTTCTTGGTATTTCTTTCAGCAATAAAGTCTATAAGATTATCAAAAGTTATAGTCGTGTGTATTAGGGGTTACAGATCATATAGTGATAACATTTATTTATATTTTTTTTTAATGTTTTGGTACCGGGGATTGAACTCAGGTCCTTGTGCTTGCACAGCAGGCGGTGGAACCACTGAGCTAAATCCCTGGCCCGATATACATATATTTTTTGGTACCATGGATAAAACTCGGGCCCTTGCGCCTGCGCAGCACGCAGCGAAACCATTGAGCTAAATCCCTACCCCATTTAGTGATTTGAGAGACCTGAGTTATGGGGTACCAAGATTCTCAGCCATTTTTCTAAATTAGAAGGATAAACTATTAATCACTTCTAATCTTTTTCATTCCCCATTTTACAGAGGGAGAAAATATGTGAAGAAAATAACATTGGGAGTATTTCTGTGATTTAAATACTAACCAATGGCTTCAGCATTTTCCTGATCTAAATACAGGAACAACAATAGGATTTACTTCTTAAGTCTGTTGCAAGGGTTAAATGAAATAATAAACAGACACTCTAGACAGTACCTGGCACATAGTAATGTCCAATACAAATTACCCATTATCTCACAGCAGCAAAGTCATTCTGATCCTCACCCTCCAAATCACAAATATAAAAAAAAAATTTAGGGGGCTGGGGATTTAGCTCAGTGGTTTCGCCGCCTACTACGCAAGCGCAAAGACCTGAGTTCGATGATCCCCGGTACCAAAAAACACCCAAACAAAACAACAACAACAAAAAACTTAGCAAAGACTTGATTAAAAAAAAACCTAAACTACTTTGCAGCAGCTCTAACAAAAGTGTTCCACTCCGTGCACACATAAAGAACAGGAACTTTTATTAAGTCATCACTCAGCGCTATTACTGAGATGTTAGTTTCTTGACCATGTTGCAGCATTCAGGGGAAAACTGATCTCTGGGTCAATCACTCAGATCTCAACATCCCAACTAATGAAATAAATAAGGTTATATTCAGTACTACTCTACCCTGCCCTACTAAAATCACAGCTCTATCTCTTATGATCCATGCTTCCTTATAGTTTTTGATACTTGGAAGTTCAACAGGCTTAGAGAGAAAGTCTCTCTTCTAACACTATCAGGGATTAGCATTAGAATTGCTTCCTTACTTTCCTGTATCTCAAAAGTGAAAAGCCCAGCACTATGGCACACATCTGTAATCCCAGCCACTCCCAGCTACTCGGAGGCTGAGGCATGTGGTATGAGGATCAACAGTTCAAGGCCTGGGCCAGGATTTAGCACAGTGGCATCGTGCCTGCCTTGCACCTGCCTTGCGAGTGCAAGGTCCTGAGTTTGATCCCTGGTACCAAAAATAAAAAAGTTCAAGGCCTGCCTGGAGAACCTCAGAAGATCCTATCTCAAAGTGAAATTTTTAAAAAAATTTTAAAGGGCAGGGGATATATAGCTCAATACAAAGGCCCCAGATTCAATTTCAATACTACAAAAACCCAAACCCTAAGTGAAGTGAAATAGTGGGAGCATTGGGCTCCTAGAGTAAGAGATCATATCTGTTATACAGCTGTTCAAACCTGACTTTAGCAATCATATTTCCGAATATGCCTCGCACTCCTAAATAAGTCAAAGTGACCATAATTTTCATAAAGTGAATACTGCCAAATGAGAAGGACATACTTGTAAGGTCAACAAGGTCAAATGAAACACAACCTCACCTAGAAATTAAAGCTCTATGGATACACAGGTTATTTACAGTCCCTACCAGCTATCACGTATTCAGTTTATATGATTCACTCCTCATCTTTTTCCCAATAGTATTTAAGTAGCCTAATGCTGTTCTGCAGTATTTCCTAGAAGATACTAAGTATCAGAAGCCCTTCCCATTGTACACAGGGAGATCTGCTTCGCTGTCACATGTCCAGGGCCAGAATTTAAGCAAGAGCCATCTCTGCTTCTCTGCCTCCCTCCCAAATGGCAAGGACCTGTCCTAAACCTGACAGCAGTTCCTTTCACCAACACAAACTGGCTCTGGACTTGCATAAAGGTATCTTTATAAGAAATTCATGAATGACTATAAAAAAACCAAGATTTTGAAACAAACAATTTTCAAAGAGTAAACCTGTTCTCACAGCTAAAAATGGAAGAACCATTAGTTTGAAGTTTGCATCTGCAATTAAAGTAATGTCTCCTAAATACCAGCTTCTTTAAGGTACAAATGGCCCTTTGGATCCTCTTTTACCAGAAGCTGGTGCTGAGATCCCAAAAGTGTAAGCCCTGGTATCTACCATTTACTGGGACAAGCCACTTAACTGCTCTAACTTCTCTCACTGGCAACATGACAATAATAATATTACTCTCCTTAAATTTCTGCACATTAAAAAAAAAAATTTCTGCACATAATTAAAACACAGTGAGGACCCATGTTGTGTATGGTGACTCACGCCTGTTAAACCCAGCACCCTGGAAGCTCAGGTAGGAGGATCACAAATTCTAACCCAGCCTGGGCAATTTAACAAGACCTTGTCTCAAAATAAAAAAGAAACTTGGCATGGTGCACACCTATAATCTCAGCACTCTGGGAGTCTGAGATACGAGGATCAAAAGTTTGAGTTCAGCCTGGGCAATTTAGTGACTCAGCTAGACACTGTTTCAAAATAAAAAGGGTTGGGGATGAGGCTTAGTGCAAAAGCCCTGGTTCAATCCTCAGTACCACAAAACAAAATAAAGTATCAGTGAGATACATTACACCAGTCTATAGTCCTTGAGATTAGAAAACTATCAAGTTTCACACAATGATTTATCAAAACTCCACAGTAAATGTTCAAAGACATGCCTGCATACACAAAGTACAATAAATTAGACACAAGAAAATCAATTGTTGGGCCGGGGATTTAGCTCAGAGGTTCCACCACCTGCCCCGAAAGCGCAAGGACCTGAGTTTGATCCCCGGTACCAAAAAATAAAATCAATTGTTATAACTGTGGTTTCTAAGAAAATTCCTCCATAATTTCTTTTCAAGCTCAAAGATACTATTTAATTCAGATTTGAAATCTTTTTTTTGTTTAATAATTAATGGAACAAGCTGGGCACAGTGGCACATGCCTGTAATTAATAGCACTTGGAGGCTGAGGCAAAATGATTGTCTTGAGTTCAAGGCCAGCCTGGGCTATGCAGTGAGTTCAAGGACAGTCTTAAATACATAGCAAGACCTTGTCTTAAAACAATAACATCAACAACAACAAAAAAGTAATGGAACAAATTTTATTTTACAACAAGATTATGAAATTTCTCCTTTTGTATTTGAGGAAGTAACTGTTACAATACAGAGTTAAATAAAAAGTGACAAAAGAAAATGTTTTTTCTTATTCAGAAAGTTTTAAAGATAAATACAAATCAATTTAAATAAAGAAGATGACCTTCTTAAAAAGAATGACATCTTTCAAATTCACATTATAATCTAGACTCCAATTATGGTAGAGTTATATCAGGTACCAATTGTCTCCAACAGAACATAATGCACCAAAGTGGTAATTAAATTTATAATTATTATAAATATTAAAGAACTACAAAAGACAATAAAATCAGAGAAGCTGCCTTTTATTGCACTAGAGATAAGATGTTTCAAAAACAGCCAGCAATATCTTTTTTCAAGTTCACACTTCCATCATCATTAATTAGATATCAAAGAAGATTATAATTTCTTTATAGTTATTTCAACAAACACTTTATGTAGGGGTAAAAGTACCTATAAATTTACTATATATTTTATCCCAATTTCTAGAATTCAGTAAGCATCAAAAAATCTAACTTTTAAGACCTGAGCTCCTTAAAATGAAATCCCTAGAACTGCAAAATAGTTTAAGTAGCTTTTCAACTATAAGCTCCAGTATACTCCTCTATAATATTAGTGTATCAGCACCTATGAAAGTATATAGCTGGGACTGGTGGCAATTCCAGCACTTGGGAGGTGGAAGCAGAAGGAACACTATTAGTTTGAAGCCAGCCTGGACGACATAGTAAGACCTTGTCTCAAACAAAAGAAGAGGAGAAAAAAGTATGGAAACAACTACATGGGTTAGTTTAGCCCAATGTATGGTACTACTGAATGTTCAAAGTTCTTTCCCCTTTTAAGGCTATTACCAGAAATCACTTTTAGAGATCTCCAGGGAGAAGCTTTGGATAGGAGCTAGGGAAGCCAGGCTTCCCGTATATTAAAGACAGGAGCATTTGTTCTAGTTGTAACACTTGCCCCTAAGAACCTCAAGGGATCTAGTCTTGTTTTTTACACTGATAAAGCTACAATCTACTCTCCCATGGCTCATAATTCTAGTTA
This sequence comes from Heterocephalus glaber, assembly GCF_053883595.1. Taxonomy (NCBI): domain Eukaryota; kingdom Metazoa; phylum Chordata; class Mammalia; order Rodentia; family Bathyergidae; genus Heterocephalus; species Heterocephalus glaber. Next base: position 10,315,802 of record NW_028258316.1, on the reverse strand, counting down.
TAAGAAAGTAATTGGGAATAAAGTGCTAGAGAAAAAATGGTATATACCTTAAATCACTGAGAAGTTGGGCCGGGGATTTAGCTCAGTGGTTCCATCACCTGCCCTGCAAGGGCAAGGACCTGAGTTTGATCCCCGGTACCAAAAAAAAAAAAAAAAAATCACTGAGAAGTCAAACCCTAGTGGGTACCAAGGAAGCAAAACCCATTTTATAACAGAAGTCTAAGCTAAATGAAGGCATTTCACTTCCTTTGGGCAAATTCCACAAAGCTATAATGGAAGTCACTAAGTGGTCCAAAAACCAGACTTGATTATTTATCCTCTGCTACTGACCAACTAGAACCCACAGGTAAGAAACCCCTTGAGATAAGAAAAAGGTCCAACCCTGAGTGGGAGCACTTCAAAAACAGGAAGACTGAGTACTTACTGTAGTCCTGCCACGGTGCTATAATAGGCACTTTATTTATATATGCTGTTTAATTTCTCCAAGCCTGAGAGGTAATCTCAAAACAATTCACCAAATGGACAACTCTCCAAACAGCCAATTAACTACACTTATCAAAAATTTAACTATTTAGGCAGTTTATACAATTCATATTGATGCAACAGTCTCATTAGCTTTTAAGGATTTCTGCCAAGTTAGAACTGATGGGATAGCAGCCTTTTCTAGAATGTTCACCCCAGCTCCCTGTTGCTGCAACTGGAGAGAACTGGGGTGGAGAGAGGACCTCTACTGGTGGAATGATACAACCTCATTCGAGCTTCAGGGGATAGGAGAGATACTAGGTACAGGAAATAAAGAGGGGAAGAGGGAGGAGGGAGCAGGACAGCAATTATGGAAGAGATTAACAACAAATTCCATAAATTCTACAAAGTAAATTCAGTAAACTGACTTTTTGTTTTGTTTTGTACCGGGGATCGAACTGGGGACCTTGCGCTTGCAAGGCAGGTGGTGGAACCAGTGAGCTAAATCCCCGACCCTAGTAAAATGACTTATTGAATTAAGTATTAAGTAAATTGGACATCTGGCAAACTGGTTTTCAGCACCTCGGATTTTGGTGAACTGGTTTGCTTTACCTATCTATTCACTGATACTAACTTTACTTACAGATAGGGAAATTAACTCAGGAATTAACATTCCTCAAGTAATGCAGCCGCACTCTGAGTTCTTCACACACTATCTCTGTTCATTCTACAGTAAGAGCTGTGGTGATTCTCCGTCTTTTCACCACTACTTCGCATTCAAAAAAGAACAAGAAAAAGAAAAGATTAGAATTCAGGCTAACTTTAAAGCTCATGGTCTAACACATCTAGTTTTCCTACATCATAACAACTTGCTGAAATAATTTTAACCCTTCCCTACTGGTTAAGTTTGTCTACCCTAAAATAACAATTATTTCCCTTTTTTGGTAAAGATTTGTATCTGCTAGTCAAAGGTTGAGTAGCACTATTTCAAGCAAGTCAAAATAGAGATGTCATTATTTTATTAGCCAGGACAACCTTTTTATGATTTCATATGATTTCAAATCAAATTTTACAGAGCTAAAATTGCTTAAGAACTTCCATTACCATCTTTAGGGACTCTCAATCTGGTAATTACTCTGGTAATCCTTGGTGTATGTTATAACGTTATCCTTTTACTATGTTGGTTTCATTCGCATACACACAGAGACACAATTTCATGATCAACTATTTTGATCAAAGTATGACTAGGTGAGTCTATTAAATAAATGTAAAAACTAATCAGCTGGGCATGGTGGCACACACTTCTAATCCCAGCACTTTAAGAGGCTGAAGCAGAGGATCCCAAATTTGAATCACACCTGGGAAATTTACCAAAGAACTTGTCTTGAAATAAAAAATACGGCCAGGGATTTAGCTCAGTGGTTCCACCACCTGCCTCGAAAGTGCAAGGTCCTGAGTTTGATCCCCAGTACCAATCAATCAATAAATAAATGATGTAGTTCATTCCAAAGGCTCTAGGTTCAATCCTGTTATCAACAATAATAATAATAATAATAATCCTAAAATCTATACAATGTATATATAAGACTAGTGCTTACTCGAACTATTTGCTTTACTGCTGTACTTTTCAGGGATTTTTCACATATATGATGCTATGATACATGTCTTTTTGCACCTATTAGCACATAAAACCTAACTTACAGTAAAAATTTTAGGGTTCCTGCTATCAATAAAATAATAGTTCAAGGCTCTCTAAACTGGATGGTACATACTCATAATCCCAGGAGGCTGAGACAGGAGGATTGAAAGTTTCAAGACCAGCCTGGGCAACTTAGTGAGATCTTGTCTCAAAACAAAATTTAAAAAGTACTAGGAGGCCAGGGATTTAGCTCAGTGGTTCCTCCGACTGCTTCCCAAGCACAAGGTCCCAAGTTTGATCCCCAGTACCAAAAAAAAAGTACTAGGAATGCGGATCAGTGGTAGAGAGCTTCCCTACCTTGTGTGAGGCCCTAAACTCAACTTCCACTACAAATGGAGGGGGGCAGGCAGGCAGGCAGGCGCTTGCTAAGTAACTATGAATATATTCTGCCCTTCTGGGTAAGCAGAAAAATTCTTTGTTCATAGAGCTTACGATGTGGCCCACACATGCAGCATTATGGGGTGGGAGTATGCTGGGGACTGAACCTGAGGCCCTTTGCATGCTAAGCATGTGCTCTAACATTGAGCCATATCTCATCTCCTAAAACTTTTTTTTTTTTTTTTCGGTGCCAGAGATCAAACTCAGGACCTTGTGCTTACAAGGCAGACACAGTGCTGCTGAGCTAAATCCCTGGCCCCCTAAAGCATTTTTTAAATGTTAATATTTTTACCTTTATACTGCCTAAGTATAATCAGAAATTTGTACTACCAAAGTTCCTGCTTCTATGAATATATTAAGAACCAATTAAACTGTTACTTTTTTTTTTTTGATACCGGGGATCGAACTTGGGACTTTGCATTTGTGAGGCAGGCAGTAGAACCACTGAACTAAATCCCAGCCCTAAACTGTTACTTTTTAAAAGAGTTAAATATTTGTTTTGATTCCCCAATGGGTTAAAAAAAAAAATCTTTGACTATAGTTAAGGAAAACATAGATCTTTTCAGCAAATCTGAATAGCATACTGACACTTTGAAAAATGCCACCCTACCTTAAGCCTTTTCAAGTACATATTTTAAACGCTCAACAAACCGATGACAAACTTAATTATTTTTATAGTCTATTCAGAACATCTCTTCTGCACTTTAATAGTGCCTCTTATTAATTATTTCTGATCTTCATTGTACACCCAAGGCTAAGCTTACTGTTTTAGCAAATAGAATAGATTCTACCTAACCTCTTTTGAAATCAACAGAAGCTATAAATTTAACTCAAGGCAGCTTTTGTAGTTCAGTTAGATTCAAGGTCATTGAAGGCTTTTAATTACTAAGCAGCATTTGAGGAGGTATACACACTCAGTATAGTTAAGGGAAAGAGCAGCTGGCTTATTCACTTTCTTATTAAAGAGCATTATGAAACACTGTCTTGGCAAACTGCAAGTTCTCTGACCACCAGTAGTGAGCACAAAGAAGCAAAGCAATGATCTTCAAACATTTGTTTACTTTCAATCAACATAAATTTTAAAAATGACTAGAAGACTACTTGATTCTATTTTGGCAAATATAACTTATCTTTAATTAAAAATGTATGGATAACCAAACTCCCAAAATATTTCTATTTCCATTCTGAAAAGATCTCTGTTAAAAATTCTGATTATGCACCAGAGATTTAGCTCAGTGGTTTCGCCGTCTGCTGCACAAGCGCAAGGACCCGAGTTTGATCCCCAGTACCAAAAATAATAATAATAATAATTCTGATTATTGGGCCAGGGATTTAGCTCAGGGTTCCACCACCTGCTGTGCAAGCTCATGGTCCCGAGTTCGATCCCCAGTACCAAAAACAAGAAAAAAAAATTATTATTTTACAAAAGAGCATAGAATTGGGCTGGGGATTTAGCTCAGTGGTTCCGCCGCCTGCTGTGCAAGTGCAAGGACCCTAGTTCAATCCCTGGTACCAAAAAAAAAAAAAAAAAAAAAAGAGCATAGGATTATTTAGGTGCTTATCCTGGGTAGGATCAGGATAGAAAGCAGTCACTGAGGAAGCCAATCTCTAATTGCACTCAGTTGTAGGTCTCAAAATATATTAAAGACTTTGAGGAAGATGATATAATTGTATCAAAACACACACGTCAATCCATCCTCTCTAGATTTTTAGAGACAATCACAGAAGGCCCCATGCTACCTATGATCTACAGGAGGAAAGAAGAAAGTATCTATTGGAAAGGTCCCTAAGCACTGCTCTGATCAGGCTGGAAACACTAGCATGGGGATGACAGGCAACATCTATGAAAAAACTAGCGCTGGTATTTGAAAGTTTCAAAAACAACAAGTACAAGGAATGAGTTTTATCCCCCCCCCAAAAAAGAGAACAAGCCCATCACAGTGTCCTAATTCCATCTCAACCATTAAGCATTTACTTTTTTAATTAATACTATGGCTAGCTCTAGTCAGCATACTTACCAGTTAGAATACACGATACCTCAGTTTAAATTAATTGGATTATGAGTGTAGGTACATCCAGGTAGATACATACACTTCTAAAAATTATCCCCACCCCTCAAAAACCCAAGATAAAAGAATGTACAATATAGCATGGTCAGCAGTGAAAAACTAAAAACTAAATGACTGCCAAAGGAAAAAACAATGGATTGCCACGTAGTTATCAGGTTTTAAATTCATGTTGAAGAAGTAAAGTTTATAACACGAAAAACAGTTTCATTAACAAAAAGCAGAAAAAAATAATAATGTATCATATGATCACAAAAACAAGCAGAAAACTAAAATTTACAGACAGTCTAGTAGAAAATGTTAGGTAGTTGGGTCCTGACGCTTGCAAGGCAGGCGGCGGAACCACTGAGCTAAATCCCCAGCCCTATTTTCTGTATTTTCTACAGTGACCATGCATTTCTAACTTTAAAAACATTACATTCTTAAGCAGCTCATACCTAAAGACCCAAGACCCACTGGCAATTCATGCATAGGAGTTCAAAAATCACAACCATTTAAAACCTAAATACAAGCTAGGCTAAATCCCTGCTTTTATTTACATGCAAGCACTTCCAACTGTGTTTCCCAGGATGGGTCCCTTAGACAATGCTCTAACACTGCTTTCCAAACAAGGCATTTGAAACACTGGGTAATCTCCAGCCAGGAGTCTCATCTATGCTCCTGAAACTGGCATTAGAAAATAAAATTACAGTATTTCATATGTTTTGCCCATAAATGTGAGCATAATTTTTATTAATGGCAACACTATATCAAGAGAAAATTTACTTTGAAATATTCTGAAAAATGCTTATTTGTAAAGATCCATTCAGATCTCTCTATTAAAATCATCCTTCACTTGATCATGTAAAAATGCTATTGAAAGCAATAAAAAGGCCAAAATATTTTTTAAAAAAGAAAAGAAAAACGCTTATTTGCAGATAGAAAATTTTATCTTCAAATGTTAAATGCCTTTCATTTAGTATTTTCAGTAACTGCTTGCAACTGGTTAAATTCTGAATTCCAACCAGCCCAACCATCTTTTAGATTTGATCTGTCAGCAAGACAGGGAATATTTTTTGTGGGAAGGCAATTGTATTTTCCCACATTAGGTGATTGATTAAGTTCTCCCCCTATAAAGGCTGATTGGTTTCCTGGTGCCAGTAAAATGATTGATGAATATTTCAACTGCAGCTCCCCTGCTACACTCCCTACTTCGCCCCTCCCCCATGCATTGCCGCCCCTTTCCGGCTGGGTTCCCTTTTTACAGGCCAGCAGCATTAAAGGAGTTTTCCCTTCTGTTTTGCAATTTTCCTTAATGAATCCATGTTCTCAAATGCAGGGCATTTAATCTTGAGAAGATAGGACTCTTCTCAAGGCTGAATGAGTTTTGGAAATAAGATTACCTTTACAAATCATGAGAGGAAACTCTGAAATTAACAGTGAGTTTGTCTCAGTGAATGAAACTGTACTTACAAGAGAAAATGTGGCAGGAAGGAATTATAAACGGAAAGAAAAAGTGGTGTTAAAAACACAATAAATTTAAAAAACAAACAAATGAAAACTAGGTTATCTCAAATTTACAAATTATGGTAACATCAGAACCTTAAATTAAATAATAATGGTCTCAAAATGGAATTTACGTGGAATTTAAACTGTGTGACCTCTCAAGACTTTAAAGCAGACAAGTTTTCTAAAATCAAATCAGGGAAATAAGAGTGTAAATGTAAATACAGTATAATTGCTCCTAAAGTAATGACCAAATGGTATCTGAAATCAAATCATTACATAGAATTTGGGCTGTGGGTATCATAGATAGCTATTTTCCCTAGGCAGGGCTTTCCTAAACTGCAATTTCCTGTTTCACCCAATTAATTCCATCATAAAACTAATCCCTTCAGGGATTATCTAATTTCACCTTTCATTTTATAAGTGGGCCCATAGAGCCTTTGAGACAGAGCTAGAATCAGAACCTAGAAATAACTATTTACTGCTCCTCATATTTCCTCAAATAATGTGGCTCATCTCTACTCTGAAGTCCTTTCCTACACAAACTATTTTTTTTTTACTATCTCTGTATTGGCTAAGAAACTACTGTATTATAAACTTCGGACTACTAGCTCATATATTTCCATTTTCAAAGGGTAACATCAACTTTACTGGATTGGTTCTTTCCTTTCAGATACCAGTTTGTGTGGCAGAAATAAAAAAGGTACATGAGACAAAGGGCACCTTTTCCTAAACTTCATTTCCAAATGCAGTCAACCAACCAAACAGTTTACAGGCCATACTGTCTTAATCTGGTATACCTAGTGTCTTTAAATTATAAGGAAGAAAGCTAGGGGTGTAGCTTGCTGTGGAGTATTTATCTAACATGTGTTTGGCCCTGGATTCAGCCCCCAGCACCACAAAAAAAAACCCTCAATTTAATTTAAAATATGTATAGAGAGACAGGGGCTGGGAATGTACTCAGTGGTAGGGTATTTGCCTAGCATTCACTAGGCCCTGGGTCAATCTACAATATCTCCCCTCCCGCCCCAAAATACTATATATATTTACTTATTCATATTGAGAGAGAGCAAGCACCATTATTGTCAAACAAAAATCACATTCTAGTTCCACGAGGGCCCACCAAACCTTAGATTTAACTTCAACACACTGCTTGACTTAGATATTGGTCCAATTTTTCAAGCAGCTGAAAAGTCTTTCCCTTTTTTTTTTTTTGGTACCAGGGATCGAACTCAGGTTGCAAGGCAGCCGCAGTGCCACTGAGCTAAATCCCCGGCCCTTTCCCTTATTATTTTGCAGACTTTTCTGATGACCAGCAAAGGATTCTGATGTAAGCAAATGACTCAGACTCCTGACCTGACTCTTCTTTTCTTCATCCAACATTCATAAACACCAGTTCCCTGTGCTTAAGGTACAAAAAACAGTATCCATGCCTTGAGCAACTCGAAACCTCTTCTTAGCATCCCTTAGGTTCACCAAGAATTATCTCTGATTTGGCAAAACTGTCTTCTGGTCAATTGCTTATTAAAGCCATCATGTCAAGAAAAGAGTCACTTGGAATTGTAACAATAAGTACTTGTGAGTCCCTATAATTTATAGGAGTTTAATTCAGGACATCTCCAGCAACTACAAATGGCCTGGATCCTTAGATGACTGCATTAGAGTAGACACTATGCCTGGCACTTTACAGATGGATGGTTTTTACTGAGGATCCCACCCAGGACCTGAGCATGCTAGGTAAATGCTCTACCACTAAGCTGTAACACCAGCCCACACATCTTTGCCTTTAATCCTAATAATTTTACAGTCTATTTCAGAAATGTTAGACTATATGGATATTCAATCTAGTAAACAAATTATTAATGCTGTACTGTGAAATGGAGGGGTGGGATGATAACACTTCATAGGATTGTAAGGACAAAGTTAGTTCATATATGTAGGATGCTCAGAACATTATATAAGTACTACATAAATGTTGGCTGTTATTATTAAATAACTACACTTAAATTCAGAGAAGTAACAAAGTTACATAGCTGTGATCTTTGTTCTACCACACTCCAATCCCTGCTCTTTCACACCAACTAACCCTAATCCTTCCTCCCTGACCGGGACTCTACTATTAACACTTCTAAAAAACAAAACCCTCTAAATGAATGTCAACGGGGGGTTTCCCCCAGGTGGTTTATTATCCTGGTAAAACTGCATCTTGGGGGAAGGACTGCAAGGCTAAGAGAGGAAGCCTCATGACACGTTAGGATTCAAGAATACAGTAGGAATATGGAAGAAAAAAAATCTGCCTCAGTTATTAGGTTTAGTAACTTAAAATGATTAACCCAACTGAATAATGCATTGACAAGGCAGGTTCGAGAGTGTATGCCTGGAGTCCCCAGCTACTGGGGGAGGCTGAGGTAGAAAGATCACTTGAACTAAGGAATTTGAGACCAGTGTAATATGGGTAATATGGCAAACCACATCTCAAAAAAAAAAATGCATTTAAAGATTTCATCTGAAACTTGAAACAAAATCCAAGCTTTAAAATAAAAAGGCTTAGGGGCCGGGGATTAGCTCAGTAGCACCACACCTGCCTGGCAAGCTCAAGGTCCTGAGTTCAATCCCCTGTACAGCTAAATAAATATATAAATAGGCTTATATCATCTCATAACACTTTAAAAGGTACATTACATGAAACTCCAAGAACATCAACATAATCAGAGGTTTTATGAGGAAGGAAGCCCAAATATCTCACTGATCTTTCAGCACCCACCCAATCTTCACCCTAAACTCTAATGCGGTACCTCCTTATTGTTATTCACATTATTATGTGACATTTCTTTGCCCACAAGCCACTACAGAATGAGTTCTACCGAGCAACTACCCTAAGGAGTAAATCCCTAACTCTTTAACAACACAGTAATTGACTTACACTAAAATATTACTCACATGAAGAAAGGGTAATCTTAGACCAGTAGAGGAGATGCTTCTCCTACACTTTACCACCTCAGTGAAAACCAGGTTGAAAGCACACCAATCTACAAAATGACACTGTTAAAATCACAACTTTAAAAAGAATTAGTGAAAGCCAAATATGTCTAAGGAAAGCTAACAAGCATCTATTCATAATGAAAGTTTTAAAAAGAAAAAAATTTTTCATTATTTCTCTAGCAATAAATCTTACTAAGAATATTTTTTGTGCTGTCACATTTATTTTCAGATATAAGTCTGTCCTTAGTGAGGACAATAGTTCTACTGGAAAACTGCTACCACAAAGTTATTAACAGTTGAGCACCAGGTTTCATGTAGCAGGTAACAAAAGGCTTATCAGAGAACCCAGTTAAGGTGAACTATGACACATTTCATTTAGTCTCAAGCAAAAAACTTAAAATGATATGCACTCCTTTCCAACAAAAGGTAGCTCCATTTCAAGGGGAAAAGAAAAGAAAAACCCAAAGTAACAAAGTATTAATTACAGCATCTGGTGAAGTCACCCTTTTTTTTTTTTTAGACATTATTGGTTCATTTAGGGGTCTCACATATTTTGGTTTGAGTACTCTCAACTCCCTTTTATATTCTTAAAAATTACTGAAGATGCCAAAAAGCTGGCGTTTATGTTGGCTTATCTATGGATATTCACTATTTTGGAAAATAAGTTTATAAAATATTTAATATCCATTTTAAAGTAGTAATAGCTTATTACATGTTAAATACTTGAAGAAAAATAGCTGATTTTCCAGTAAAACAGAAAAATTTGTCAGAAGAGTGGCACTATTTTACATTTTAGTTAATCTCATCAGTATCTAGTTTAATTGTAGCAGTTAGTTTCTGTTTCTCCATTCAGTATGATGTATATTGTTTGACTTTGGTTTTTGGTTAAAGAATGGAAAAAATCTGGCCTTTCATTTTTATAATTGTTTTTGTTTGCTTGTTTTTGTTTTTTTTGGTACTGGGGATCAAACTCAGGTCCTTGCGCTTGAAAGGCAGGCAGTGGAACCACTGAGCTAAATCCCCAGCCCTCAGATTTATAATTGAAAAACGAAGTATTCGTTTTAAATAGCTGTGCAAACTGGCATGTGTAGTACAAGCCTATAATACAGGCATTCTAGAAGTCTAAGACAAGAGGATCACAAGTCTGAGCCCAGCCTGGGCAATTTAGTGAGACCGTGTCTCCAAAAAAAATCTCCAGTACTAAAAAAAAAAAAGAAAAAAAAAATTAAGACAGTCTGGAGCTGTAGTTCAGTGTGAAGAGTTCAATCTTCAGTACCCCACGACACACACACACGCACGCATACAAAGACAAGTTTTTCTTTGATATTATATCAAAATTCAGTCAGTAATTTCTTAAAAGGTTAATTCAATGTGAAGTCTAAAATCCTATCAGTGAACTACATATGTGCATTGTTACATTAAATACCTCCAGTCAATATGGCATTTTGAACTGATCTTTTGCCTATGCGGGACTTTGTAAATAAGATAATCAGATCCTCACATTTCATATTTCATTACACATTATAAAAAAATCACATCTGTTAATATGACTGTCTATCTCATCAATAAGAGGTTTTAAGTATTGGGAAGCTGTAAAGCTTATGGGGATAGGTACAAGTTTTCCAACATTTTAACTGCTGCCTGAAAACCCAATTTGGGGGGGGGGGGGCTACCCGGGATGGAACTCAGGACCTTGTGATTGCAAGGCAGGAATGGCGCCACTGAGCTGAAAAGGCCCTGAAAACCCAAATTTTATTCATTGGCAACTAATATTTTTAGTTTTCCCTATGACAGCTTAACTGTTCGTTTTGGAAAAAAATGATCTGTCAAAAACTCAAGGTTGAACAAACCATGTTATGTCAATTGTTCTTTCAAGGAAAAATGGTGTCAAATGAAAAAGAGGGCCTAATTCAACTAACAACATACTCACAACAAGTACTTTTCATTAAAATAATCATTCTCTTTTAGTATGCATCAGAAATGCTTTGTGTGTACTTGCTACTTCATCACAAAGAATATTAAACACATGTACTCAAGGGTCAAGATTTAGTAAAATTACTGCTTCTTGAGACCTAGAATAGCAAAGGCAATTCTGGGCAACAAAGGCAAAGCAGGGATTATCACAATTGCTGACTTTAAATTACATTACAAAGCTACAGTGATAAAAACAGCATGGTAGGGCCTGGGATTTAGCTCAGTGGCACTGGGCCTGTCTTCCAAGCACATGGTCCTGAGTTCGATCCCCCGTACTGCAAAAACAAAAAATACCAAAAAACAAAAAACAAAAAGCATGATACTGGCAAAAGAACTACAACAGACTAGAACAGTGCAGTCTGGAACTGACTAAAGGACGCAGAACAACTCTAGACATACTCAGCCACCCTTATCTTTGACAAAGTACCCAAACACCTTCACTGGAAGAAAGCCTTTTTAATAAATGGTGCTAGAAAATCCGGCTTTCCACATGCCAAAGATTGAAACTAGACCCATATCTTTCACCAGGCCCTAACCTAAAATCGAAATGGATCAAAGATCTAAATATTAAAACAGAAACACTAAATCTGCTGGAAGAGAAAATAGGTAGAACACTTGAGGACATAGGAGTAGCCAAAGACTTAATGAACAAAACCCCAGACCACCCGGGAAATACTACAAAGAATCAACAACAGGGACCTCATCTTTTTCTTTTTTTTTTTACCTCATTTTATTAAAAAGCTTTTGCCCAGCAAGAGAAACTGCCAACAGAGTCCTAAGGAGACAACCCACCAAGTGGGAAAAAATTTTTACCAGCTACTCAGATAAAGGACTATTATCTAGAATATATAAAGAACTCTAAAAAACCAGACCCCCCAAATTTAAAGACTCAATGCAAAAATGGGCATCTGAAATGAAAAGACACTTCTCAAATGAATTAGAAACGACAAATAAATATATGAACAAATGTTCAACATCATGGGTCATTTGTGAAATCCAAATTAAAACAACACTCAGATTCTATCTCACTTCAGAAAGAATGGCTGCTATCAAAGAATCAACCAATAAGAAATGCTGGAGGGGCTGTGGGGAAAAAGGAACCCTTCTCCACTGTTGCTGGGAGTGTAGACTGGTGTACCACTGTGGAAATCAGTGTGGAGATTTCTCAAAGAACTAAAACTAGAGGTTCCATTTGACCCAGCTATACTATACCTCTTCTTGGTATCTTCCCGAAAGAATTAAAAGCATCATAACACAGAAATATATGCACACTCATGTTTACAGCAACACAGTTTGTAATAGGTAAACCTTGGAAACAGCCCAAATGCCCACCAACTGATGATTAGATAAAGCAGATGTGATTTTTTTTATATAATGGACTGCTACTCTGCCATAAGGATGAGCTTCAGACATTTATAGCTAAATGGATGGACCTTGAGACCATACTATTAAGTGAAATAAATCGGACACACGTTTTGTTTTGTTTTGTTTTGGTACCGGGGATCAAACTTGGGTCCTTGCACTTTCGCAGCAGGCAGGAGACCCACAGAGCTAAATCCCCGGCCCTGGACACACATGTTTAATACCACATTGTTTCTCTGGTGGGAGAAACTCAAAGCGGAAATAAGGACTGAAATGTATAATGGATGTTGGGAAATGGGAAGGGTTCAAATGTGAAGGGGAACAAAGGAGGAGGGAGGGAGGAAGGAAGGAAGGGACAAGAAAAAAAATGAAAATAGAAGGAAAAAATGAAACATAGGGAGGGGAGAGGCTTGAGGGGGGCGAATGGGATAAAATAAAATTTATTTTAAAAAAAGAAAAAGCAACAACAAAACAATTACTGCTTCTTCAAGGACATTAAGTGAAAATGGCCTTTTATAAAAAATAAAAATACTGTATGTAGAAGTGAAGAATACAATCACTACTAATAGAGTTTGGTACCTTGATTCCTACTAAGACTAAGCAATTTTTACACACTATTGTTTTAGCAAAACTATTGCAAATGTTAACAAAATGAAAAAGGCAAATAGTGAAAAGTTCCAACCCAGAGAACATCTTGAAAGGGGTCTTAGGGATCCCCAGAGGTTCACAGAACACATTTTGAAAACCTCTGATTTAGATGCAACACTAAATAAACTCAAGGACTCAATAAGTGGGAAGAGTCTGAAACACTTTAGTAATGAGTGATCTGCAAATGATTAATGAGAGAAAATAATACAATCCAATTGACTACTACTTCATTATTTTTAAGTACTTTATTATTTGCTTGTAAGTTTTAAAAGGCAAGAGATAAAGAAGCAAGATAAAAAGTATTTATATGGGGCCCAGGGATTTAGCTCAGTGGTTATGCTCCTGTTTCGCAAGCCCAATGACCGGAGTTCGATGCCCGGTACCAAAAAAAAAGTATTTATATGGCTATTCAACAGTGTTCTGTCCTCTTTTCCTTCTGCAACAGAAAGACTAAATTACAAATTACATAAATTGAAGTAAACAGTAATAAAAAGAACACTGCATCTGATCCAGTAGAACATTAGGACCTAATAAAAATAGTCAAGACTGATTTTTAATTCTTCCAAAGTCATAAACCTTCAGGATTAAAATGAACACCAGAAATAAAGAGATCTAATTTTTAAAATAAAAACTAGATGTAGGGCCAGCTCCGTGGCACCGTGCCCGCCTTCCAAGCACAAGATCCTGAGTTTGAACCCCAGTACACACACACAAAAAAACTAGATGTAATTAAGCTAGCTCCCACCACTATATCAGTCTATCCTTCATTTTCACATAGATCTGTTACAGGTATGTTTCCTAAATTCCAAACCGTGGAATTATTTCAGGGAAATGTCATAGGTAAAACAATTACAGGAAGTTGAATTAATTAATCATCATATTCAATTAATGTTTTAGAAGAAAAAAAAAAGAACACAAAAAATTTGGCACTATAACACCGGAATAAAATAAAGGCAGAACCCACTTACAAGACCTCCAAAATCCCTTTATAGATAGACCTAAAAATTGCATGATTCGGGCTGGAGATTTTAGCTCAGTGGTTCCGGCGCCTGCGTCGCAAGCGCAAGGTTCCGAGTTCAATTCCCGGTACCAAAAAAATAAATAAATAAATCGCATGATTCTATCCAAGAGTTGTAAATAAAAAACTAGGAAAGCTATCTACCTTTTCCACATGTGGAATTTAGTTGTGCTTTTGTCTTTCAAAGTTAGCCTTGAAGGGCCGGGGATTTAGCTCAGTGGTTCCACTGTCCCCGGTACCAAAAAAACAAAAAAAGTTCTTATTCTTTGCCGGGGATTTAGCTCATTGGTTTCGCTGCCTGCTGCGCAAGCACAAGGACCGGAGTTCGATCCCTGGTACAAAAAAAAAAAAAAAAATTAGCCTTGATATACATTTGATCAATTATAAGTTGTTTCCAATGCAAATATTATTCAAGCATACACCTGTTAAACACAGTTTGGTAATAACAGCACTACCAGTTTTTTTTCTTTTTATAATATCCCACTTTGGCAAGGAGAGCAAAATCACTATTGTGGTTCAAACCACCCACGGAATGTATCTTCAAATCAAATGCTCGGATTTGTTTCCCCTAATACATTACATATTGCTGCCCAGGAAAATGGTTTTGGAAATACTACACCTGCCAGCTGACTTATCAACAATCACAAAAGAATTGACACCAACTTAATAGCAAGAATCAGTTCAAAAAATAGAAAAATATACCACTACTGCCATCTGTGGTTTATGCTTGAATAGCTTTGTCTGATGTAAACAAACTGAAGGGTGTAGAGTTTGCAGTTAGGATCCAAAGACTTGATCAGTTGAAGATACTTTTTAAAATTCTTACTGTAACAAAACCACCTCATCGTTTGAAGATATTTTTAAAAGTTAATTCTTAATGACAAATTTATAGCATCATATTATTAAGAACCTAAGAATTTGAGGTTCTCAATTTGAGTTTACTATATAAAGCTGAAGAAAAGATCACAACCTTGAATGAAAATGCCTCCACAGTGAAAAGGCTAACTTTTGTTTTCCCTCAAACATACATTCCTAAAGAAATGCAAAACATCTGAATGTCTCCTGTGAATTTAAAATGAGGACAGTTTCGCTTTAGAAATGGTGAATGTCAATATTTAAAAAGCCCCCAAAATTTAAGGAAACCCAGTTTTCCTGTTAGACACAGTGGTTTGACCAGCTTGCTTCCATCAAGATAAAAATTTGAGGATTTAATTATTCCTATAATTTTTAAAGAAAAAAAATCCAGAAATCCAAATGAAGCTTCAAAGTAGGCTATTTCACAACTTATTTTGTTTGCTTTCTCAAATGACAACCACTGTAGTTAGGGATCAAAAGATTTGATGTAGCTGGGGGTGGGGGAAAAAGCAATTCAGCTCCCCAGCAGCCATCTGAGGAAATCCTTGTCCACTCCCAAACTAAGCAGGTTAGGGTTAGGGTTAAAATTATGGGTACACTAGTAAAGTCTTAATTTAAATAAATGTAATAGGGGGAGCTATTTTCTTGAGAAACTGTTCCAGTAAGGCTGCTTTTTACTAGTAGATCATAAGAAACGAAGAACAAAATAACATAAGAAAATGTTTTATACTTAAAATAACATTCTCTAGTCTATATTTCTTTTTTTTTTTTTGGTACCGGGGATCGAACTCAGGTCCTTGTGCTTGCGCAGCAGGCGGCGAAACCATGGAGCTAAATCCCCGGCCCTCTATTCTATATTTCTAAACCACAATGAGAAAGAAAAAGTAAGCTAGACAATTCTCAATAGTTTTGTATCTAATTTCCCGTTACCTGTAGTCTAATACCTTCACTTTTTTCATAAAGACAAGCTATGTTGGAAAACACCAAAAAACAAAAGACTGTACTTGATTCTAGGAACACTGTATGTATATCAGCATTATATCTAGAAATGTTTCTTAATTTTTTTTTTTTTGGTATTGGGGATTGAACTCAGGACCTTGCGCTTGTGAAGCAGACACGGTGCCACTGAGCTAAATCCTGGCCCTGTTTTTTAAATTTAAGATCAAGCTCAGATGAATGTGAAACATCAGTTCTAAAAAGCTCAAGACCCAAAAAAAGAATTACTGTACCTGCTCAGTATCAAACTCCCTTCTTGCCAACTTTCAACAACACTAGTATTTCTTGAACCTTAGTTATCAATCAAAAGCATCCATAAATACTTAAATTACCCAACACAATAAAAACTTTAAATTTTTTAAAAAGATGACCTTAAGAATATAAGAGTTCAAAAGAAAATATTTTCCTTCACAAGTTGGTTTTGGAAATACTTTCAAAATATTACGCACAAAATAAGGCATTTTTATTGTCCAGTTTTTAAAAACAGATGTTACCGAGTTCGATCCCTGGTACCAAAAAAAACAAAAAAACAAAAAAACAAAAAACAAAAAAACAGATGTTACCAACAATATAAAATTTACCTTAAAATGCATTTTACCAAATTTAACTTTCTACTTAATACTATATGCACTGAAAAACTACTGAACAGAGAAATGACATTTAACTTAGCTAAAACAAAAATAAATGAGAACAAAATTATGCCAAGGCCCCTGAGACCTAGATGAACTCACTAACAACGAAATCTCTCTTCATTTCGACCTATCCTGGCTTTTTGAAATCGTGAAGCCAGAAGTTTCCATCTGAACCTAATTCACTAACCAGCCAATTTTTTTCAACATAAACCAACACACAGCCACAAAATGAAGCGAAGGTGTTTTACCACAGGGTCAAACTAACAGAGCTCCAAGCAGGGAACAAGGAAGCACCGTTACCAATTTAAAACTAACTTGCACAAGCACTAGAAGTGATGTAAGAAATTCCTGTAAAATAATCATAGTAGCAGCTGACCCAGCAGCCTCTGCTATCCTAAAATCAAGCATTTAAATCTACTTTCTACCTTTGCCCCACAACCTTAGAGACAAGGTAGAAACCAAGAAATTACAAGTAAAATTTAAAAATGCATTATTTGGGCATATTTAAGGGAATTTATTGGGGTTTTTTTTTCAATATCTCCTCATCTAACTCCTTTTGACATGATAATAAAGGCCCACACCTATACTTTTTGTTAATAATTCAAAATTAACTAAGATTAGGAATCCTGTCATGATCATATTCTAATGGTAGGAGTCAGAAATGCTCTGAAAAAATTTCAGTGGACTGTAAATTAGAGGCTGGAAATGTGGCCATCTCCCACCTTAACTGCCTGGAGTTACCAGATCTATTCACTATTGCCTTTTAGTGCTCTTCGGAGGTCACAGACCCTGGAAAGAAAAGGCAAGAAAGAGAACCTGTGCCGAATGTATAGGGAACAGCAGTACTACAGTATGCACTTTCTAACAAAAGCAGAAAATTGAGTCAACTCCAAATTAACATTTTTAAAGTTACAAAACTGAAAAGTTAAATTGTCGTGGTAAATATTTGCTAATTTATTTTCTGGAATAAACATTTAGAAGGCATGGTAACAGCAGAGGAACAGCAGTTCATATTTAGTGAACTCCCCATTTCCTCTGAAGTGTAATTATATAAAATGTGTTTTTAATTACTTATGATGACTTACAACCTTATTTTGCCTTAAATATTTAAAAGTTGTCTCTCTTAAAATTAACAAATGCAATAGTCAACATATGCTTTCTTGAGTCATTCATCTTCCTCTGAAATTTCAAAAAGGAGCAATCCTCTATTACATCTTAATGGGTTCGGGTTTGTTAGGAAAACCTACAAGCGACAACTGGAAATAACAGAGTCAGCACCGGGGAATGGAACAGTGTGATCAAAAAGCTAGCTACTGTTCTGATGGAATAAAACACATTTAAAGGACTGTAAATTCACCATCAATGGCTTTTCCGGCAGGAAGACATTTCTAAAATTCCACATCCAGTTTATTTCATCATGACACAGAACAAAAATCTCCTGTCTACATAGCTATCACTTGCAAATATTTCATAAAATTGGAAATCCATCACAAGAATAAAAAGTAAGGATTATTCACTTTGTTCTACTTAAGAGATTAAAGTTTCATTTATTTTTGGAGAAAAATATTGATTAGGAAGCAAAAACAAAAACTTGTCCACTATTTCAAAGGCAAACTTTTTTGGGGGGAGGGTCATTTTTGTGAAAATGCTAAATTTCAAAGCACTAATACATATAAATTGTGAAACAGTACATAGTGCTAGTTTTTACACTGAAAAACAAAATATCCCACAATAGTTTCAAGTATTTTCTTTTAAACCCATCAAGGTAGCAAAAGTTCCTTCTGTGTTTTCAATTAAAAAAAGGTATTTATACCACTAATTTGGGCTGATATAAAATATTAAATTCATCTTAGCCTAAATGGATTACTTGGTAACATTCTTTTAAATGTTTCTGACCAATTAAGGAAATGAGACTATAAATGAGAAATATGATTTGAGTTGAAATTACCATTTCTTTTCTAAAATGTACTAATGAATAATTAATAACAAATGCAGTTCTTAGGCTTCCTTTACAACAATATTCTTAAGTAGAACTGAAAGCAATGTCTGCAGTAAATTCTGTCATCTACTTCATATGCACAGGTGGGTAAAGGAAGTAGTCACTCATGGGAACGCATTATGGAAATACACAGTCTAGTATATGGGGCATAAGATAGATCTGAAGTATGGGCTTTTAAAAAACCAGCATGGCAAACTTTAGATTAGGATTTACAACATTCACAAATTAATACCAAACCAAATCTCCACACAACTAGCTTAAAAAGTCAAAAGCATTAAAGAAAGTCTTTGTTCCTTTGATACTATCTTCTAACTTAACTGGATTCCAGCCTTCTCTTTTGTACATGGGATTTTATTGATCTCAAATACGTTCACACCCAGAAATTAGTCTCCAAAGATACCTCCCCGGATGGCCAGCCACACATCATATACATCTTTAAAAAGAACAAGAGCTGTGAAAGCATATCATTATTTGACCAGGCTCTCTTCTAGACAGATTTTCCCCTTAACTGGTTAAAAAAAAATACCTGATCTATTAATAATGTTTGGTAAATTCATAAACCTATGAAAGTGCAGATCTAACCCAAGACTTCTCTCCTCTGTAGCTCTTCATTCAGTAATTGAGCACCTAAATGACCGATTTTCATGTTACTTTCTGCACACCTGCCAGGTCACTGCCCTGATTGAGAAACTTCTCGTTGAAGCAATTAATTTTTAGTGCATCCTAACTGTGCCGGTTATTTGCATTCAATTTGAAATCTGTTACTTGTTAGATACTGTTCGGTTCTAGATCTTTCAGAGAATTGCGAGTTTATGGCGCAGAGAGGGGAGGAGGCACAGAGCCTCCCCTTTATTCGGAAATGAGGAGATGTGAAAGGTGGAAGGCAGGGCAAATAAATAAATAAATCGGGTTTGCCTCCGGAGCGTTTGCCGGCGGGTTCGAGCACCCTTTGTAATGCAGGCCTCCTGGGGCTATCGCCTGCACTAATTGCTCCAGGGCGCTTTCCAAGTTCAAAAGTTCACCTTTTACGACCTCACAAAAGCTCCTTACACGTTACCAATAAAAACATTCCGCGGCAAACAACGAGGGGGAAAATATCAAACAGATACAAATAAAACACCCGGCAGGGGGAGGAAAGGGGGGCAGCAAGCCGCAAGGAACCTGAGGACTTGGCCAGGATGGGGTGGGGGGCACAAGAAGGGTCTGGCCAGATGAGGAATTCCGAGCACCAGGAGTCTCGGATCGGGAAAGAGAAGAGGAGAACGAAGCTGGGCAAGTGCGGACCGGGGCTTGCCAGCAGGCGCCGGAGAAGAGGCAGGTGTCCCGAGCCCGACTCCGGCAGATCTGAGCTAGCAAAAAGTCGCCGCCTAGCAGAGCGCACCCAAGCTGGGGCAGTGGCAGGCAAGAGCGTGCGGGACAGCTAGGAAGCTGAGGCCCGGGCGGGAGCCGGCACCAAGAGGTCCGAAAGAGAAAACAGCCGAGGATACCAATGAACCAGGGGTCCGCGCGAAAGAACTAGGTAGTGACCGGGGGCAAGGGCAGGGCTGCGGAAAAGAAAAACGCTCCAGATAGGTAAGGGGTCCCAGGGTGTGGCGTCAGGTCGGCAGAGCCAGGAAAGACCCGCGTGGGGACCCCCGGGAGTGGTGGGGACCCCAGAGAAAGGTAAAAGCCCCCGCTGACGGGTCGCAACTGGGACGGAGGGGAGCGAGATCCGCCCGAGGGTACGGGGGGGGGGGTGGCGCGGAATTGGCGCAAGGGGACGGGGGTGGGGGGGAGGGGAAGCCTGTTCCTAGGGGACGGGGGGAGGGGGAAGTGAAGCTCCGGGCCAAGGGAACAAGGCAGGGGGAGGGTCCGCGCGGAGGGGGACAGAGAGGGCGGGGGCCGGCCCCCACGACTGAGATAGAGGAGTACACCAAGGTTCCGCGCTGAGGGACACCGGGGTGAAGGTCCATGCTCAGGGGCTGCCCAGAGCGAGAGTCGGCGGAGGGGAGGGGGCTTCCCGGTAGAGGGACAAGAGGCCGGTTCTCCCTCAGCCTGCGCTGTGCAGGCCCCTCACCCACCGTTGCGCGGCGGCGGAGGGAGCGTGGCAGGCGGCTCCAGGAACCCCGCCGAGCCTCCGCCGCCTCCCCCTCCGCTAGGCGGCCTTTCGTCCCGCTCCATGCCGCGGTGCTCAGGGCTTGTGCCGGGTTCGCTGCTCCGCCATGACCCGCGCCCTCGTCGTCGTCGTCGTCGGCCGGGGGGAGGGGGCTGTCAGGGGCCGGCGGGCTCCCGGCCGCGGCGCTCTCTGGGCCCCGAGCCGCCCGGCTCCGCGCCCCTGCGCGGCGCGCCCCCTCAGCACTGGCCAGCTCCCTCCCCTGACGTCAGGCGCCGCTGCTACGCACCGATCCGTGATGCATACTGGGAAGTGGAGTCCACCAGGCGAGGCCGGTCACGCTGGACCCTACCAACTGAAGGTGTGCGAGAAAGGATAAGTAATCCTTAGAAAGGAAAGCCAAGTTCTTTAGCTAATACGACCCTGAAAACACCTCCGACAAATACTGAATAAAAGAATACTTCAGGTACTTCACTTTATTTTGGCTATTCCGTGCCCCAAACTTCGTAGGACTGTTCTTATCCCCCCGCCCCAACAATAAGCCTTTCCAAAGAGGTGGGTCCAGAAGGAGCCCGGTGAGCACGTGCAGCGAAGCCCAGCCCTGTGGGCGGGGCCCAGAGGGGCGGGGCCTGGAGGTATTCACGAGGGCCTTCCTCTGCGGCCCCGGGACAAATTGGACCCGAGATTAAAGGACCGGAGTTTTAGAGGTGACTGCGTTCGTATGCAAATGGATCTATACAACTCTGCTTTCCGGGGTAGTGTTTAAAGCCTTTTACCTCCGAGTGGGCGGGAAAGACTAAAGTTGTTCTTCCTCCTCTTTCATTTCACCCCCTGCCCGTAGAACAGATGGACAAATCAAGCTCCAGGTCCTTGGTTAAAGAAACCTTGGTCACTCCAAGAGTCTTGAAATTCTCCTTTAAGAATCGTCCCTTACCCGGCCTTAGTCTCTTTCCCTTCTGCTCAGTTTCCCTACCTGTAATACGGGTTTGGATTAGGGACGAAATCCCCCAGGAAGATCCCAAACCCCTCACCCCTGCCTCATTTTCTCGAAGATTTTAGGGAACAGGATCCCGTATTTTACCCGCTGCTCCCAGCTGAGCCCACCTCCCGCGGCCAGCAGGTGGCGCGCGGCCCCGGCCTCCGGACCTGCTGGGGCGTCCAAATTGAGCTAACCCCCTGGGGAAGGACTAGCAGTGGCTGCTGCTTAGGGTCTAAGCCCTACCTGGCCTGCTTGAAGACAAAAGGCAACAACGGTGGTGTTTGCCCGCCTCCCTTCTGGATTGTGCCGCCACTTTCCCGCTGGCCGCTTATTCCTGCCTCGCCGATACTTTGGTTCCTCTGTGTGATACCTTAATGTTAGGTTTTTATCCTGGCTTTCGCATTCGTACCTCGTCTCACCCCTGGCATTTCTCACCACACTCCCTTCCTCACCTGCTACGCACAAGATTGCAGTGCTTTACTGCACTTGCGGGGTAGCTGTTCTTTACCAACGTTGGTTAACCTATGTTTTTCATCCTTAATCTGCCAGCCACTAAACATGAACCTGGGTGGTCTAAACCTCACACTCACTCACTGAGGGAGCCCCGATATTACCCCATAGTACATACCCTGATGAAGTCGCCCAGGAGTGATGGTGATCCCAACTCCAGTTGAATCCAGCTGGAATCCTGCTGACTTCACCTATCCCACTCCCAAACTTACTCATCTTTCTCGATCCCATTCAAATACTTCTTCAGGGGCACCTTCCTTAATATCCCCCACCACGGGACAAGTGGGTATCCTCAGTTCCCACGTGGCTCTGTGAGCGCCTTTCAGACCCTAAGACGGGATTTTTCAGTGACTGCCTCCTCGATGCCCTTTCTGAGCACTCCCAAGGGCAGGGAGCAGTGCCTCTGGAGCTGGCCCCTGGGAAGAGGACAGGAGAGCCCTTTGCACTGAGGAAAATGAGGGACAAAGGGGACAATCCTCTGGGCTACTCCCTGGGCTCTGGGTTCTGAAACATGTCAGGACCACGTGGCCTTCTTAGGGCAAGAATTTTCCTTTCTTATCACTGGCCTGGAAGTAGCAGTCCTTTTCCCTGACGCCAGACTGCCCTGCAGCCTTGGTGTTTGAGTGATGAATGGATTGCAAGCTGGCCCAGAGATGGGCAGACGAGTCCAGCCAAATGTTCAGCTTCTGGAAACAATTCCTCATCCTTCAGGGTCCAGCTGTGTGTCTCCTCTTGCCATAGCCTTCCCAGATCCTTGACTGCTCAGATCTCTTTATTCTCCCACACATCAAGCCCCAGCTGTGGACCACAGGGCCATTTCACAGTAGGCACACTCACCAAATCACTCCTGACTGAGTGAAAGAAGGGATCAAAACAGATCTGACTCTTCTACTTAGTAACTGTGTGGCCTTGGATGTGTTACTGCTAAGCCTCAATGTCCTGGTTTCTGGAGGTGGCAGTAATAATAGTTGCTACTTCACAGGAATATTAGAATTAAATGAGATGGTGCAGGGGTATAGCTTGGTGACAGCACTTACCTAGCATACATGAGGCCCCAGGCTCGACTGCCAGCACTGCAAACACCGAACAAGTCATGAATGACATGATGCATGCAAAGCAATTACTATAAGGTCCAGCTTAGTAAATGGAACCTGTTGCTACTATTACTTGGATGGACAGTGGTCCCAGGTCCCACATATCTCTCTTCTGAAGCTGCTTCTATGAAGAGTCAGGTACCACAGCTCTAAGAAAAGCAAGGAGAGCTCAGTGGTGCTCAGTGGTGCTGGCGGCTGCCTGGTAAGTGCAAGGTCATGAGTTCAATCCCCAGTACCAGAAAAAAAAAAAAAAAAAAGCTAGGATCTGAGTTCAATCCCCGGTACCAAAAAAAGAAAAAAAAACTAGGAGAACCCAGCCACTGTTCTAAGCATGTAGAGCCCATGAGACAGCACTGATTATGATTCCCTATGGGGCCTTTTCTCTGATTTCTCCTCATTTCTCCCTGAAATCCAGAGAAGTCAGTACTTTAGCCCTCATTTACAAATAAGACAGAAAAGCAGCACATGGAGCACCATATGCCTGTAATCCCAGCCCTCAAGAGGCTGAGGCAGGAGCATTGTTCTGACTTCAAGTCCAGCCTGTACTACATATGGAGACCCCTATCTCAACACCCCTCCCCCCAAAAGCAGATGGAAAAGATTTTCCCAGCACTTTACAGGATTCAGGACAGAAGAGCTGAAAAGGAAAGAATCTAAGGGTAAGAATGGATTTGAGGGACTGGTTGGGAGGTCAGAGGCAGAAACACCAGATAGGGCTACAGCTAAGATTAGGCAGGTATGGACCTCATCCAGGGCCCTTCCTTGGCAATGGAAGAGGCAGTCATATGCTAATCAAGTCAGTGGACCACAAACCCAGGTGATCCAACTTAGAGTCCCTTAGACAGAAGTCCTGGCTCTGTTGGGAGAGACACTTCACTGTGGCTGGGGGTGCTAATCAGGGGAGGCTTTCCTGGAAAAGGAGCAATAAAATAAGATGGGATGAACAAGTAGAAATGAGGCAGGCCACGTAGAGAGTTTCAGGTGCAACGTGTGTGAAGATCCCAAGGCCAAGTCATTGACCAACTAGGAAAATTCACCAGGTGTCCACTGAGAGGGAAGGGGCACAGGGGGAGACCCGCAGTCATGGGGAATGCTCTTCGTGCCTTGCCTAGACAGCTGGAACCTCTGTCTGGGGCATTTAAGTATGCTTTGTCTTTTTTTTTTTTTTTTTTTTTTGGTACCGGGGATCGAACTCTGGTCCTTGCACGTGCGCAGCAGGCGGCAGAACCACTGAGCTAAACCCCCGGTCCCATAAGTACGCTTTGTCTTTTTCAAATAGGACACAAGTTGCAAAATCCACAGAAGGCAAAAATCCACTCAGTGAAAATTCTCCTTACTCCAGTCCCTTTCAGAGCTGATCTAAGTGCATAACACAAAGTGTTTGTTTCTCCCGCTGGGCCTGGTCTGGGCGCCTCCCCATCTCTAGTTTTGAAAGAAGTTTCTTTGTCCTGAGCACCCACTCTGCTTTCTTTTTTTTTTTTTTTTTGGTACCAGGGATCGAACTCAGGACCTTGCGCTTGCAAGGCAGGCGCCCAAACCACTGAGCTAAATCCCCAGCCCCTCTGCTTTCTAAGTTAGCTGAAAGTTACCCATCACCAAACTTGTGCCAGGTCAGGGCTTCTCAAACCCTGAGTCCCAGAGGGTTTGTGAACAGCTGCAGGGCCCCACCCCCAGCGGTTTGCAGATCCAGTAGGTCCTCGGGTGGAGCCTGCCAATTTGCATTTCTAACAAGTTCCGGGACTGTGGGGCTCGCTGGCCAGGGGTCCACACCTGGAGAAGCCCCGAGCCAGCTGTTTGTGGGGAAGGACAAAGCGTGTCCCATGGTGGCCCATTTCCCTCCACAATGGCAGGCGCATGCCATGAGGTGACGGATTCAAAGAGAAAACAACTCAGAGGGACAGTTCTTGGGGGGAAGGTGCTGGAGAACAGAGGTAAGGGGGGTGGGAGCGTTGAGGGCACAGATAAATGTTCCTTTCTGTGTAGTCGCAGTGTACAAGTTTGGGTAAACATGCCAGTGGAGCTGTCTTGGTCCCCTAAATGACAATGTGGAGAAGGAAGGGGACCCAGGATTGCCCAGAGGAGGAAAGGCCAGTGAGAGACTGAGATAGAAGCCCCCTCTTCCCCACCTCCAGGAAATTCGAGGAAAAACCGGATAGCTAGGCATGGAGTTTCACTCCTGTAATCCCAGCACTCTGGGAGGTTGAGGCAGGAGGGATCCAAGTTGGAGCCTCCCCTGGGCAACTTGATGAGCTCTTGTCTCAAAAGAAGGAGGGCTGGGGTTCGATCCCCGGCACCAAAAAAAAATAAAATAAAAATAAGGAGTACTGGGTATGTAGCTAGCTAAGTGTGAAGGCCCTGGGTTCAATCTCAAGTACTGCGAAAATAAATATAAAAAGTTCTGAGCCACCCTTAAGGGAAGAGATGGTTATACAAGAAGGCCTGAGTCTGCCTTTGCCCTAGGAATTGTAGAGGTGCCTTCTAGGATTTCCGGGGTAGTGAGGTCTAAGGCCCCTGGAGCAAAGGAATGAACTAGGATCTATCCAGAGGCACTGGGCAGCTCTTTGGAATGAATGTGTTGCAGTCTAGGGAGCAGAGAAATCAAAAGACCAGGAGGAGAGGGTCCTGGGTTTTGGTTGGGAGGGGTCAGGGAGGGAGAGAGCAATGGAAGACTGGGGGCAGCTGGGGGGCTGAGCATTAAGAAGGCTGTGTGGGCAGGGTCCCAGGGGAAGAAGGAATGGCTCACCTGCTGAAAACCTCACTCATTTGAACTTTACAACTACTCCAGAAAGGCCACTTTTAGCCAGACGTGAACACGCCGGTAATCCCAGCACTCGGGAGGCTGAGGCAGGAGGATCGCTGCGAATTCGAAGCCATCCTGAGCTATGTTAGAGACTTCCTTAGGCCGGGTAGAGAATTTAGCTCAGTGGTTTCGCCACCTGTCTAGCAAGCTTAAGGTTCGGAGTTCGATCCCTGGTACCAAAAGAAAGAAAGAAAGAAAGAAACAGAGACGTCCTGTCTCAAAAAAAAAAAAAGGAGGTTAGGAGGTTACTATTTTCTCGATGGGCAAACTATGGCTCAAAGAGGCTAAGGGACACCCCCAAGAACACCTATCTCTTGTCACAGGCCCTCCTGGGTATGCACGGGGAGCCCGCTTCTCTCCTGCCGACCGGAACTTTGCAGGACCGACTCTGCGGCGCTGGCGGGGCGCCCGGGGCAGATCGGCGGGGCTGCGCGAGGGGGGGCGGGGCCGGTGCCCCAGCCCTGGCTCCGCCTCGGCGGACGGGCGGGGGGCGCGTGGGGCGGCAGAGCCGGCTGCGCTGGGATCTCGCAGTGCGGCCAGCGCTTCCCCGCGCCCGCTTTGCCCTCTGTGCCCGCCGCACCATGGCCACGCTCCAGCCCCGGCCCTCGCGGCTGGCCCTGCTCCTAATGCCGCTGCTCCTGCTGCTGCTGCTACGGGCCGACCCGGTGCGCGCCCACAGTGAGGTACGCGCGCTCGGTGCGAGGGGGGTCCGGCGCGAGGGGGCGCTGTGGCGGGGGAGCGGGGAGCCGAGGCCCCGGGCGAGGAGAGGTCCGACCTGGCGCCGAGCCCCGGAGCCGCAGGGGCTGGGACGGGGCGGGGGGGGGGGGGAGTGTGCGCGGCGGAGCGCTCCCGCGCTGGGGGCTTGAGCCCAGGACTGAGGAGGGGATTCCCGAGAACGCTGCGCAGGGACAGCCCGGGACCGGCTTGGAGTTTCCTTGGGGGGCTGACCGGGGGCTCCAGGTTTGCACAGGCCCTGGGCCACGCTGGGGGACGCGACTCCCTCTCCAGAGCACCCATCTGAGCTGACTGCTCACCTGGCCTCGATGCTCTTGCCAGGGATCAGTCAGGACGCGGCGGTGTCTCCAGTGTCCTTTGCTGTGACCAAGAGGATCCACACTGGTGCCAAGCAGACCCGAGTTTAAATCCCATATCCACCTCTCTGCTGGTGCCTTTACCTTTCTGAGCCTCTATTTCTTCACCTGTAAATCTGGAATGAAAAATAGTCCGTCCGTCCCCCCTCCAGCAACTGATGATCCGCAGGTTTAGCCAGGTGATGCCTGGAAAATTCTTAGCACCATACTTGGCCCCTAGCAGGTCCCCAGTAAACGTTAACTGTGATTATGGAATCTTATCCCAAGGATTCCCCGAAAAGGAGTGTGAGATCCAGAATGTAAAGGGAGCAAGTGGTTAGGGTCCATCATTCCAGGGGTGCCTGAAAGGTGTTCTAGAAATGACCTAATGACCATGGGCCAGCATGGTGGAGAATGCCTGACTCCAGCATGCTGATGCCTGCGGCAGGAGGATTTCGAGTTTGAGCTCAGCCCAGGCAACTTAGTGATTTACCCAGACTTTGTCTCAAAATAAATTTTAAAAGGGCTGGGGATGTAGCTCAGGGTGAAGGCTTTGGATCGATCCCTAGTACCAAAAAAGAATGGTGGGGGAGGCTGGAGGAGAATGAGGAGCAGGGTATGGAGGCAACAGTGGCTTCTCTTGATATCTTTCCCGCCCTTTTCCTGGTGGAAGGTGTGTCTGTCCTGCCTACGGGCAGGTAAAGGGCCAAAGCTGCTCTTTTGCTGTGTGAGATCACTGATTCTAGGCTTCAGTTCCCCCATCAAAAAAACCCAAAGTCCTCCCAGTTCCCTCTCCATACTCGGCCTTCAGGGCCCCTTGGGCTGGCTCAGGTAGGAGAACAAGTGAAGGGAAAACCGCAGCAAACCTGACCTGCACTTTGTCACCTCTCGCCTTCCGTCTCTGGCCAGGAGAGACATCTGGTGGGGCATCTTCAGAGCTGCACACAGGCTGCAGAGTTGAGGGGGAGGGCTTGCTTCCATCCAAAACAGAGCAAAGACAAAGAAAACCCAAAACCCTGTTTATGTAGTGAGTCAGCCAAACACTTGCTGGGTTGGGGGTGTGTGTACTTAGTTGTCCCAGGGCAAGCTGGGGCTGGCGGGGCAGGGGTGGGGAGCCGAGTCTCATCCTAGAGCAGTGTGGTGCAGCCCTTCCCGACACCTCCCGCCCCTGGCCACTCCAGCCAGCTGGGAAAAATAAAAATCAAGTGATGGGCGAACTTACTCTGCATTCCTTAGCCCAGCCAGACTCCTGCTAGCTCTGCCAGAGCTGTCTTCATGATGGCCTGCTCCCGCCCCTGTAGGGACCCCTCCTTTCTCCTTGAGCTGGTCCTACTTTCCGGGGTGGTAGGTGGGGGTCCTTGGAGGGCCAGCTTGCAGTTTGAACTGGATCCAGAGCCCTACAGGGTTAAGTTGGCCCCTCCTAGGCTTCCTGTTCTAGGGAGGCCCAGCGTCCCCTCCCGGGGTCCAGGGGCCACTCACCCAGAGCTTTGCTGGCCTCCTCTGCCAGCTCCTTGCTCAACATGTTTTAATTTCATGTTTAGATCGACCACTCTCCTAAACAGGATTTGAAGTTCCCATTGAAGGAAGTGCTTTGTCCCACCAGGGAGTAGGAAGGAGGCTCACAGCTTTGCTGGTGTTTCATTTCTTTTTTTTTTCATGATTTTTGAGCCAGCATCACTATGTAGTTCTAGGCAGGCCTTGAACTCACCGTGTAGGCCAGGCTGGCCTTGCACTCACTGTGATCCTCCTGTCTCAGTCTTCTGAGTGCCGGGATCACAGGTGTGCGTCACCATGCCCAGACTTCCTGGCTGTTCCTGAAAGGCTGCCCAGCTTCCAGGCTGGTTGGACAGACAGCTAACCACATGACACTCAGAGACCCCTAGGAACTACTGGAATGTGGCTGAGAATTCCCCATCTCTACCTCAGTTTCTCCGCCTTACTTGCTGCTTGCATCCAGGGGCAGGGTCTTTGGTCAGCCCTCCAATCAGAGGCCTGAAGACCAACAGAGAAGGCCAAGGCCTGTGGGACCCAAGGAGGGGCTGGGGCAGGAAGCTATGATGTCCTGGGTGGGTCAGATGTTCCAGGCAAGCAGGTCCCGGGGGCTTAGGTGTTGCTTCGTGTCCGCTCCCAGAGTTTCCGCCTGTGGGTGTAATTGGAAGCAGGCTCCTGAGTGGGGAGGGTGGTGTGAGGCTAAGCCCCACCTGCTCTCTCCAGGAAGGTCCTGTCCCAACACTGTGTGGCTGTGACACCAGAAAACAGCCCATGCCCAGCACATAGCTTTTGTCTCTTCCTCAACCCCGTTCCCAACATCCCGAGGCTTTACTGGAACAGACTTGAGCACTCCAGAAAGTCAGTCTGAGCCGGGTGTGGTGACACACACCTGTATTCCCAGCACTCGGGAGGCTGAGGCAGGAGGATTGCTGCAAGTTTGAGGCCAACCTGGACTACCTAGGGAGATGCTGTCTCAAAAACAAACAAAAAATGGGCCGGGGATTTAGCTCAGTGGTGCTGCCACCTGCCTCGAAAGCACAAGGTCCTGAGCTCGATCCCTGGTACCAAAAAAAAAAAAAAGACTCAGAAGAATGTGGGACTGATGAGTTGTCTGGGGTATGAAAAAGGCTCTGAGAAGGGGCTGGGGATTTAGCTCCATGGTTCTGGCGCCTGCCTCACAAGCCCAAGGTCCCGAGTTCAATCTCCAGTACCAAAAAAGAAAAAAAAACAAAAAAGGCTCAGATCCGGTTGGGTGGGAGGGTAGGTGGCACAGGTTTGGAAGATGTTGGAGAGATCTTAGTCCTGCAGTCCAGGGGCAGGTGTCCAGCAGAAGCTGGGCTCCAGGGGAGGCTGGGCTGCTTGAGAGTAGACAACAGCCCCACACTCAGCATGATGCCCTTTGAGCCTCTTTCGCCATGGCTAGACCGTTGCCCAGCTTGCACCCCATCCTGCCAGATTTCTTTTTCTCTCTTCAGGACAATCCCAGGTCCACTCTCACCATCACATTATGAGATCTCCTTGAAAATACCTAGGGACCTTTTCAAACACAAACCACACACACACACAGACACACACACACACACACACACACACACACACACACACACACACAGAGGCTTCTCCGCACTTTGGCAGCAGCTCGTGCTGAACAACGCTGCAGGGAGAGATGGGGCCCGAGGCAGGGACTTTCCTGCCTGGCAGCAACTCCAGCCCTCATGCCAGGGCAGGGAGGGCAGGTCCTCCCCCGCCCCCAGCCACCTGCTCTGCAGACCCATCTGTCCCAGCTCAGTGACAGGGAGAGGCCCTTGCCTAGTGAGTGGGTAGTCATGGGAGGAACAACATATCAACCAAGTTCTGGAAGCAGGCTGCACTGTGTGGCCCTGGGCAAGCCCCTTGTGTTCTCTGAGCCTCAGCTTCATCCTTTCTAAAAGGGGGTTATGCGCCATAGCACTCGGGAGGCTGAGGCAGGAGGCTCACCATGAGACCAGCCTGGGCTACATAGTGAGACTGTATCTCAAAAAACCAAACAAAACAGATAGAGTTGTGTTGAGAGGTAGAGAATGAGTAAGTCTGAGGCAGGGTTTTCAGCAGCGATTCGTACAGCGGGTACAGCTGACAGCAGTTACCCTGGGCCAGATCCC
The DNA here is from genome assembly GCF_053883595.1 of Heterocephalus glaber. Lineage (NCBI taxonomy): Eukaryota > Metazoa > Chordata > Mammalia > Rodentia > Bathyergidae > Heterocephalus > Heterocephalus glaber. The sequence continues at coordinate 10,285,069 of NW_028258316.1, read as the reverse complement.
AGCCTGGCCTGCAGTGTGCATTGATTCTTTTCAGACTCAAGACAAGGAGGTGAAGAAGGGACTGTCATCCTCTCCACTTTGCCCAGGAGGGAGCTGAGGCTCCAAGCAGTCAAGCTGCCCATGTCCAGCCCCACAGGGGGGGCTCTGGGTAGCAGGGCTGGGACCAGGGAACCCCTCTACATCCAGGCCAGGTCAGGGCCTTGGCTGCCCCTGCAGGATGTGGCAGCTCATCGGAGGAGGGAAGGAATGTCGCAGCCTGATGTGGATTCTGCTGCTGGAGGGAGGGGTGCAGGGCCCGAGGAGCCCACAGGAACCACACCCACATCTACCTGTGGGCCTCCAGCCCCACCAGGGGAGTGCGTGTGGGTGGCCAGGGGTTCCCTTGGGAAAGCAGGGTCAGGGCACTTGCAGGTGCCTCAGGACACGCAGGTCCCCAGTGCTGGGAACACAGTGTGGGCCACCACACCCTGCCCTGGTCTCATCCTCCTGAACCAGTCACTTGATGCTCTCAGGATGCTGCAAGAATAGAAGGAAAAACAATCTCTACCAGCACACCCAGGTGGAGACACAGCCACCCCCTCTCGGCACCACTGAGAGTGATTAGAACAGTGCCAGTGGCCACCATGCATGTACTGCCAGCCTGGGCGAGCGTGGTGCCAGTCCTCCATCTCTCAGTCCTCGAACTGTCCTTTGTTGGGTGGACACCAGGGAGAAACTGAGGCATGGAGTGCCTAGGTAATCCACCTGAGAATGCACAGCTGTAGGTGGCCCCTGGCTGTGTTCCAGCCGCCACCCCAGCCTGAGGGAGGGCAGATGTCTCCTCCCTGGGGCCACGCGCTGACCCCCTTCCCCTGCCACCTGTCCACGAAGCAACCCCAGTGAGCTTCCCATGACACTGAGCTGACCTTCTTCTCCCTGCTCAAAGCAGCCCTTCTGCGACTCTCCAGTGCTTTCAGAAAAATGTGCAGGTCAGACATGGCAGGAGGATCTCCTTGAGTTCGAGGCCAGGCTGGACTACATAGCAAGGCCCTGCCTGTGATGCTCACAGAGATAGCGGCTACCCCTGGACACTGGGCTCGAGGCATTCCGGGATGGAGTGAAGGGGATGGGGACATCCTGTTATTTCATTGGACCCTCACTGGAGGAGGCTGGGATGGAGGATCATCTATTGTACCATTGTGAGACCGAGGCTCAGAGAGGCTTATAACTTGTTTAAGACTACACAGGAACTGGGGGAGAGGTCAGTAGGAGAAGTAGCACAGAGCAGTGATTGCAGTCCGGATCCAGAACTCCTACACTCAAACTGTGACCTTGAGAACTAAGTGACAGGATGGGATGAACCTCGGGAAGGTTAGGGGGACAAGGGCTTTGGGCTGAGTGCATTCTGCACGAAGTGGAATGAGCCCTCAGAGGGCAGGGCAGTAAGAAGAGCAGGGAGGGGAGACTGTCAGCTCAAGTAGGTGTTGAAAGCCATGGTAAGGACTTTGGAGGTAACAGACCTCTCATCCCACACACACAGGTGTTATTAAAGTGTACAGCGCATGTTTAACCTGGGATGTAGTAGATGCCCAGTTAAAAGTCTCCATTCATACCATATGTTTTATTGTGGAAAAATACACGTAACAGTTAAAATTATCATTTCTTGGCTTGTGGGTTTTTCTGTTTTTAGTTTTGGGTGTTTGTTTTTAGACAGGGTCTATGTAGTTCAGGCTGGCCTTGAATTGAATTTGCTGGGATCCTCCTGCCTCACCCTCTTGAGTGTTGGGATTACTGGTGTGGACCACCCTGTCGGGCTCCTTCTTATTTTTAAACGGCTACTATTTATCCCTAAGGCCACTTACCTCCTCCATCACCCCGCACACCCAGTCCCCCCCAGGCTGGAGCGAGCACCTCTTTTCACCGCAGCCCACCTGCCCGCAGGTGTTCGGCGACGCGGAGCAGGTGCGCATGACCTCGGAGGGCTCCGACTGCCGCTGCAAGTGCATCCTGCGGCCGCTGAGCAAGGACGCGTGCAACCGGGTGCGCGGCGGGCGCGCGCGGGCCGAGGACGCCTACGCCGTGGAGACGGTGAGCGCGGGCACCGACTGCCGCTGCTCCTGCACCGCGCCGCCCGCCTCGCTCAACCCCTGCGAGCGCGACTGGAAGATGGAGAAGCTCAGGAAGCAGGCGCCTGAGCTACTCAAGGTAGGTGGGGAGGCCCCCGTGCTGGCCCTGGGGACCGAGCTGGGTGTCGACACGGGGAGGCGGTGTCGGCTCTACCCATCGCACAGGCAGGGAAACAGGCTCACAGAGCAAGGAGAAGCCACTTCTTACCCAAGGTTGCAGCCAGCAAGTGGAGGCCGGGTTCCTGGCGCGCATCCCCCCCCCAAAAAAATCTCTCCTGGATTTTATCCAAACCAGTTCATCTGTCAGCACCTAGCTGTACTTCCAATTTTGTCCCCACCCCCTATCCTTCTCATCTTGCTGCTCTTCTCCTTTTAACCTCCTCCTCCTCGTCGTCCTCCTTCCTTTTTTGGTACCGGGGATCGAACTCGGGGTAGGCGGTGGGACCACTGAGCTGCATCCCCGGCTCTATCCTTCTTTTTTCCTCCTCCCCTCCCCTCTCCTCTCATGGGACCCAGCAGTGCTTCACCACTGAGCTACAGCCCCAGGGTCTCACTGAGTTGCCCAGGTTCCCCTCAAACTTGATATCCTCTTGCCTCAGCCTCTGGAGTAACTACCATTCCCAGACCCGGCCCTTTTATTATTTTTAGTGTAATACTAACATTCCCTGTGTTCAAGTACACTCTGGCGCCACGTGCTGTGCTGAACTCCTTTCCCACGTTGCTTCTCTGAATCCTTAAACCATTTTGTGACACTGGGGCTCTTCGGCCTCACTTCATAGCTGAAATGCTGCGGTTTAGAGAATTTAGGTAACTTGCCCAAACTCACCAAACGACAGCCAGCCTCGAGTCTGTACAAGTTGGACATCCCTAATCTGAAAATTGGAAACTTTTTAGGCAACAACATGACACCACAAGTGGAAAATTCCACACCCTAAACTTTGCCTCATACACAAAATTATTTAAAATATTGTATAAAATTACCTTCAGCTGTGAGCATGAAGCATAGATGAACTTTCTTGAGGGAGTACCAGGGATCAAACTCAGGACCTTGTGCTTTCGAGGCAGGCGGCGGAACCACTGAGCTACATCCCCAGCCCCTATATGAACTTCTTATTTACTTCAATCCCATTTCCAAGATATCTCATTATCTATGTGCAAATATTCCAAATCTGAAAAATTCCTAAATACTCAAGCACGTCTAATAACAGATACTAAGCTTTTTTGTTTGGGTTTGGGTTTGGGTTTGGGTTTGGGTTTTGTTTTGGGGGGGGTTTTTTGGTTTTTTGAGCCAGGGTCTCACTATGTGGCCCAAGCTGGCCTCAAATTCACCGAGATCCTCCTGCTTCAGCCTCCAGAGTGCTGAGATGACAAGTGTGTACCACCACACCTTAATACTCTACTTTTTGAGTGAATTTGAATCATCCACCCGAATAAGCAGATCACAAGAAGGTACCATTTGTGGGGACCACACCCCGGCCGAGTGCACCCCGGGAACCCATGTTCTTAGGTCTGTATGAGGCAGCACTAAGCATTTAAGGCCAGCCAGGGGCTTCTGTGCCGTTCAGACCATGCTGGCCCAGGCACAACAGGGCCTGGTGGAGCTAGAGTTGAAGGAGGCCCTGCTGTGTCCATAATATCTGTCTAAACCACTTGCTCATCTGTCTTCCTTCCTGGAAAAGACAAGATTGATTTTTTTTTTTTTTTCAGTACTGGGGATTGAACCTAGGACCTTTGCACTGAGTTGTTTTTTTGTTTTTTTTTAATTCTGAGACAAGTCTCACTAAATCCCTAAATTGCCAGGCTGAGCTCAAACTTGGCAGTCCTCCTGCCTCAGCCTCCCAGAGAGCTGGCACTACAGGCATGTGCCACCCCACCCAGCTCCAGTTGGTGTCTTTTGAGGGTTTTTTTTTATATATATAATTTCTCCCAACCGTGTTTATTTTGCTTGTTTGGTGTCAAACCCTGAAAAGTTTGAGATATTACCCTACTTGCAAGCTAACACATTAGCCTCTTTCATGGGTGATGGCAGAAGGCACAAGCCTCCTGGATCCAAGGCAGAGAACTTTATTTTATTTTTATTTTATTTTTTGTTTTGGTATCAGGGATTGAACTCGGGACCTTGTGCTTGTGAGGCAGGCAGCAGAACCACTGAGCTAAATCCCCAGCCTGAGAAGTTTAGTATTCACTGCAAATCTGGTTTTCTGTTGTTGTTTTGTTTTTTGAGACAGGGTCTCATTATGTAGTTCACGCTGGCCTTGAACTCACCATGTAGTCCAGGCTGGCCTCGAACTCCCACCAATTCTCCTGCCTCAGCCTTCCAAGTGCTGGGATTACAGACATGCACCACCACCTCACCCAGCCAAATCTGTTTCTTCACACTTGTTTTCTGAGCTCCGTTCCGATGGGGTGGTGAGTGAGGCCCAGGTAAGCACTGCATAAAAGTGCATGTGTTGCAGACAGGAAGGAGCCCTGGGCTTCAAGGGTCTGGATTTCTCAGTATTTCCAAGGCAGCTCTGAGACACGCAGGTGGCTCGGAACGAGAGTCAGTTCCCCATTCAAAAGAGCAGGGAGCAGGCTGGGGATTTAGCTCAGTGGTTCCGCTGCCTGCCTCAAAAGTGCAAGGACCCGAGTTCGATCCCCAGTACCAAAAAAAGAGTAGGAGGCCCCTGAATTGTCTCCCATCCTTCGGCAAAAGATACTTTCTTTAAATTTACCATTAGTTTTCTTTTTGTAACACCTGCATGGATGCCAACATTCACAAAACTGGAGGGGAACTGAGGGTTATGCCAAGTGGGCTCCTGACAGCCTGGAAATCCCAAACCACCCTGTCTCCCCAGGGTCTCCCTGGGCCCTTCCTGGCCAGCTCCAGGCACCCAGGCCACAGGCCGGTCTTCAGGGCCAGGGACAAACCCAGTATCTGCTCAAGTCACATCTTAGTAACTGAACGGCAAGGAGGCTTCAGAGGAGGACGCACCGAGCCCTTTTCATGAGCGCTGGCTGATTTGATCCTCACTATGACAACTAGGGAAGGAACTGGAGGCCCAGAAAGGGGTTGTGACTTGTCCAAGGTCACACAGCAGAAAACTGGCAGTACTGAGATTTGAACCCAGAATTCTCTGCTGCATCTGCTTGTCCACCAGAGGAGTCATAAGCAGCATGCCCATCACTTCTCCTCCTTTGCCTTCTGGACATGGCCTAGAAGTCGTGGTCCCACCCTGGAGGAGTCACCAGGCTTGGAGAGCATAGCTGCTGACTCCACTAATGGGTCAGGGGACGTTCTGGGGATTATGGGAGCCTCAGGATGGGTAAGGTCAGAGCTCGGCCATGAGGGACGTGTAGGAGTTCCTCAGGCAGAGAGGTAAAGGCGTCCTGGACCCAGGCTGGTGCCGTGGGCATAGTAGAGAATGCCTCCCTGCTGTGAAAGACCAGTTTTTTAAAAATTAAAATATCAGTCAAGGACCAATACTTTTGTAAAGTACTATACAAATGAATTATTAGGGGAAAACAAACTGAAACAAAAACAGACCTGCCACAATATCAGTCCAGTGTCGTCTTATACATAGAGCATTGCTCTGACAAGTGGCTATAAAACTTTCTAGCTGGGCATGGTGGTACACAAGAGTAATCCCAGCACCCTGGAAGGCTGAGGCAGGAGGATCACAGATTTAATAGCAGCCTGAGCAACTTAGCAACTTATCAAGACCCTGTGTCAGAAGAAAAAAATTTGGGGCCGGGGATTTAGCTCAGTGGTTTCACTGCCTGCTGCGCAAGCACAAGGACCCGAGTTTGATCCCTGGTACCAAAAAATATATATTTAAAGGGACTGGGGCAGCTGGGTGAGGTGGCACATGCTTGTAATCCCAGCACTTAAAAGGCTGAGGCAGGAGGATTGCTGTGAGTTGGAGGCCAGCCTGGGCTACATAATGACACTCTTTGTCTCAAAAAAAAAAAAGAGGGGTGGGGAGGGGGACTGGGGTATAGCTCAGGATGAAGGCTCTGGGTTCAACCCCTAGCACTGCAAATAATAATAATAGTAATACTACCAAAAAAGGTGGGCTAGGGGTATAGCTCAGTGGTAGAGCTCTTGCCTAGCATGCACTAGGCCTTGGAATTGATCCCCAGCAGAAAAGCTACTCCTGTGTTCTCATGTGATGAAAGTTTTTTTTCTGAAGACAAGGTCTCACTATGTAGCCCAGGCTGTCCTCCAACTCACAGCAATCCTCCTGCCTCAGCCTCCCGAGTGCTGGGATTACAGACGTGCACCACCATGCCCAGCTCAAAGCCTTGCAGGCAGCAGAACAAAGCAGGGAGCTTCCTGTGAGCCCCCGAAACAGTAGCCAGCATTGCTGGTGCTTGGAAGCCCTTTCTGTGTGCTCTTCAAGCTCAGCTCTGTCCTGCCGTTCCCATTCCTTCTCACAGTCCAGTTGCTCCATTTCACTGGCAAGGAAACTGTGGCCAGTTCTCAAACTGTGCTCCACAGAGCCCTAGGGTACCATGGAGCCTCTTGGGGCTTGGTGAGTTTATAGGGGAGCCAAGCAGACTCTGGCCCTGGCCCTGCTTCCATAGAGCCTTCCGCTTCCTTTTCTGTTTTGGAAACAGAGCAGGTTCCACTTGGAGAGAAGCTGCCAGGTTAGAGCAGCTCGGAAGTCCCTGGGACAGTGGGAGTAGAGTGGCTTGGGAGCAGCCACCCAGCCAGACAGGAGCAGGGCTGCAGACTCAGATGGGGCCACATGGATGGGGCCACAGGCGCCGCCTCCCCCAGAAGCCAGTGGGGCCAATTTCCTAACCGGCCTCTTGTGCCAAGGTTTCCTTGACATTGAGCTGGCATCCTGGCCATCTGGAGGGAGTGTCACATCCTGATGAGGTGTGACAGAGAGGGGAGGTGGCAGCTTCGGGGCAGAGCCCTGGACTGGACAGGAGGCTGGGCACTCGCTGTGGGCCTGCCGCTGACCCAGTGTGCAGCCTCCACCCTGCCTCTGTTTCCCCACTGGGACACAAGACAGGTACAGTGAGGTGGGACAGAAGAGGTCTGGGTTTACACTGATCTGACTCGGCTCCTGGCTTTGCTCCCTCGCAGTTGGGTGGCCCTGGCTACGTGTTTCACGTCTGTGTTGCACCTTCCCTGCTATAACATGAAGATCACAGCTTTGGCTGAGGTCAGGTCACTAGAAGTAGGCCCAGGAGCAAGTGGAGGATATACCAGGGCTCCCCAGAGAAACCTGAGGAAGCAAAGGGAGGAGGCCAGGAAGGGTGGAGCATCAGCCATCCCTGTCCCCTGGGAGCTGCAGAGTGGGGTGGCTGTCCCCACTGCCCAGAGAACTGGGCTTGTTTGTTTTGTTTTGTTGTGTTTTTTTTGGTACCAGGGATCAAACTCGGATCCTTGTGCTTGTGCAGCAGGTGGTGAAACCACTGAGCTAAATCCCCGGCCCTATTGTTTTGTTTTGTTTTGTTTTGTTTTTTGGTACCAGGGATTGAACTCGGGTCCTTGCGTTTGCGAGGCAGGCGGCAGAACCACTGAGCCAAATCCCCGGCCCTTGTTTTTTGTTTTTGAGGCAGGGTCTCACTATCTGCCTGGCCTTGAGTTCACTATGTAGCCCAGGCTGGCCTCGAACTCACAATGGTCCGCCTGCCTCAGCTTCCCAAGTGCTGGGATTAGAGGCACCACGCCAGCAGTTACATATTTCAGAATACCCAGTAGAATGGATTTTGAGTGTTCTAAACTCAAAGAAATTGTAACTGGTGATGGTGACAGCTATGTCCCTGATCTGATCATTACACGGTATGTACATTTATTAAAATGTAATATAAACCAGGGATTTAGCTCAGTGGTTCCACCTCCTGCCTTGAAAGTGCAAGGTCCCGAATTCAATCCCTGGTACCAAAAAAGAAAAAAAAGAAATATAATATGGTACCACATAAATACGTACAATGATTATATATCAATAAAAGATGAATTTTAGAGCTGGGTATGATAATGCACACCTGCAATCCCAGCACTCAGGATGCTAAGGCAAGATGATTGCTTCGAGTTCAACCCCAGCCTGAACTATACAACACAAGACCTCATCTCAAAAAAAAAAAAAATTTAAAAGGAAGCCTATAGGGGCCGGGGATTTAGCTCAGTGGTTCTGCCGCCTGCCTCGCAAGCACAAGGACCCGAGTTCGATCCCCAGTACCAAAAAAAAAAAAGGGGGCCTATGGGAGTCCGGATGTATCTCAGTGGCTGAGCACTAGCTTAGGCTGTGACTTGATTCTGCCCACAGCCCCCAAAACAAACAAGCAAACAAACAAATAGTCATGCAGAAGCCAGTGGTGGGCAGAGGAAGCAGGTAGAAGGGTCCCAGCAGATGGGAATGAGCCCCCAGTGCCCACTGCAGCCCATGTGGGGCTGTTACGAGGCCAAAGTGGCAGAACTTACTAAAGCCCTTATTGCAGCGCCTGGCACATGGTAAATGCTCGAAAGCTAGAACCTGCCACTTTCCTGGTGATTATGAGCAGGCTGGAGCTGGTGAGTGCCAAGGGCCCAAGCAGGCCCCTCTAGGGTCTGGGGTTCTAGATTTGGGGCTTCTTTTGCAGCCTCCGCTGCCCCAGCCATGTCCTGGCCTAAACTTCCTGTCCTGCAGCTGCAGTCCATGGTGGACCTCCTGGAAGGCGCCCTGTACAGCATGGACCTGATGAAAGTGCATGCGTACGTCCACAAGGTGGCCTCCCAGATGAGCACGCTAGAGGAGGTAAGGCAGGGCTCCCGCCAGGTCCCAGGGGCTGGGACAGTTCCAGCTTGACGCCGGTTGCTTTGGAATCGGGACTCTGGGAGGTGGGTAGGGGAAGGCAGGGCAGGCCTCAGGGTCTAGGCTTTGGGAGGGTTCTGATGGTATCCCAGGTCTGTGGGAAGCTGGACGGCTGGGTGGGGAGACTGAGGCACTTGCTAGTGTATGAATGGATGCAGAAGGGGCTGAACTTGCAGTTGTCCTCAGTAAGCCAAGATCAGTATCCACATACATGGCTCTGGGGCACCGTTCACAGAAGATACCTTGAGCCTATTGTGGTGGCGTATGTCTGTAATCCCAGCCCTCCAGAGGCCAAGGCAGGATCACTGTGAATTCAAGGCCAGCCAGGGCTACATAGTGAGACCCTGTCTCAAAAAACAAAACATGGGGGACAGGGATTTAGCTCAGGGGTTTCGCCGCCTGCCTTGCAAGCGCAAGGACCTGAGTTCGATCCCCAGTACCAAAAAAAAACCCAAAAACATGGGTCAGGGATTTAGCTCAGCGGTTCCACTGCCTGCCTCGAAAGCCCACGGTCCTGAGTTTGATGCCGGGTACAAAAAAAAAGGTGAAAATAAAAAACAAAATGAAAAAACAGAAGATACCATGCCAGTGGTGCCCCCAGCATTAGTGCAAGATGACAGGACTCCCCACGTTCACCAGGACAGCCTGACTTCAGGGAAGCAGAGGACAATGCTCAAGACAAATGTGCTATAGGGCTGGGCAAAGGCCCAGGACTGGCCCTGGGCACAGGGACAGAGTGGGTGAACTGCAGGTCCCCGCTGCAGGTTCAAGGCATGCGTCTCCACCCGTTTCCTGCTTCCGGCCTCTGCTGCACTGCTGGGGGCCTGGGGACCTGCAGCTGCCGGCCCCGGGCGTGGGGCTTCCTTTCCCAGCTTTTTTTACAGAGAGGGGGCACCTGGGAATCCTGTGCCCCAGGATGGAAGATTAATCTCTTCCTAATCCCCAAGCTGGGGTCACCACGGGCTCTAATTATTTGGCCAGCCTGGGCAAGGCTGCCAGTTGTGGGGTTTCTTCTGTGCACCCGTCTCCTGTGCAGTGGCGATGCCAGGCTGTCCTCCGCTCTTTCCTTCTTGTAATCTTGCGTCCTGCAGCTCTGGGCCAGGCAAGCTGGGAGGTGCATCTGCCAGGTGTGGGACACACCGGAAATGATTTCCACACACTGAGAAACCTTTTTCTGATTGTCTGCTTTTGCATGATCTGTTTTTGTTAACCTCGGCTTACTAAGCCACAGCCCCCTGGGGAAAGAGCTCCTGGTTAACCTGGGAGGAGGCTTGGGAACGGTCTCTCCAGAGGGGCTGCTGTCTTTTGCCAAAGGAACCCCCCACCCTGGGATCAGGCAGTGATTTAAGGTCCCAGCTTCCTTGCCCAAATTCTCATCTACCCATGGTTCTCAGCCAGGGGCGATGCTGCTGGACCCTCCAGCAGGCACTATCTGGAGACATCTTGGCTTGTGAAGACTCGGGCAGGGAAGCTGAGTCAGGAGAATCGCTGTGAGTTCAAAGGCAGCCTGAACTTCATAGTGAGATTCTGTCTCAAAAAAAAAAAAAAAAAGAGCCAGAGGGAATTGGGTGGGAACCAGTTCAGGTAGGGCAGGATCCCCCCACAACCAAACCCCAAGGAGTTCACTCTGTCCACATTGTGGTATTTATATATCACTTATAAAGTTAAAAAGTAATTTTAAAGTAGTAAAAGATTGGAAGTAAATTAAGTGACTGTCCACAAGGGAATGGTTAATTAAATTATAGCCTGCATGTACAATGGCATATGGTGTGGCCACTCAAAGGACTGGAAGAGCCAGGCATGGTGGCACGTGCCTGTAATCCCATTACTTTGGGAGGCTGAGGCAGGAGGATCACAAGTTAGAGCCCAGCGTAGATAATTTAGTAAGAGGCTGTCTCAAAATTAAAAATAAAAAGTTGGGGGGGGGGTTGGGAGACAGCTCAGTACAAGGCCCCTGGTTCAAGGCCTAGTACCACAAAAAATAAAAATAAGGGAATACTGGGAAACACAGTTTAGACTGGTGTGGAACAGCTCCTAAAATGGGCTAAGTAAAAAAGCAAAGATTTGAAAAGCTCCATCTATAAGATCCTTTCAAAGGATATCCAAGAAACTCAAAACACCTGTCAGCACTGGGATGTAAACAACGCAAAAAAACAACATAATTTCTTAGATTCCTTCCCTCGTTAGATTAAAAATTCAACCTGTAATCCCAGCACTCAGGAGGCTGAGGCAGGAGGATTGCCATGAGTTCAAGGCCAGCCTGAACTACAGAGCGAGACCCTGTTTCAAGAAAAATTGACAATTACAGGGTCTCATGGCACATGCTTTGTTCCAGCCATGCTCACTGGGGTCACCCCAGCCCACGCCCCACATCCCCGCTCAGGACACAGGCATCGAGGCCTGATGGCCAACCCAGGGTGTCCCTGGATCCCGAGGAAGCAGAGCAAGGACCCACCTGGAATCTCACCCTACAGAGCGTCAAGGCCAACCTGAGCCGGGAGAACGAGGTGGTGAGGGAAAGCATGCGCCACCTCAGTGAGCAGCTCAGGAGCTACGAGAACCACTCGGCTGCAGTGCTGAGCCTGCAGAAGGAGCTGTCCAGCCTGGGCCTGCAGCTGCTGCAGAGGGACGCAGCCCCTGCCCCTGCCACCCCGGCTACTGGCCCGGGCAGCAGGGCTCAGGTGAGATCCTGGCTCTGATCATGGAGGGAGGTGCCTGGGCTTGGGGACACAGGGTGCCAAGGACTCAGCCTTGGGACACTGTCGGTGTTTTGGAGGCTGGAGGACAGAGCCACGGCGGGCAAGGTGGGGACGGGACTTGTTGTTCCAGGTCTCTGGCTGGTAGAGACAGAACTATGGAGACCACCGACCCGCCTGGCCTTGGGAAACAGGGCAAAGCCCCTGCTGTGGCCGGGCCCCCTGGCTGGCTCACACCTGCTTGGGGCCTCTGCAGACTCACAATCCATCCATCCTCCCAGGGTAGGGGGATCCTGCAGCAAAGGCCCCAACAGGACACCTCCAAGCTCGGAGCTCGAAGGGGCAGAGCCCGTGAGAGGTGGCCTGACTGCAGACTTGGGGAAGGCCCCCCCTGTGGCAGACACATTGTAAACACAGCCTGGGCCTGGCAATCGGTGGGAAATAGGAGCCGCCTTTGGGTGGACAAATTGCACAAAGGCTCCTTCCTCAGAGGACCATGTGGCTTGGGGTGTGGCTTGGCAAATTGAGTGCAAAGCAGGTTTCAAGCCCGTTCGGGCCCTCCGAGGACAGGACACGGCCTGCTGGCCTTGTGTTTTGGTGGGTGGTGGAAGGAGGGAGGTGGCATTTGTGGGTTTCCCAATGGCAGGCTTATCCATTACCTCCACAGCCCCCTGTGGGAGGGCTGGCCCTGCCCACTTGGCAGACAGGGAGCTATGGGCCAGGTTGCAGAGCCAGCCCTTCCTCCCTGCCGCCTCCTGTGCCAGCACCTCGATGTGGCCACCAGGATGCTGGGAAATCACAGAGGAAGCCTGTGCCCTGGCCCGAGCTGGCTTTCTGCTCATTCCAGTGCCAAACGTGCAGGCGAAAATGCATCCCACCTTGGCAGTGTCAGAAGGTGTCTAGATTCTGTACCGCCCTATCTGCTGGGGCTTCCGCCCTGTGTTCTTGTATCAAGCCAGCATCTGACCCCTCTGAGTAGGAAGTGAAAACAACACAACTCACAAAATGTTGCAAATATCTGTGTGTGCTGGCGCATACCTGTGATCCCAGCTCTTGGGAGGCTGAGGCAGGAGGATCACCACAAGTTCGATGGCAGCTTGGGTAGTGACTTCAAGGTCAGCCTAAACTACAGAGCAAGACTCTGTTTCAACAATAACAACAACACAACAACAAAAAATCAGAAGTAGCATGTCCTACGGGTAGAGCGACCAGCCGCCCCAGCATGGCTGGGAGTGGTTTCCCAGAAAGCAGAACTTTCAGGGCTGAAACTGGAGAGTTCCTGTGTCTCCCTGCACAAGGACCGAGACTCACTCCTAGCTGGGGAGTCCACAGGCAGGAAAAGCCACCTCCCTTGGGAGCCACCAGTTTTGTCTACCCCTGGGGGGCCGTGGACAGGAGCTGAGAAACAGGACAAGAATCTAAACTATCAGGTTGGGTCTCAAGTCTGCCATGGAGCTTGAGCTGTGTGGCGAAACTGAGGCAACGAGTCAGGGATGTAGCCACTCCAGAAGGTAAGGGAAGCTGTGATGTCATGTGTCCCTGGGCACCATGACCACCTTCTGCACCCCCCCCCACAATGCTTTTTCTCCTCTCCCCCAAGTCTGAGGCCTCCCGCCTTGCCCAGGACACAGCTGGAGGGAAAGGCAAGGATGCCAACAAATACGGCGGCGTGCAGAGCAGCCTTGCAGACAGAGGCCTCCCCAAACCCCCCAAGGAGAAGCTGCTGAAGGCTGAGAAGCTGAAGAAGGAGGGTGGCAAGGGTCAGCTCCCCCTGCCCACAGCCAGGCCCCGAGCCCTGGTACAGCAGCAGGCTATGATCCGGGGCTTCACCTACTACAAGGCGGGCCGGCGGGAGGCACCTGAGGCCACGGCCGGTGAGTGGGCAGTCGGGACCTTGGGCATGGGTAGTCACCCCCAGCGTCCCCGTCTTCTCTGCGGTCAGGTGCCCCGATAGCTCCTCACACTGATTGGGTGCTCTTTTCTCAACCACATACTGGGCATAATACCCCACTTCTGGGGCCACTGGCCATGAAATCCTAGAACCAACATCAGGGCCATTTAGTGTCTTTCCATTATTTAAAGCTGTCTTCACTGTCATTGGACTCTTCTTCTTTTTTTTGTTTTTTGGTTTCTGAGACAGGGTCTCACTGTGTAGCCCAGGCTGAACTCACATCAATCCTCTTCCCTCTGCCTCACAAGTGCTGGAATTACAGGCATGCAATACTACACCCAGAAAGTCTTCAAATTTCTGAGCCATCCCCACTGGTGTGACTCCTGCTTCCCTCTCCGAGACCCTCCCCAGACACCTGTTGTACTCAGACACCCCTGAGGGGTGTCCCAAACCTACTGCCCCTTCCTGAGTCCTACCGAGCCCCGGTCCAGCAAGGCCCCAGAGGGACAGGTCCAGGGGGCCGGGGTGGGACAATCAAGGTCCTGGCTCCTTCAAGAGCGCCCTTATTTCTCAGCCCCTCCAGGCTCAGAGGCCTCTTCCCACAGCCCCAGGTGCCAGCTGCTGTCCTTGAGCCCTGCCAGCTCAGCCGGGCCACCACAGGACCTCTGACCCCTGGCTGGGCCACTGCCTGGGAACAGCTGGGGGCATCTGACTCTGCCAGCGAGGCATGTGGGAACAAGGCCCTGCCCTGGCAGGCTGCCGAGGCCACCCGGCCCCCGCACCCGCCCCTGACCAGAGGGATTGGGCCTGTGCTTTGGGGGGCTGGGCAGCTCCGAAGGGCAAAGAGAGAAGAAAAGAAGAAGTCAGGTCATTGTTCTCAAGCCAAGGGCTCTATGTCCCCTCCCTGAGCTGACCAGACAGTCCCTGAGGGCCATCCTGGTAACAACAGCACCACTGCTTTGTTCCCGATGGCAGGATTTTCTGAGCACTTTTTTGCATGCTATGGCATTTACCCTGGCAGCAGCCACATCCGTCAGACGTGGAACAGTTCAGAGACATGGCGTGGCTGGTGGCAGAGCAGGAAGGGAACCAAGTCTGAAGGCTGCAGAGCCTGCCTTGGGACCCTTCACTGCCATCCCTGGAGCCGTGGGGTCTCTGTCCCCTGGCTGTGTGGCATCAAGGCTTCCTGCTTCCCCTAAGGAGGCCCAGTGTGGGGAAGCCCAGGGAAGCAAGTGGGGCAGGGATGACCCAGATATGGTCCCTGTCACCAGCACAGCCCCTGCAGGCACAGCTGAGCAAGGGGACAGAGGCGAGGCAGGATGGTGTGTTCTCTAGGGTCCAGAGGTGACGAAGAGCTGGGTGCACCTGGCCCTTGCTGCCTGAGGGGGCAGACAGTGGGGAGGGACCGGGAGGTAGTCTGTGACCCGAAGCTGAGGTCCCTGCTCCCTGGAATTTCAACTGGAACAGGAAAGAATTGGCAGGAAGTGCTCGACACTTGGGAAAGAAAGAGACCTCAATCGAATTCGCCACCACGGGTTTGCTGGAACCTGTGCAGATATTTTATATGAGTCCTCTTTTGGTCACGGGAGCCTGACGGTGGCCTCAGGACACTCAAGTCGGAGGTAGAAGCTGAGGCCCACTGAGGCTGGGGGACTTGCCCATAAAAATTCACCAGCAATGTTGGGCAAGGTGCTGCACTCCTGTAATCCTAGTGCTCCAGGAGGCTGGGGCAAGAGAATCCTAATTTCAAAGCCAGCCCAGGCAACTTAGTGAGACTCTGTCTCGAAAATCAAAGCCAAGTGTGGCAGCACACATCTGTAAGCTCAGCACTCTGGGAGGCTGAGGCAAGACGATTGCAAGTTCTAGCATAGCCTGGTCAACTTAGTGACTTAGAGAGATTCTGTCTCAAATTAAAAAAAATAAAAAGGGCTGGGGATGTAGCTCAGGGCAAAGGCCCTGGGTTCAACCCCCAGTACTGCAAATATATGGCAGTAATAATAACAAAATTAAAAAGGGGCTGGGGAATCTAGCTTAGTGGTAGAGAGAGCTGGGTTCAATCCCAGTACTGCTCCCCCACAAAAAAATTCACCTAGGGCAAGGTGGGAGATGGGGGTGGGGCTGGGGACCCTAAACCCTGCCTGCCCCTCCCCACCATGCCGTCTCTCTGCAGATAACGCCCTCAAAGGCACCTCACGGCTGGAGCAGCTGCCACCCAAGGCAGAGGGCAGGGACCCCGAGCCCAACTCTGCCAAGCAGGATGAGGCTGCGACCGAGGCTTCAGAGGGCACTGACCTGGGCCCTGGCACCTCCAGCTCCATCCCAACCACCACCACCAGCACCCCGACTCCTACCATCAGTCCCCTGCCCACAGAGCCACCTTCACGCCTTGAAGTCCCCAACCAAGGTGAGTCAGCACACTGCAGCCCACGGCCAAATCCAGCACATGCCCATTTGCATGACCTGGAATCCCAGCACTCAGAAAGCCGAGGCAGAAGGATCTCGGCAAGTTCCAGGCCAGCTTGTGCTAATATACACAGTACATTCAAGGTCAGTCTGGCATACACAGGGAGACCCTGTCTCAAAAAGCAAAAACAACAAAATAAAAAACTAACTAAGAGACTATGAGACTGAAGTTTGTGGTCTACAAAGCCTAAGATATGTACTGTCTGTTTCTTTGCAGGAAAATGTGGCTGACATTTAAAGTAGCTATAAAATGGGTTTGTTTTCAACCAATGCTTCTTCATATGTGACCTCCAGCTGGACACAGTGGTGCACACTTATAATCCTGGCTACTTGGGAGGCTGAGACCAGAGGATCACAATTTTGAGGCTGGCATGGCCAACTTACAGACACCCTGTATTAAAAGAAAATTAAATTTAGGGGCTGGGGATTTAGCTCAGTGGCACTGCACCTGCCTCGAAAGCCCAAGGTCCTGAGTTCGATTGTCAGTACTGCCCACAAAAAAATTAAATAGCAGTCTGGGAGCCAGACTTGATAGTGCTGCCCACCCGCGAACCCAGCACTCTGGGAGGTTGTGGAAGGAGAATTATCAATTTGAGCCCAGCCTGGACAACTGGGTTCAGTCCCCAGCACCACCGCCAAAAAAAAAAAGTGACCTAGAGTCCCACTGTCAAATCCAGCAACTGTTTTCATTCCTTTATTTCTTCTGTCCTGTCTTTGGCTGTTCGGTTTGTTTTTTCTGGTGCTGGGGATGGAACCCAGGATCTCGAGCACGCTAGGGAAGCACTTTTCCACTGAGCTACAACCCCAGACCAGCCTGGCCTTAAACTGTCAATCCTCCTGCTTCAGCCTCCTGAGTGCTGGGATTAAAAGCATGTGCCACACGCCTGGCTCTTCACCATTTTTATGAGCACATTTATAGTTTTGATTTGTGTCTCACGGTAGAAACTTCCCACCGGGCCAGGGATTTACCTCAGTGGTTCTACCACCTGCCTTGCAAGTGCGAGGTCTGGAGTTCAATCCCTGGTACCAAAAAAAAAAGAAAGAAAGAAAGAAATCTCCCTCAATAAATCATCCATCCCGCCCTTCTGGTCAGTTCTGGCTGTGAGTGACAAGCCTGTGGCTGTGGACCAGTTCCTGCTCAGGCCCATGCGTTCTGCTCATGTGCGTCTGTCTTAAAGGATTCAGCAGCTGGGTGCACAACAGCTGCGGCCCCAGTGTTGCCTCCCAGTGCTGTTTCTGATGTCAGAAACCTGGAAATAACCTAAGGAGCTGACTGTAATAATTAGAGGGCGTCTCTGTCTGGTGGCCTGGAGGACCCAAAACTCACATCATCAAAAGGCTACTTAATGATGTGAAAAATTGCTCAGTGGAAGGAAAACACAGGATCCATAAAACTGTCTTCAGAGCAGTCACAATCTCTAGAAGTGTGCCTGCGTGATGACACATGTGAAGAAAAAAGAAAAGGAAAGAAATACAACAAGTTTAAAATTCTCTTTTGAAGTGGGGTGTGGTGGCACACGCCTGTAATCCTAGCACTTGGGAGGCTGAGGCAGGAGGATTGCTGAGAATTTGAGGTCGGCTTGGGCTCCATAGTGAGTTCAAGACCAGCCTAAACTATACAGCGAGGTCCCTCTCAAAAAACCAAAGAAAATTTTCTTTTCCTTTGGATAATGGAATTCTTTTTAGGATTTCTTAAAGGAATTTTAATTTTTTTAATGGACAAATTCATCACTGCATGTATTTATGGTACACAAAATGATATTTTGATAGATTTCATCTTGGTGATAGGGAGTAGCTAGATCAGGTTATTACCATATGTACTGCCTTATATACTTATCATATTTTTGTAGTAAGAATATTTAAAATCTATTCTCTTAGCCAATTTCAAGTATACAATACACTGAACATATTCTTACTAAGCAAAATTTTGAATCCTTTGACCACAGACTCCCAGTCTCCTACTCTACTCTGCTTCTGTGAGATTGAATTTTTTTAGATTCCACATATAACCTGAGTTCAATCCCCGGTACCAAAATAATAATGATGATAATAATAATAATAATAATAATAATAATAATAGATTCCACCTATAATATATAATGGGATTTTGAGTTATAAATGTTTTTTATTTAATATATTTATATACAATATATTAATATTTAAAAATAAATATTTTTATGGTTTTATTTTGGTTTTTGGTTTGTTTTGAGACAGGCTGACACTGTGTAGCCCAGGCTGGCCTCAAACTTGCTGCCATCCTCCTGCCTCAGCCTCCTGAGTGCTGGAATGACAGGTGTATGCCACCACACCCAGTTTAAATTTTGAATGATATTTATCTTCTCCATTCTCCTTTGTTTCTTACAACGACCAGGCATCATATTGATCCTGGAGAAAGGTGGGCGGTTCCCAGACAAAAACACCAGGGGGATTGAAGTGAGACCCAGATCACATTTCTGGGACCATTGCTTTGGCTCAGGGCCAGGGCTCTGTGTGCTAAACACTGCACCCCGGCTCCTGCAGGCAGGGAGGCCAGCTGCGAGGGCACCCTCCGGGCCGTGGACCCCCCAGTGAGGCACCACAGCTACGGGCGCCACGAGGGGGCCTGGATGAAGGACCCTGCTGCTCAGGATGACAGGATCTATGTCACCAACTACTACTATGGCAACAGCCTGGTGGAGTTCCGCAACCTGGAAAACTTCAAGCAAGGTCAGGGTCCTGGAAATGGGAGGGGAGGAGGGGGGCAGCTTGGCAGTTTCCCTTGAGAGCCTGCCTTCCTTTGCCACCCCGGATGGCTCCAGATTATCATCTGCTGGGGGAATGGGGCAGTTCCCCCAGACCCCACGGCACCCCCTGGGTGCTGGCGCCACACCAAAAACCAAAGACAGAGGCTAAGACGGTCCCGCCTCCTGCATGTCACTTCCTGTCTGAGGCTCCACTTGCTGAGGGCTGCTTCGTGCCATTCACCCTGTGGCATCTGCCCGTCGCCAGGAATGGGGGCTGTTCCCTGTTCTACAGGCGAGCAGCCCCAGGCCTTAGGGGAGTTGCGATACCCACCAGGGACCTTGGTGTCACTGCTGTTAGCAAAGGGAAGGGTGGAATTGGGGTTCTCAGGTCTGAGGCATGGTGGCAGGAGGGGACTGCAGCCACCCTCCAGAAAGCTGCAGTCCAGCGTGGAGACAAAGGTGTAGAGAGGCAGTTGGGGTCCAGTGACGGGGGCACAGCTCAGAGCACTGTGGGGAGCCAGCCCAGGGGGCAAGGAAGACTTCCAAGGGCAGAGGCACAGGAGGAAGGCAGGCAGCAGAGGAAAGGCTGGTCCAGGCAGGAGGCCCAGCATGTGCAAAGGCCCTGGGACAAGACACAGGGCTGGGTTCACCATGCATCTCAATCCTAGCTATGCCAGGCACACGGGGTGGCATTAGCACCTCCCGCATGGCACTGTAGTGGTGAAATAAGTGGACTGTCTTGCTGGTCTTCCGGAGGCTTGGGGTGACCTCTGCCCTCGATCGCAGGCCGCTGGAGCAACATGTACAAGCTGCCCTACAACTGGATCGGCACAGGCCACGTGGTATACCAGGGCGCCTTCTACTACAACCGCGCCTTCACCAAGAACATCATCAAGTACGACCTGCGCCAGCGCTTCGTGGCCTCCTGGGCGATGCTGCCCGATGTGGTGTACGAGGACACTACGCCCTGGAAGTGGCGGGGGCACTCGGACATCGACTTTGCCGTGGACGAGAGTGGCCTATGGGTCATCTACCCTGCCGTGGACGACCGCGACGAGGCCCAGTCCGCGGTGATCGTGCTGAGCCGCCTGGACCCCGGTGACCTCTCCGTGCACCGCGAGACCACATGGAAGACGCGGCTGCGGCGGAGCTCGTACGGAAACTGCTTCCTGGTGTGCGGCATCCTGTACGCCGTGGACACCTACAACCAGCATGAGGGCCAGGTCGCCTATGCCTTCGACACCCACACGGGCACGGACGCGCGTCCCCAGCTGCCGTTCCGCAACGAGCACGCCTATACCACTCAGATCGACTACAACCCCAGGGAGCGCGTGCTCTACGCCTGGGACAACGGCCACCAGCTCACCTACGCCCTCCACTTTGTGGTCTGAGCGGGAGAGGCCTGGTGGTGGGGCCTCTCCAGCATCTCCTGCAGCGACGCCACCAAATAGTTACCCGGAGCTGGGTGGCATGCTTCCTCAGCACCCGTGGGGCGGCCCTGGCTTCTACTCCAAAGCATCAAGCTTTACATGTAATCACCCTTTCAACACTCTCGAATTCTCCCTTGGAGGAAGAGATCATAGCTCTTCTATGGGTGTGATGGTGCACCCTTGTAATCCCAGCACTCAGGAGGCTGAGGCAGGAGGATTGAGACCCTTCCTCAAAAAAACCAAAAAAGGCCCATTTAACAGATGAAGAGCGTGAGGCCCAGAGAGGCCGGCCATGTTGTCCTTGCCCCATTCTGCAAATGGGGGAACCTCGCCAAGCTCTTGCCTCTTTCCCCTGCCTCCCCTCCCTCAGCTCTCTCTCCCTCCCCAGGGCTACTCAAGGCCCAAAGCCCTTGGGGCCAATGCACTGATTTTCTGCCACTCTAGGCCTCTGTTTTTGTTTTTTTGTTTTTTGTTTTGGTACCAGGGATCGAACTCAGGACCTTGTGCTTGTGCAGCAGGCACCGGAACCATTGAGCTAAATCCCTGACCCCATGTTTTTTTTTGTTTTGAAACAGAGTTGCTCTGTAGCCCAGGCTGGCCTTGAACTCGCAGCCATCCTCCTGCCTCGGCCTCCTGAGTGCTGGCATCACAGGTGTGCGCCCCCGGCCCAGGTGGCTGGCCCTCTTCTGGCTGAGCCAATGGTGGCCTTGGGCTTCAGGCCCCATGGCCAGCGTCCCTGTTCCTTGCCTTGGGTCAGCCCCATGCCCCACCCGCCCGCTGTCCGGCCACATTCCAAATGGCCACCGTCACCTCGCCACTGAGAGAAACCACACCCAGACAGAAGCTGGCCCAGGTCCTGGCCCCTCCCTCTGTCCTCGCCTGGGTGGCCCCTTGTGTCCCTTGGTGCCGTCATTTGTTGTGCAGCAGCTGAGGAGGCTGAGGCAGCTGCCTGCCAACAGCAGCTCTGCCCGGGTGTGGCACTCACTGCCTGGATTCCCTCCGCCCAGCAGCGCTCTGGCCTCAGACCCAGGCCTGGCGCCTGCCCAAGCCTTCGGGCCTGGGCTCCTTTCTCTACAGGCTCCAAAGCCACTGCTCACACACTCAGGGGCCTCTCCAGGTCTGTCCTGAGCAAGGGCCTGGCTAGGCAGCATAGGGTCCGGAAGGCAGGGAGACCCAGGGCCTCTGGGTGGGGGAAGGCAGAGAACAGCAGGGATGGGGGACCAGGCCTGAGCACCGGGCTGGCCCTGCCTTTGAGATGTCAGTGCCAGGGCTGGCAAGCTGGGGACTTGGGTCGAGGAGGCACAGGAAGGGCTGCCTGGCCCCATGGCCACTCCTCAGGCCTGCCCTCCACTTTGGATGGGATCTTTTGAGCTAGAAAGAAGTTCTGTAGCCAACTTTGTTCTGCCAAAGAGAAAAAAGCCCATAAAGGTTTAGAGGGTGGCTTGGAGCCACACAGGAAGCAGGACCCAGTGCATCTCCTTCTGGAAGGGCTTTGTACCCTTTATTCTTCCAGCTCAACTCAGAGGCAGCTCTGCCAGGGGTGAGGAGGGCACTGTAGACACCCAGCACCAAGCCACTGAGCACCAAGCCACCTAGCACCTTTGAAGGCACCTGTGCCAATCCCCACCCAGCCCAGGAGCCGATCTCTTCCTTGTGCCCCTTGCAGTCCCCAGGATATCTGTGGATTTATAGACCCACCCAGGGTGTGGTGGCATACTCGGGCGTCCCAGCTCTCAGGAGGCTGAGGTGAGAGGATTTCTGTGAGTTCTAGGCCAGTCTAGGCTACATAATGAGTTTAAGGCCAGCCTGAACTACAAAGTGAGACCCTCTCTCAAAAAATGAAACTAAATAAATAAAAATAAAGACCCAGTTACTCCATTAGGAAATTCAGCTGCCCGGCCAGGAGAAATGCAGCTGGTGCTGAGTACATTTCTTCTGTTTTTTGTATGCTGCAAGTCACCCCTGAAATAGAGGAGAAGAAGACGCCAGCCCAGCCAGGTCTGACTCACAGTGGTGGACACATCCAGCCTCCCCGACCTGCCACTGCCCAAGCCTCTTCAGGGGGCTACCAGCCCGGCCCTGCCCTCTGCCCTGGCCGTGGGTTTTACAGGCCAAGTGCTCTGTGATCTCACAGCCTGGCCAAGTGAGCAGCATCTCCATTAGTCTGAGGCAGAGGAGACTTGGAACAGGTGGATTTCTTTTCTTTTTCTTTTTCCTTTTTTTTTTTGAGACAGAGTCTCAGTATGTAACCCAGTCTGGCCTCGAACTCACTTCAGTCCTCCCGCTTTAGCCTCCCGAGTGCTGGGATTACAGGCATGGGCAACCACAGCAGGCAAACAGGTGGTCTTGAAAAAGTAAAGGACAAGCGGCTGCATCCCCCAGATACTCCTGAGGTGCCCTCTGTTTTCAGCCCCTTGTCTGTACTATGAAGTAACTCCGATTCTTTGCCTCCTTTACAGATGGAGCCCCGAGAAGTTGTCACTTGTCATGGAGGGAATTAAGGGAACCATTAGGTTTAAAAATAGATCACAGCTCAGTGTGATGGTGCACAGCTATAATCCCAGCACTCAGGAGGCTGAGGCAGGAGGATCACCCGAAAGTTGGAGGCCAGCCTGGGCTACATAGTGAGTTTGAGTCTAGTCTGACCTACATAGCGAGACCCCATCTCATAAAAATGAAGTCGTTTAGCTGAGAAGCAACAGTGCTGAGCAAGCCGCATGCATGTCCTGTTCACACAGCATTGAACACATACTCTGAATGTACCTATTTCACAGACAACACTGAGGCAAAAGGGACCTACCCAAGGTCACACAGCAGCCTAGTCTGCGGCAGACCTGGGGTTTCAGGCTGGGCAGAGCACTTCTTTGCCAACTGCAGCCTTTCTGGTGGCAGCTCTGGAAATGGTAGCTGTTACTCTTACCCAGCGTGGCCAGGCGAGAAACCCTAAGAAGAGGTCTGGAGCCAACTTGTACAGAGCCTTGAATGCCAAGCCCAGGGGTGGCCACCTCCAATCACATTAGAAACAAGGCCGAATATAAAGTCCTAGAGGAGGGGCCGGGGATGTGGCTCAGTGGCGCCGCTGCCTGCCTAGCAAGCTCAAGGTCCTGTGTTCAATCCCCGGTACAAAAAATTAAAAAATAAATAAAGTCCTAGAGGAAAGGGAATTCTCTTTTTTCTTTTTTGGTAACAGGTAACAGGGATTGAACTCCGGTCCTTTTGCATTTTCGAGGCTGGTGGCAGAACCATTGAGCTAAATCCCTCGCCCCAAGGAAAGGGAATTCTAAGATGGATTATAGTGGAGTTTTGTCTATTCCCTGGGGATAGGAGGCCGAGAAGGGCTGCTATTGGGAACTGGGAACTGGGACCAGTTCCATTTGTGGACCTGGAGGCTCTAAAGGAGATCTGAGGCTCAGCACTTTTTAAAAAGGACCCAGCCCTTCTTACCCACTGCATCTGTGAAGGCAGAGGAAGCTGCCTTCTATGTCTCTTGTTTGGTTTTTTGAGATGGTCTTGCTATGCACCCCAGGCTGGCCTGGAACTCATGGTGATCCTCCTGCCTCAGCTTCCCGAGAGAGAGCTGGGGTTATAGGTGTGCACCACCATGCCCAGCTTTGCCGCCAGGGTTTCTGAAAAGTGAGAGGTGATATAAGGGGGGCTGCCACCATGGGCCCCTCCCCAGTCCGAGCTCTCTGGGGAGGAAGAAGCCGCCTCTGTCTGGGGGGTAGCCCAAAGGTGCAGTGGGGACCATGCCAGGCCTCCCACAAGCCGTTTCCAGAACAGCTTTTGCCCAAGCCACACCGGAAGCCAAGGTGGTTATGGCAGGATGTGGTGCTTCGAGGCTGTCGGAGATGGAGGTGGCGCCACGCACCTGGACAAGGTCCTCCCAGGGCCTGGGGTGCTGACTTGCTTCGGCCGAGGCCACGCAGCTTAGGGGGACAGAGGACCCAAGCCACACCTCACAGAGCTGGGGGCAGCTGGGTAGACATTGTCACTACACCAAGGAGCCCCGAGCCAGGCAGTATCTTCCCCACAGGTGAGGAACCTCCCAGTTCCAAGGGCTGAGCTCCCTGCTCAGGGTGGATCTCTAACAAGGAGAGTTGAGATCAGAACAAAGCTGGGCACGAGAGTGCACAGCTGAGATCCCAGTACCCGGGAGGCTGAGACAGGAGGATCTCTGCAAGTTTGAGGCCAGCCTGGGCTACATAGTGAGTTCAAGGCCAGAGTGGGCTTCATAATGAGACCCTGTCTCAAAGAAAAAAACATATATATATATATTTGAACCAGGTCTGTTTTTAAACCCCAAAACTAACTCTTGTTAGGAACCTTGTAACTAGTAATGTTTTCAGCTCCTGGAAAGCTCAAAGTCAAATCTGAATTCATTTTTAACAACTGTGCTGTCTCCTACTGGACTCTGCTTGTATATAGCCTGATCGATTTGTATTCCATTGTATTGTATCAATTTTTATAAGTTGCCACAATACCTTTCTTCCAACAAGGTGGTGTATACCTAAATAAAATACATGGTCAAAAGCTAGATTGACTGCCACCTGCCCCGCAAGTGCAGGCACCTGAGTTCAATCCCCAGTAACAAAAGAAAAAAAGCTAGATTGAAAATTCTTGACTAAATGCTGTGGTCTGGGGCTGGGGAAGTAGCTCAACTGTAGAGTGTTTGTCAAGCATGTGACAGACTTGGGTATGGTCCCCTGTTTCCTATTATATATTATCTGTCTTTTATTTTGCTCTTTATTTATGCTTTTGGTCATATGAAAGAAACCATTGTGGTATTTAAGCTTCTGTGTGTACCTGATTTATTTCACCTAACATGATAATCTCAAAGTGCATCTATTGTCCTACAGATGATTGAAGTTTATCCTCCTTTTTTTTTTTTTTTTTTTTTTTTTGGTACCGGGGATTGAACTCTGGTCCTTCCACTTGCAGGACAGGCAGCGGGACCACTGAGCTAAATCCTCAGCCCAAGTTTATCCTTGATGGCAGAGTAGTACTCCACTGTGAATAAATACCACAGTTTTTTTTATCCATTCATCTGTTGATAGACATATAGGTTGCTTCCAAGATTTAGCTGTTCTGAATTGTGCTGCTGTAAATATGGGTATGCATGTATTACTGGAATATGATGTCTAATTCTTCTGGGAAGATACCTAGAACAGGAACATCTGGGTCAAATAGAATTTCTAATTTTAGTTTTTTTTGAAGAATATTGATTTCCATAGAGGTTGTACTAGTTTACATCCACCACATTTAGTAAATTTTTTTTTTTTTTGGTACCAGGGATCGAACTCGGGTCCTTGCCCTTGCACAGCAGGTGGCAAAACCACTGAGCTAAATCCCCGGCTCCATTTAGTAAATTTTTTAAAAATAATTTTGGTCAGACGTGATTGTGCACACCTGTAATCCCAGCTACTCTAGAAACCGAGGCAGAAGGACCAAAAGCTTGAGGCTAGCCCAGACAATTTAGTGAGAACCTGCTCAAAATTAAAAAGGGAGCAAGCTCAGTACTAGAGTGCCCCCAGGTTCAATCTCCAACACTACACATGCACCCCAAAGTCTGTCATGACAACTGGCCTTGCTGTTCTGCTGTCACTGGAACTAACCCAAGGAAGAAGCTATGCCAGATCTAACTGAGGCCACTGTGAACGAACCCTCTCCAGGGACAGAGGACAGGGAGCACCCCAGTGGTGCTCAAGTAACACCAGTCCCTGCCCCTAGCTTCTTGTGCTGGCCACAGAGAGAACTGATTTCCGTGTTTGCTCCTGGGTCAGAGATGCAGGGATGGGGGACAGGTGAGAATGGAACAAAGAGCCCAGCGTGGTGGCGCACACCTGTCATGCTACTGCTTAGGAGGAGTCTGCAAAGTTCAAGGCCAGCCTGAGTTACCTAGTGAGTTCAAGGCCAGCCGGAACTACAAAGGGAGACCCTGTCTCCAAACCGAAAAGGTATTAGTGACAACGTCTGCTTTTCCTAAGACGATGAGTATTACGAGTTGGGATGGGGAGTCAGACTTTACTTAAACTTGTGTTCCTCAAACTTTAGTCACTCAGGTACCCTCTCCCTTTCCCATCTGCACGGGACTTGCTGATGCTCTTAGACCATCTGTTGCTCTTACCAGGATAAAATGGGGCAGGGGGTGAAGGCTGAGACAGGGTCTCACTATGTAGCCCAGGCTGGCCTTGAACTCATTATGTAGTCCAGCCTGCCCTCAAACTTGCAGTGACCCTCCTGCCTCAGTCTCCTTCCCAGGTGCTGGGATGACAGGAGTGCAGAACCACACTGGGCTTTAGAACTGTTCTATTTCCAAAAGAAGATTTATAAGCTGTTAACCAACAATGCAATTTTAAGATAGAGACTTTTATTACAATACTAAAAAGGCAGTATCCGTGGCCTGAAGTACTTGGGGACCACAGACTGGGCTGCTACCTTGAAATCGAGCAGTGCGGCTGCATTCCGGGCTGCGCCAAGCCTGCAGAGCCCCTGCCCTGTCACCTCCCTTTGTGAAAAAGGAAGATGGCAAATGTTGAGGGATAGAGGGCAAGTGACGCTGTCCCCGATGTGACCAGGGGAGAGGATCTGTGATGGTTCAGATCTGGACGCCCCCATGAGCCTCAGGCACTCAAGGTGGGGCTCTGGAGAGGAGATTGGGTCATGGGGCTCGGAGCTGCCTTGCTGAGCTGACTGACAGGCGTGCACCACCCTGCGTGTGCAGTTGGCAAGGGAGAGTCTGAGCCATAGGCTGTGTCCTGTGCTCAAGCCCACCCTAAAACACGGCACCAGGAGATCCAACTCTAGTCCATCACCTCACATCAGATTAACTGGGGAGCCCCGAGGGGGGCAGGGCAGCGCACACTGTACTCCCAGCACCCAGGAGGCTGAGGCAGGAGGATCGTCGTGAGTTTGAGGCCAGCCTGGGCCACATAGTTGAGACCCTGTCTCAAAAACAAAAAACCAGCCGGGGGTTTAGCTCAGTGGTTCCGCCCCACCTGCCTTGTGAGCACAAGGTCCTGAGTTTGATCCCCCATACCAAAAAAACCCCCCCAAAAACCAGAAGCGGTCGGGAGTTTTAAAGGATGCTCGTGCCCAAGAGCCCTGACCATGACACCAGAGTCTCTGAGAGCAGAGCCAGAGATGTGGGGGCGCCCACAGACCTGGGGAGATCACACCCCCAGCTGGGAGGAGGCCCCAGGAACAGCCGTGGCGGAGACCGGTATCCTGGGGCACAGGCCACGGCGGCCAGAGAGCGAGGCAGCACAGAAGGGCGGGCAGTGCAACGCCCGCTGCCCACGGTCCTGCCAGCCACTGGCCAGATCCCACATTCCTGCAGGGACCGGGGCTCACAGCGAAGCCTGCGGCGGGTGATGACCACCAAGACCCATCTGCGTGAGCACAGGGCGGCTTCCACTGCCGAGGGGCGCCCACCAGCCTGGCTGCTTGGCTCCCAGCCCTCATTTCAGCCGCCCAAGGACAGACAGCTCATTCTCTCCCTTGGCCGGAGGCGGTCCCTCGCCCTCCCTGCCTGGCTGCCCCACGGCCCCGTTGTCCCTGACCCCACCCAAACCAGAGTTGGCCTTCCTCGTGCTCAGCACCAGAGTGGACTACACCAGGGTATGCAAAAATCAAGCTCCCCAGGTCCTCGGCCAGGTGCAGTGGTTCACATCTATAATCCCAGTACTCAGGAGGCTGAAGCAGGAGGATCGCAGTGAGTTCAAGACCAGCCTGGGCTACACAGTGAGTTCAAGGCCAGCCTGAACTACATAGCAAGACCCTGTCTCAAAAAACAAACAAACAAAACCCTCAAACAAACAAAAATTTAAAAATAAGATCCATATGTATACTATGGTTTTGTTCCTATAGATTTTTTACATATGTATAGTTTGGGATTCTTTCTTTCTTATTTTTGTTGGTGCTGAGGATGAAATCCAGGGCCTCTGCCCATGGTAGGCAAGGGCTCAACCACTGAGCTATACCCTGACCCCCCCAAAAGCTACTCTATTTATTTACTTACTATGTTTTGGTTTTGGGGTTTTTTTTTGGTACCAGGGACCGAAATCAGGTCCTCGCGCTTGCAGGCCAGGCAGCAGAACCACTGAGCTAAATCCCCAACCCCTTACTATGTTTTTAATTAACTGACTTTATTGGTACATTTAAAGTCCACCTGATGATCACATTCAGCATAGGGAATTTGTACTGTACATGATATATCTTTTGGGGGGCTGTGGGGGATACCGGGGATCAAACTCAGGACCCTGCACTTGCCAGGCAGGCATGGCACCACTGAGCTACATCCCAGCCCCTACATGATTTATCTGGATTCTTAGTTTTTCCCATTCCCCTCTCTTCGACCCCTCTTGCCCTCCGTACTATTTTCCGAGACACAGTCTCACTCTGTAGCTCAGGCTGGCCTTGAACTCTTCACCATCCTCCTGCCTCAGCCTTCTGAGGACTGAGATTACAGGTGTGCACCACCCCACCCAGTGTGACAGTTTGATTTTAAATGAAGAAAAACATCCATTTCCACCTTTGGGGGATGTGAAGGAACCCTGGAGGCTCTGGGAATCGCTCCCCTCCCTTGCTGTCCCCTCTTCCTTCCTCCTCACTGGCCCCTCATCCTGCTCTCCCCAGGGTCCTTTCAACTTTGTTCTGAAGACTGGAAGATTTCAGGATGAAACTCAGGCAGAGCACTGGCTTTGCTGCATGAGGCCCTTGGTTTGATCCCCAAAACCACTCCCCTACCTCTCTACCCCTACAAAAAAAGATTTAAGCCAGATGTGGTGGCACACCCCTGGAATCCCAGCACTGGGGAGGCTGAGGCAGGAGGATCTCCAAGAGTTCATGGCCACCCTGGGGTACATAGTGAATTCAAGGCCAGCCTGGACTACATAGCCAGATGCATCTCAAAAAAACCCAAACAATAAGGAATTGGCACAAAGAAGGGCGGAGCCTGGCAGGTGCTGTGAGGCCAGGGCAGGTGGGGGACTCAAAAAGGACAGAGGGACAGGCCCTGGATTCTGGCTGACATGGAGGGGAAGCAGGCAGTGTGGGTGTGGCGAGCAGCTACAGGCCAGGGAGGCTTCGGTCTGTGCCCTTGGGGAGAGAGGCCAGGCCCCTATCCCTTTCCTCCCCCATCTCTCGGGCTCCAAGGACCCCCAGGCCCGGCCACAGCAAGTCCAGGTGACCACGTGTGCTGGTGACACAGGCCTTCGCTCCAGCCCCAGTGCATCCTGGGTGGGCGCCACCAGCTTGGCTTCTTAGCACCAGGAGATAAAGGACAGGGGTCCGGGGGAGGCTTGGGCCAGACGAGGACAGGGTGCCCAGTCCTCCAGGAAATCGGCCTGGTCACCAAGCTGCTTGTACCTCAAAGCTGCTCCTCCTGACCCTCAGCTTTGGTTCTCTGGCTTTCGAGGGTCGGCAGGCTCCTCTTTACTCTCGACGGGCCCACTGGTGCCCACTGCCCAGGGACAATGGCCTGGGTTCCAGGCTAGGGGCTGCATGCTTATTGGGGGCCATGAAAGAGGAACTCAGGCCAGCTCCAATTTACAGATCAGGACCCAAAGCTCACAGTGTGGAAGGGATTTGGCTGGGGACAGATGTGGTCAGGCGGGCCCAGCCTCTGTCTGAACTGTTCCTGAGCTGTCTTTCAAAGTGACATTGTGCTGGGCATGGTGGCGCATGCCTGTTATCCCAACACTTGGGAGGCTGAGGCAGGAGGATGTCAAGTTTGAGCCCAGCCTGGGCAACTTAGTGACTTAGTAAGATCCTGTCTCAAAATTAAAAATTAAAAGAAGAGCTGTTGATGTAGCACCCTGCGTTCAACTCCCTATACCAAAAAAAGTGGCCTTGAGAGACCCACATTTCCCTTTGCTTCCAGAAAGCACAGAGACTACATAGCAAGAAGTCATCTCTATGCAGGTGTGGTGGCGCACTCCTGTGATCCCCGCACTCAGAGGCTGGGGCAGGAGGATCACTGTGAGTTCGAGGCCAACCTGGGCTACATAGAGAGACCCTGTTTCAAAAAAAAGAAAGAGGCCTGGGGATTTAGCTCTGTGGTTCCGGCGCCTGCCCTGCAAGCACAAGGTCCTGAGTTCGACCCCCAATACCAAAAAAAAAAAGTGGAATAAAAAAAAAGAAAGAGGTCATATCTAAATATGTGCTTCTGAATTGTGTTTGAGAATTTTTCTTTAGAGGAAGTTGTAAGACTGCTGCAAAAAAAAAAATGTCTAAGAGTAAGAAGTTGGAAGCTGGGGGCAGCAGGAAACAGTGCTCCTCCCAAAGCATTTGGCCGGGGAGCCCCCCTTGCCCTAGGGGGCCCCCGGGGAGCCTCCACCCGATGCTCAGGGCCCAGCCAAAGCCACTTCCTCCACTCGGCTGAGCTCTGCCCGCAGGAAGCTGGCCCACGCCCAGCTGGGGCTCTGCCCTCCTGAGCTAGGAGCATCCCACGAGCTGGCTGGGGCTGCTGCGCCCTTGCCACCCCCACCCCCCACACCGGGGGTAGGCTGAGGAGAACTGGGCTGGATGTTGTGAGTCCTGAGTTCAAATCTCACCTCCACTTCCTAGAAGTCCATCACACCTGCGTGTGCTCTGGGGTTTGATGGAGGTTTTTTGTGCTTTGTTTTGCTTTGTTTTTGGTTTTGAGACAAGGTCTCCCTTTGTAGTGCAGGCTGGCCTTGAACTCACAATATAACCCAGCCTGGAACTTTCAGTGGTCCTCCTGCCTCAGCCTCCTGATTGCAGGAACCACAGGTGTGCACCACTACACCCAGCTTAGAGTCAACCACCTTGGGCATCTGAACTTGAGTTTCCTCATCTCTATTATTATTTTTTTCTTTTGTGGTCTAAGGGATTGAACCCTGGGCCTTCACACTGAACAACATCCCCAGTCCTTTTTTATTTTTAAAATTTAAAGCAGGATCTCGCTAATTCACTAAGTTGCCCAGGCTGGGCTTGAACTTGGGATCCTCCTGCTTCAGCCTCCCAGGGTGGGGTCAGAGCTGTGCCCCACCAGGGTCTGTGGCAAGTGTCCAGTGATCTAAGAGGCACAAAGGGCCTGGAGCAGCACCTAGCACAGACCAGTGCTCAGCAGGCTATGTGCCGAGCCTCGGTTTCTCCACCTGTGGCCTGGGAAGGATTAGACCCCACCCCGGGGTGCAGTGAGCTGAGGAGTGGGGTGCTGTGTGAAACAGCCCAGGGCCTTGCATCAGTGACTGACAAATTCTCACAATCGCTTATCTTATCCCCAAGCCCTTTAGGAAGCTGGGTCTGGAGAAGCCTGCTTCGTAAACACAAGGTCCTGAGTTCAATTTCCAGTACTGCAAAAAAAAAAAAAAGATTGCAGGGGTGGAGGCTGAAAGCAGCCCCCCAGGGCTCTGTAAGTGGCTGAGGTGGCTCTGGGACAGTGCGGAAGGGCAGGGCGGCCCCCAAGGCCAAGGGTGGGGCGGGTGGGTGTAGCTTTGGCAGAGCCCCCCCCCCCCCCGAGGCCCTGAGGGCTCAGCACTGAGCTGCACCCCCAACCCCATCAGCAACACACCCTCCCCAGCCTGCCCCTGGTGTCTGGGTCATGTGACAGCCACATGGGGCCTGAACGGCTCGGGTGTGCACAGCCTGGGTCCCCCTTCCCAGCCTGGGACTTGGCCCCCAGCACAGGGGCCCTTGCTGGCCCTGTCTCATGGGGAAGTTCATGATCTAGAGGTTTATTGATAGCCAGGTCATTTGCACCAGGTGCCCCTAGCTGAACTGCTAAATTGCCCAGGTTGGAGTCAAACTTTCCCTCGAACCCCATGTGGGCCCAGGATGCAATTCCCAGGCAAGATGCCTTCTCTGGGAAACAGTTATTTGTTCTTTTGGCTTTTGACTGATTGGGTGAGGCCCACCACCCACGCCTGGAGGGAGCTCTCAAAGTCAGCTGTAAATATCAACTTAACCTCAAGTACTAAAACATCTTCACAGCAACACTGGAGCAATACTGGTACAGGGTTTTCATGAACGACTGGGTACAACCGCCACCCAAGGTGACACATGAGACCAGCTGTCACAATGAACCCAGAGCCGGACAAGCAGCCCTGGCCCCCAGACACAACCAAGCAAGGCAGATGCCACCCTGGTCTATGGATGGGCCCATGCATCCGCCCCAGGGATCAACGTCATTGGGGGAGGCTTCCAGCCACTTTTATTCTTTCTTTAATAACTTTCCCACTATCTAGTGTTTATTAAATTATATGATTGTAATATCTACTTACTGATCTATTTATTTATTTTGGTGGTATGGCCTTGGGCCTGCTAGGCAAGTGCTCTACCACTGAACGACTCCCTCAGCCTTTTCATTCTTTATTTTGAGATGGAGTCTTACTAAGTTGCCCTGCCTGTCCTCGAACTTGTGATCCTCCTGCCTCAGCCTCCCAAGCGCTAGGACTCCTGATGTGTGCCATCATGCCTACTTAGGACTAAAATCATGACTGAAATAAAGATATTTTATAATGACCAGAGGCTTGATTTTTGTAGGAAAATCAACAATTTTAAAATTACATACACTATTCATAAAGTAACTTTAAATATAGAACACAAATACTGAAATAAATATAAGGAGAAGCAGACATAGGGGAGATTACTACTCATTTTCCTCTGTAATTGATAGAGAAGGCAGGGAAAAAAAAATCAGTGCGAGTCTGCAAGATTAAACAAGATTAAGGAACCCAACCTAAACTGTCTCAGTAGGAGCATGAGCCTGTAACCCCAGGCAGTTAGGAGGCTGAGGCAGGAGGAACTCAAGTTTGAGGCCAGCCTGGACAATTTAACAAGAACTTGTCTCAAGATAAAAAATAAAAAGAAGCCAGAAGTGGCAGTGAATGCCTGTAGTTCCAGCACTCTGGGGAGGCTGAGGCAAGAGGATAGCAAGTTTAAATCTAGCCTGGGCAGCTTAGTAATTTAGTAAGACCCTGCCTAAAAGTAAAATAATAATAATAATAATAATAATAATAATAATAATTAATAAAAAGGACTGCAGATGTAGCTCAGGGTAGAGTACAGTACCCTTGGGTTCAATCCTCAGTGGTGCCAAAAGAAAAAGTAAAAGAGGGCCAGGGATTTAGCTCAGTGGTTCTGGTGCGTGCCTTGCAAGCGCAAGGTCCCGAGTTCGATCTCCTGTACCAAAAAAAAAAGTAAAAGAAAGCTGAATAATGGCTCTCTCTCTCTCTCAAGCCTACAGCGTACACCTCTACAGGGCACAGCCTCTGCAAGGACAACACGACATTTATAAAGGGACTATGGGGGCAGGGGGTACAGTTCATTGCAGCGGCCCTGGGTTCAATATCCAATACCAAAGGAAAAAAGAATGTTAATCGTTTGTTTTCCAATGTTCCTATAAAAGTCACAGTAATTCATAATAACTAATATTATACAATAAAATGTCTATTCCATTGGAAGGCTGAGACAGGAAGATTGCCACCAGTTCAAGGCCAGCCTGGGCTACGCATCGAGACTGTCCCAAAAACAAAACAAAACAGGGCCGGGGATTTAGCTCAGTGGTTCCGGCACCTGCCTCGCAAGTGCAAGGTCCCGAGTTGATCCCTGGTACCAAAAAAATAAATAAATAAATAAATAATTAAAAAAAAACAAACAAGAAAAAGGGGTGGGAGTGGCATGTAGATCAGAGTAACGGCTTGAGTTCAACCCCTAGTAACCTACACCACCCAAAACAAGCAAGCGTGGGGGGCCCACTGGAGCCTGGGGGACCAGGGGAAGGGCAGCTCTCCTGCCCCGTCAATCCTGAACTGTTTCTAACCCAGCGTTTATTGAGCACCTGCGCTGTGCAGGCTGCGGGGGGCGCTCCTGTCCCGGTCCACAATGCGCATCCCCTTTCCAGACCAGGAGACCAGAGAGGACACAGAGCCAGTCAGCTGGGGGGATTTGAACTCGGGACTTGGTCCCAGGTGTGGATGGGCGTCAAGACCTTACAGAGGGGGAAACTGAGGCCGAGGGCTGTGTACAGGACTCAGGCTTGGGCTTTTGGAAAGGGAAGTGAGTCCTCGAGGAAATGGCCCTGGGGGCTCATGGGACAGGAAGGGAGGACAATGGACAGACAGACTGCAGGGCGAGGGCTCTGCCCCTGCCCCCTCGGGACTGCTAGCAGGGCCAGGCTGACAGACCCCATTGTCGCCAAGGCTCAGGGCGGGGGCAGCTGTGCAAACATCGCTCCAGGCCGGACACAGAATGGCCATTGACAAGGTGGGGGAGGGGCTGCGCTGTGACAGCCAGGGAGTGGGGGCGGGGCGGGGCGGGGCGGGTGGCTTGGGGGGGGGCCACCAGCACCTCTCAGCTGCACCGCCGGGAAGGAGGCCCAGAGTGGCTCACACACCAGCCTAGGACACACAGCCAGGGTGGAGGAGGGCTCAGTGACAGACACCCTGTGGGTTTAGTGCCAGGCTTCGGGCATGAGCAGGTGAGCCCAGAAACCCACAAGCTGCCGGAGTGAGTCCTGAGCCCCAGTTCAACTCAGATAGGGCTGGCAAGGTCACGGTGGCACACGCCTGTCATCCCAGCACTCTGGGAGGCTGAGGCAGGAGGACTGCAAGCTCCAGCCCAGCCTGGGCAACTAAGAGAGACCCTGTTTGAAAATAAAAAATAAAAAAGGGCCAGGGATGGAGCTCAGTGTAAAGGCCTGGGTTTCAGTCCCCACCCCACCCCCACACTCTGGGCCCCAGCTGTCTCCCCTGCGGGCACCAGAGGACCACTCAGATTTCCACAGGCCACGTGGGTGCCAGGTGGGGCTGGCAGTTGGGAGAACAGCTGGGCAGAGGGGCTGGTGGCCTCTGGCCGGGGAGGGAACACCAGCAGCTGCTCCACACCTGCTTGGGCCATCCGAGGGTGGTGGGCACCCCAAGGAGGCCAGGCCCTGGGTCTGTGTCCTGATGCTGCCACTGGAACTGGCTGGTGACTCTGGCTCTGTGTGGCTTCCTCTCCACGGGCCTCGATTCCCCATCTGTGCTTGTACCCAACCAATGGGTGATGCCATGTGGTGTGCACTCGTGACTGTTATTGATTTTTTTTTTGGTAGCAGGGATCGAACTTGGGTCCTTGTGCTTGCAAAGCAGGCAGCGAAACCACTGAGCTAAATCCCCGGCCCTAGACTATGTCTCCTTTTTTTCTTTTTTTGTTTTGGTATTGGGGATCAAACTCGGGTCCTTGTGCTTGTGCAGCAGGCATCGAAACCACTGAGCTAAATCCCCAGCCCGTGACTGTTATTGTTATTATTGTTCTTGGTTGGTTGGTTGGTTTGTTTGATACAGGGTCTCCCTACATAGCCCAGGCTGGCCTCGAACTCAAAGCAATTCTCCTGCCTTGGGCTCCCAAGTGCTAGGATCAAGGTGAGTACACACCCTGCTTGCTTCTGTGCCTCTGAGGGAATGAGCCCTACAGGCCTTTCTCAGGGCAGCCATGTCCTGGCCCAGGGGACCAGGGGTCAAGGTTTAGGAAGCCCTACACTGTGGAGTACTACTCTGCCATAAAGAAGGATAAACTTGAGTCATCCAACAGAAAAGGGATGCACCTCCAGACCATCATGTTAAGTGAAATAAATTAGCTACACAAGCTTAAATACCACATGGCTTCTCTTATGGGAGAAACCCAAATTATAAATAAAGATCAAAAATAAAAGATAGATAATAGGAAACAAGGAGATAGATCTTTCTCAGATGGGAAGAGGTTCAAGAGATGGAGGGAAGGAGGGGAGAGGGAGAAGAGGAAGTAAAAAGAATTAAGATGGGTTGTGCATGTGTACCAGCTCCCTACCAGGAATGTAATCATACGCACTGCAAATGTGCCCCAAGAAAAATACATTTTTGAGGGCCAGGGATTTAGCTCAGTGGTTTCGCTGCCTGCTGCACAAGTGCAAGGACCCGAGTTTGATCCCCGGTACAAAAAATATATATATATCTTTTAAAAATGAAACAAAATGAAATACCATCTGCTCACTGCCTGCCTGGCCGGCTGCCCTGCCCACCCCTCCCACCATCCCATCGGAACCGGCTGACTCCAGGAGGGGTGCGAGGCTCAGAGCCTCCTTGCCCTATGAGCCCAGAGGGTGTGAGTCCCTTCGCTTTTCGGCTTTCTCTGGCATCCCAGACAGAATAACCACCTTAGAAAAACAGACTAAAAACGTAATGTGATAAATACATAAGTTTAAATTTCTCTCATTTTTTTTCATTTTTTATATAGCCCAGGCTGGCCTCCAACTTCCAACGATCCTCCTGCCTCGGCCTCCAGGCATGTACCACCACACCCAGCTTCATAAGAGTAAGTTTGTAGTCCAGAGCAGTTGTACCTGAAGACAGCCAGAGTGGGCTGCGCTGTGGCTCCATGGTGAGCATCACTTCTTAAATAATAGGGTGACCTGTAATTAAATCCGGGCACAAAGCTGGGCATGGTGGTGCATGCCTGTAATCCCAGCACTCAGGAGGCTGAGGCAGGAGGATCACAAATGCAACTCCAGCCTGGGCTACATACTGTATTTCCCTGGAAAATAAACCCTCACATGTTTTTAAAAGATGTTTGTAATATAAGCCCTATCCTAAAAAGAAGTCCCCGTTAAGATGGTCAGCCAGACGCATTTAGTTCCACCACTGCAACACACGATGAGCATATTGAATTATAAGATGCTAACATTAACATATAATTAAATGTAAATAAATAATATTATTGACATTCTTTTTTTTTTCGTACCGGATTTCGAACTCGGGTCCTTGAGCTTGCAAGGCAGGTGGCAGAACCACTGAGCTAAATCCCTGGCGACATTAATTCTTAAAATAAATGATAATATACATTCTAATTAGATATTAGTAAATACCCTTAGCCGGAACCTTTGGACAAGAGGTAAATATCTATGTAAACTGGCGAACTCAGACTTACTGCCGAATCAGAGCTAGGACGCAGGGAGAAGGTGGCACTGGAGAATGAATGGACGCGGCTGTGTGGTCTGACAGGAATAGCAGGCTGCATGCGCGAGAAGCACTCATTTAAGGAGAGCTCTGTTGCTAGGCCTGAGAGGCTGAGGCCAATGGTTCTGGGGGAAATGGAGTCGCAAGCAATTCAGGCCGAGTAAAGGGCTTGGAGAGTCGTGACGGTATTCCTGAGGAAGATGCAGAACCATACTTGAATAAATGTATTCTTTTGTACGTGAAGAAATGAACAAATGTAGCTGTTTGAACATAAATAACTGCAAATTGTTGTACGTGAAAGTATAGGGCGTCCCCTGAAAACAGGCCCTATCACGTCTTTTGGAGGAAACATGAATGTAAGACCCGGTGTTATTTTCGGGGAAATGTGGTCGTGGGTTCAACGCCACCCTGGACCACATGGGAGACCTCGTTCCCCAAACCCAAAACCGATCAGTCCACGCAGACGCAGGTTGCCTCCTGTAGAACCTGGGCGCTTCTCCCGCTCTCTTTGGGGCCGCAAGGGAAAAGCAGACTCGCTTTACAACTCGCGCGCCACAGAGCGCTCACCGCGCACGCGCAGCTGAGCTGGGCCAGCCCTGACTTTAACCCAGCCCGAAGCCAACGATAGGGGGCAGGCGGGAGCCACCACCCTCACCCCAGAGCGCAGAGCAGCCAGGTGACCGCGGGAGGTCCTGGGGGATGGAGCCAGATGGGTTCAACCCCGAACGCACAGCTGGCTTTAAGGATCCCGAATGATTGATAGAGCATTGGAGGTGGGGAAGAAGCCCAGATCCTCCAGGAGGCCCTCCAAGGTGCGCCCTCCTCTCGGCATGCGGGTCACCCCACTTTGCAAGGATGCAGAAGTGCCTCTGCTGGCAGGGGTAGTTAGCTTTGCTTCTTGTCCTCCCGCCATTCATTCATTCATTCATTCATTCATTCGGAGACAGGATTTCGCTATGTAGCCCAGGCTAGCCTCCAACTTCCAGCAATCCTCCTGCCTCAGCCTCTTGAGTGCTGGGATACAGGCGTGCGTCACCACGCCCTGTCCCCTTTTGACCATTCATGGCTTGGGCTGCTTGCAACCAGAGCCAGGATTGACTGCACCGTCTTTACCCCACCAGATCTCTCCAAGGAGGTGCCCACCCCAACCCACACCACTGCCAGCGCGGTGTAACAGGGCCAGGAAAAGCCAGCGATGACGCGGCAGGTCTCTAGATGGGCCCTAGGGCTGCGTCCTTGCCCTGTCCTGGGGACCATCACTTCCCCAGTCTGGATTCAGAACACAGGACCGAGCTCATCAATTGGAGGCTGCCAGCTCTGTTGCAGAATTAAACCCTCCTACAGGAGAAGTGGGGCTCTCACAATACTCTCAGCATGGAAGGCCACATGCTTCCCAAGGGCCCAGTGTTTCAGCTGAGCCGCAGGTGGGGAAGGGTAGTGGTTTGACCGAGGTGGGCCCCGGTGTGGCTGCTCCAGCTGCTGTGCCTCTGCGGCCGAGAGCTGTGTTACTAGAGATCCAGTGTCCAGAAAAGTGAAGAGGATGGTGCCTTTCACCCTGGGGGCTCTCAGTCTCCACAAGGAGTCCCCACACTTCAGGAGGGACAATGACACATTAGTGTATTTCAGTAAGGGTGGCCCTGGCTGGACTTGGTGGTGCACACCAGTAAGTAATCCCAGCACTTGGGAGCTGAGGCAGGAGGATTGCCACAGTTAGAGGCCAACCTGGGCTACACAGCAAGACCCTGTCTCAGAAAACAAAAATAAAACAAAACAAAGAGACGACAACAACAACAAAAAAGAAAAAAGGGCTTAAGCAATGGAGAGGTCCCGTGGGCAGCCTGGGAGCAGCATGTGGAGCTTGGTGTCCGGATTCTCAGCTGAAGGGACAGGGGCAGGGTCACCCACTGCTTGAAGCATCAGCTGCCCAGTGAGCATCCTCTAACCGACTCCTCCAGGGCCACCAGCATGGGGATCCACTGCATAGACCAGGAGACAGGGATGGAGTGACCCGTCAAGGTCGCAGCTCTGGAGGTGGCAGTGCCTGGGTTCAGCCCCAACCTACAGCCAGGGCAGGAACTCTGGCCTCTGAGGGACGGGTGCCTGGGGCAGCTGCGTCCCAGGAAGGGACATTGAGCTAGGATTCAGTCGGTCCAGGACGGGCAGAGACAGTCCAGACAGAGAGCTGTGGACAGGCCTGGGTGAGGAGCAGGCGAGGGCTGCAGAAAGGGCAGCATGGCCGAGCACAGGGGCAGTGGGCATGGGAGACGGGCAGGAGTGGCCCTTCCCTCGGCCTGGGGGTGCCTAGCAGCTGATTCCAGCTACAGAATCCAGATGGACCCCAACAAATGTTTTTGGTTTTGTTTGTTTTGAGACAGGGTCTGGCTATATAGTTCAGGGTGACCCTGAACTCACTATGTATCCCAGGCTGGCCTGGAACTCGGTGATCCTCCTGCCTCAGCCTCCTGTGCTGGAATTACAGGCGTGGCTCACCACACCGGATGCAAGTGGGTTTTAACCCAGGCTGTGCCTCCTGGACCCAGGATCCACCAGGAGGGTTCTGGGCAGGGGAAGGAGGCTCTGGGCCCTGTGGTAGGAGGGAGCATCGAGCGGCTGAAGGGACACAGGCAGAGGACTGGGGACAGGGAGCTGGGAACAGGAGGGAGGGAGGGTTTGGCATCTGCTCTGGAGCCATGAGGGAGCCACATCTGGGGGTGGGGACAAGACCTTTGTGTCCCCAAGGAGCCGACTCTGTGACCCAGGCCCTGTGGGAGCACGGGTGGGGGTGGCGTCTCCTCAAAGCCGCCATTGTCGCCCCCTCTCCTGCCTGTCTGGGCCGAAAATAGAGCCAAGCTGGTCTCGTGAGAAGGTTCAGGGAGAGGGGCCCGGAGTCTGGGCGCGTGGTACAGTTCCCCCCGGCCCTGCCGTGGCCGCGCTGGTGGCGCCGTCTTGTCTTTTGGGGCCCCGGTTCCGGCCGTGCCGAGTCAGGGGCCTGAACACCCGGTCCAGACACATGAGATGGAACCCTGCTTCCGCTCTACCTCAGGACCTCAGTTTCCCAGCAGCCCTGAGCGGGGCTCCCCCACATTCTGTGAGGCAGGGAATGTCGCCACCGCTGGCGACCCCACGTTCTAATGCCCTGCACATCGAGAGCACAGCCTCTGGCTCCCCGCACCCTGGAGACTGGGGATGGCTGTTGTCCCCAGCCCTCTGCTGTTTTTTTGTTGTTGTTAGTTTGTTTTTTTGGTACTGGGGATAGAACTGGGGTCCTTATGCTTGCAGGGCAGGCTGAAGAACCACTGAGCTAAATCTCCAGCCCAATAAGATTTAAGATTTTTTGTGTTTTTTGTTTTTGGTACAAGGGATCGAACTCAGGACCTTGTGCTTGTTTTGTTTTGTATGAGACAAGATCTCACTATGTAGTCCAGGCTAGTCTTTTTTTTTTTTTTTTTGGTACTGGGGATTGAACTCAGGTCCTAGTGCTTGCGCAGCGGGCGGCGAAACCACTGAGCTAAATCCCTGGCCCAAGAATTGTACTTTTTTTTGGTACCAGGGATCGAACTCGGGTTCTTACACTTGCGCAGCAGGCGGCGAAACCACTGAGCTAAATCCCCGGCCCCTTTGCTGGATTTTTTTTTTTTTTTTGTATATTTTGATTTGCTGGTTTTTTGATTTTGGTTCTTCTCCTATGGATTGAACCCAGGGCCTTTGCACTGAGTTATATCCCCAGTCTTTTTTTGTTTTTATTTTGAGATAAGGTCTCGCTAGGTCGCTAAGTTGCCCAGGTTGGGCTGGCACTTGCCATCCTCCTGCTTCAGCCTCCCAGAGGAGGCTAGCTTCCTTTGCTGGGTTTCTCTGCCTCTGTAGCAGCTGCTCCTGGGCAGCAGGGGTCTTGGTTCCACCCTCGTGGGCACTTACCATGTTCTGGTCCTCCTGGTTGTGCAGAAGGTAAAACTGGCTCCCTGTCACCCGGCGTCCAGGCAGGCGCAGGGCCCAGGTTCAGAGCCAGGCCAGTGAGCGGGCCTCGCGCGCCCTCTAGCGGTCACCCTTCGCAGTCTCCCTGGGGCCGGCGCCCCTCGGTGAGCGGTGGGCTTCGGCGGGACGGGAAGTCCCTCCTCCCAGTCCCCCCCCCCCCCCGCGCTCCTGCTGTTGCAGCTCCACCTCCCCGAGCTGAGCACGGTCTCGGCTGCGGCGCCCCGCCCCCGTCACCATGGAGACCGCTGTACACAGTCTCCTCTCCCCCTGCATCACCTGCGCTGCGGCCCGGGTTGTCTTTCTAGGAAGGGGGGGTGGCCCGGGTCGGAGGGCGCCGCTGAACAGCGGGGCCACCGCGCATTGGCGAAGCCCAGCCGCCTTCCAGAATCCAGGCCAGCCTGGGGTCTAGCGTGGTTCCAGGTTCCATGCAGCGAGAGTTCCAGGGCGGCTCTAGAGAATGGCTCTAGGTTCTGAGTTCAGTTCTGGTTCTAACAAGGGCTCCGGGCTCTGGCCCCGCTCCAGAGAGGACTCACAGGTCCTGGCTGGCTTTGGTGTTTAGTCTGGCTCTAAGTGGACTTAAGAGGCCGGTATAGTGACGTGTCCTAGTTCTCCGGAGGCTGAGGCAGGAGGGTCCCGTGAGTTCCATGCCACACTGGCTACATAGTGCATTCAAGGCCAGCCTGAACGACATGGTGGGACCCTGTCTCCAAAAACCAAAAATAAGTAGTAAATATTTAAAAAATAGTGGCCTTAGGGCTTAGTGCATATTGTGAACTTGGCGTTTTGGGGTCTGGCTTGGCTCTAGAAAGGGGTCTTGCCTTGGATTCTCCTGAGAGGGCTCAGCTCAGAGTGCCTGGTGCTAGGCATAGAGTATGGCTGAGGTCCAGGCTCCTGGGCCTAGAGCTCTGGGGACAGAGCTGAGCAGACGCCTGCATCTCCAGTCCTGGCATCGAGTCAGCTTTGATGCTCTGCTCCCAACTGTCCTGCCTTCTCCCCCTCGGGTGCAACCTCACAGCCTCAGTCTGTGGCTGTCTAGGGCTAGGAGACCACAGCGGTTGAGGCCCCAATTCCAGCTGGGATTCATCCCACAGACCCCACCTCTAGGACCCTGGAGGCAGGGCCGGGCCAGCTGGCATGGAGACAGGGCCTGACTTGGGGGCTACAGCGCCCCAAAGAGCTACACCCAGATTTAACTTTTTAAAACGATGGTGGTAAAATAGTTTTTAGCATCCTGATCATTTTTAAGTGTATCATTCAGTGGTGGTAAGGTCACACTGGGTTTTTTGTTTTTTTTTTTTTTTTGGTACTGGGGATTGAACTTGGGTCCTTGTGCTTGCACGGCAGGCGGCGAAACCACTGAGCTAAATCCCTGGCCGAAATTCAGAGTTTTATCTCCAGACAGCTTCATCTTGTAAAACTGAAATTGTTCCCATTAAATCACCCCTTATCTCTTCCTCCCCAGCAGGACTATTCTATGAATTTTTGTTTTGAGACAAGAGTCTTGCTTTGTAAGTATAAATAAGGACTAAAAGGTATAACAGATGAAAAGGGGCAAAGGGGTAGGGGAAGTGGGAGTAGGGGAAAGGAAAGGGAATGGAATTAATATGAGAAAATGAAAAAAATAAAGTCTTTGTAAACTGGGAGGGATGGAGGGGTTGAAGGGAGGGCAGGGAAATGGGGAAAAAAAGATGTATATTACAACCAAATCCCACAATAACTGTACAAAAAGCAACAAATAATAAAACCTGTTATGAAAGCAAAAAAAAGAAAGTTGCTTTGTAGTCCAGGCTGCT
Source organism: Heterocephalus glaber (assembly GCF_053883595.1). NCBI lineage: Eukaryota > Metazoa > Chordata > Mammalia > Rodentia > Bathyergidae > Heterocephalus > Heterocephalus glaber. The sequence goes on along the minus strand of NW_028258316.1, from coordinate 10,242,271 downwards.
CTTGAACTAGTAGTTACCCTGCCTCAGCCTCCTGAGCACTGATTAAAGGTGTGTGCCACATCTGGCTGTTCTATGGATCTGGTTTCTGTGGGAATCTCATGTAAGTGTAATCAAGCAGTATTCTGTCTTTTGGGAACTAGTTTATTTCATTTGGTATAACGTCCTCAAGGGCTATCCGTGCTGTGCCTACTTTTTGGACCGTGCTCCTGGTCAAGTTATCACCTCAGACAGTTCCTCTGCTACAGAATGGAAGTAACAGCTGCTCCCCGCAGGATGAGATACTGTAAGTGCCCAGCACCCAGGAAGGACTCCGTAGACAGAAGGATTAAGGAGACGAGGGAAAGAACAGCAATTGCAGGGCAGCCTGACCCGATGGATGGCAAGAATGGCTGGAGCCTGGATGTGGGGCTGTTCCCTGTATCCCACTTCCCAGATGGGGAACTGGGTAGGGGCTCCAGACCTCTCCCGGCAGCTTAGCAGGGGGTGGACTGCTCAGCAGTTCGGGCCCCCTGCAATCCTACCCCTCCTCCAGGATGAGTGGCTCTCCACACTTGTTCAGCAACTGCCAAGATCTGCCTGTGTGTCTTAGTGAGACCAAGTGGTAGCCAGTGAAGGCCCCCCACCAGTATGAGGGTTACCAGCGCAGTGTGGACGCTGTCAGCTTTAGCCCTGACCTAAGGCAGCTGGCATGGGGGTGGCTGGGACAAGTGGGTGATGCTCCAGGAGATGCAAGCATGAGCTGAGCTGGGCCACCCCACACCTCCAGTCCCAGCTTCAAACCCTCCTGGGCTCTCCACCCCGCTGGCCATGGCCACCCAACTCCTCACATCACCCTGCAGCTTGGGGCTCCTCCCCTCCTGGGGGCCCAGGTGACTGTGTAGAGAGGCACCAGGTGAGGGCAAGGCCTGCCCCACACCACAGGCCACCTGGTCCGGGACTCGCCGGTTTGCATCTGGGCCTGTGGGCAGGCACCCAAGTGTCTCCCACCAGGACCCGCAGGGCCAGGGCAACATCAGCCACCTGTGCCACACTCCACATCTGACCTCCTGCTTAGCAGGGTTTGGAAACCCTTGAGGGCAGACACTGGACTGTGGGCTGAGCCACCTTTCAGGCACCTGAGCCCCGGGGACAAGAACACACAACTCCCTGGTCCTGCGAAAGGGCCACATGACCTGGGCTAAGCGCACAGCTCTCTTTGGCTGGCCAGCGGCGGCTACTCATACCAGCCTCTTCCCAGAGCCGGGTCGCAGTCACTGCCGAGGGCCAAGCTGGCCCAAAACTGGAGCGGTATCAATATTTGACTCCAGGTACCTTATGGTCGAACTCCACCACTGCAGCCTGCACATGAGACACTATGTGGGCATTTTATTTGTCCTCTGCAGACAATGATGCCAGGGACTCACGTGGAGGCGATTTCAAAGATGCCACACCAGAGCCAAGGGCAGTGGCACATACCTGTACTCCCCAGCTACTTGGCAGGCTGAGGTAGGAGGATGTCAAGTTTGAGCCCAGCCTGGGGAACTTATTAGTACGTGTGCGAATGTGCACATGCACCTACACACACACATACACTGGCCCAGGGAAGCTCCCTCCTCCACTTCTCCGCCTGTTTTTACTGCCAAGTCAGGCTGGGAATGCAAACAAGAACGTGCCTGGAGAACGTGCAGCAAGGGCCCATGGCTACAGCACAGGAGGGATCAGCAGGACCTGCCGCCTGCAGGGACAGGCACTTGAATACCCAGAAGCCGACATTACGCGCCCCCACCTATGCCTTCACCCTGGTGTCTGGAACATGAGAAGCCAAGCCCAGACTGGCACCAGGACTCCCAGATGCACACCTCCCGCCTTCTTCCAAGCTGGCACACCAGGCAGTGGGGTGGAAACAGTGCAAGCACCAAGCACCTTGGTCAGAGTGCGAGTTTTATTGTTGCTGCTGCACAGCTTAGGCCTTGACCGCAAACTTGCGCAGAGGGTATAGCCGCTCCTTCCGCTGCTGCTTCTTGGTCTTCAGCTTCTCCTCATGCTTGTTGAGCCGGCGGCGCATGGCTCGAGTCTTCTTGGGCCGCAGGTCCAGGGGCTTGTACTTCTTGCCCTGGGGCAGAGATGGGGTGGGGGGCAAATCTGGGCACTGGGGCTCTGGGCTGCAACGCTGGTGGCAACCCAGGAGAGTTGGTTTGCAGTGTGAGGACCTCCAGGGTCACTGCGCAGGGCCACTGCCCTATCTTAGAGCTGCTGCAGGCCCTAGAGAAGGCTTGGCCCAGGCCCCTGCAGTGCCACCTAGACCTGTGACAGGGCTGCTGTCCACACTGCTGACCCCCCAGTCCCCGACAAGTCTTCCAGACCAAGGGGGCTCACTGGACTCTCCTCGTTCTAGGAAGGTCCCCTCAGGGACAAGGCCCAGTGCTGGGCACTGTCGTAGCACTCACCAGACCTGGCCAATGCTCAGGGGGCGCCCAGTCCAGGGAGGACAACTCGCCCTCATGTGGCAGGAGTTTCTCAAGAGTGACGGCAGTCCTGGGGCAGGAAAGCCTCACCACCCACTTCCCTCTGCCACCACCAACGAGGCCTAGTCAACACCAAGTGTCCAAACTCCTTAGGCTCTGCCGCCCCACGCACAGCTATGCTGTTTTTTTGCGGTCACGATGGCCCCACCAAAGGCTCAACAGTCACACAGGCGAGGGCTACTGTGCAGAACCCTCACTTCCAGGGACTCACTGGATCCGGGGACAAGAGCAGGGCACACAGGGGCAGTCACAAAAGCCATTCCTCCTGGCCACCGCCTCTTCGGGGTTCCCTCATAGCCTGACCAAAGCTTCAGGCCTACTCCTGAGAAAACCATTCCCTCACAGGTGTGCACACAGCTCAGATGGTGGCAGCCAGCCCAGCCTCACTGCCACAGCCTCTCTGATGTGTCAACCTCAACACTAATCGGAGTGCTGATGGGAAGCCATTCTGCAGGTTAATTAATGCCCCCCCATCAGATGACTTCCATTAAGCTGGTATTATTATTATTATTATTTTTAATGGTACCAGGGAATCGAACTCGGGTCCTTGCGCTTTCGAGGCAGGTGGCGGAACCACTGAGCTAAATCCCCGGCCCCAAGACGGTATTATCTTGAACAAGCCAGGCAGCTGAGCCCACCGGTCAAAAGCCTTTTTAGGAGGCCAAGGCTCCCTCCAAGTGTCACCTGGGCCAGCAGGTACCACCTATGTCCTGAGTTCCAGCTCCCAATTACACGAGCCAGGTCCTGCTGCTCCTCCCGCCCGGTTCCTGCTAAAACTAACACCAGGGACAAAAGGAAAAGAGCACTAGATGGTTGTCAAGATTTGAGACCAAGAGGTCAAAGGCCCGTGGAAGTCCCCCAAGCGCACTCATCCAGACCCTGTGACATGGTGTGGAAACAAGGGCCAGCATTCCACGGCCCCCCAAACCTGGGGATCCTCATCTGAAACATTAGATTGAGGAGGTCCGGCTGTGACACCCATGACCCATGGACAGCTACTCCCAGCCCCTGCCCAGCACACCCAGGGCCCTGGTTCTACTCCCAGCACTGCCAAAACAAATGAAAATCCAGCCATTCCTCCGAAATCGCCCAGCCCGCTCCGCTGGTAAGGTACATGTAAAACCCAAGCCTCCAGCAAGACCCCTTTCCACCACTCCACTCATTTCACAATGGCTGCAGGCTGAGGAGCACTGCAGGCAGCAGTGCAATGCGCCGGCCCAAGACGGGGCGCCAGATCCCTACATCCTCATGATGCCTGCTGGAAAGCAGCCGTGCCTTCCCAGTGCCCCTCACCTTGTAGAATTTCCTGAGGTTTTCTTTCTGTGTCTGGTTAATAACAGTGAGAACACGGGCGATAGATTTTCGGACAACTCGGCTACAAAACAGAGACATCAGTGAGAACAAGGAAGATGCACAGCACTCCCCCAAGGCATGACTCAGGGCTAAGAAGGACGTTATAAGGACATCGGCAGCATCACCCCTACCCGTGACTGGAGGGGAGGTTGAGGTGAGTGGTATGGGGTCCTGGGGAGGCCTCCCAGGGGTGGGGAACTTGAGTCCCACGCTGTTGAGCTGTTTAGTGTCCGTGGAGACAAAACTAGAGGCTGAGCTCAGTGGTTCTGCTGCCTGCCCTGCAAGCTCCAAGGACCCAAGTTCGATCCTCGGTACCAAAAAAAAAAAAGAGGCTGAAAAGACCCAAACCCAGGTCAAGAACATATCCTGGGACCATGAAGACTGAACCCACCTCAACCTCAAGAGAGGGAGGGAGCCATGCCATGGAGCAGGCAACCTTCCAGCCTAAGGTGTCTTAGAAGGGAAGCAGAGATGCATGGGCCAGGGGTCAGCAGCAGAAGTCATTTGTACCCACGCTGAACAAGAGCTACGTCAGGGGACAGGGAGTTCACACTGGGGAGGACTGGTAAATGTGCTCAGGAGGACTCAGCATACTACTCTTCTGTCCCCCAACTCAAGGCCTCAAAGGAAGATTATTTGGGGGTAGAGGAAGGCGAGACCACCCGTGTCAGATTTGGCATAAGTGGAATGTGCACCCTGGGGCCTTGTACCAAACCCGCATCCTTCACAAGTGACCTCGGGCCTTAACCACATAAATTAAATTTAGGTTACAGCTCAAGAAGTGGTGCAAAGCACCCTCCCGCCACAGGGGGCAACAAAAATCAAGTGAAAGCGGGAATTGGAAAAAAAGGTCCAGTTAGGTTTTGGAGGCAGCACCAAGACCGGGCTTCAGACTATAATCCCAGCACTTAGGAGACTGAGGCAGAATTGTCTCGAGCTCAAGGCCAGCCTGGGTTACAAAGTGAGTTCATGACATAGCGACACCCAGCCTCAAAAACACAAACAAAAAAGCTAGGCATGGTGGCGCAAGCGTGCGACTGTAGCAACTGAGTGACTGAGTCAGAAGGATCGCCACAATTAGAGCATAGCCTGAGCTACACAGTGAGTTCAGAACGAAGAGCAAGCGCGACCCTGTCTCAAAAAGAGAAAAAAAAGAAAGGGTCTTCAGGGACCCCCAGTGCCTTCTCCAGACAAGAAACAGGGAGGCCGTTCCACGGAGGATCACAGGTAGGTAAGAGGATGCACACAGCCGGTCTCCCGCGTGACCCAAGGGTGCATCTAGCGGGCACCTGAAGAGCACTTCCTGAAGGCAACTTCGAAAATTCACGAAAGCTCCAGAAGCACACGTGCCCTCCCAGTAGGTCACTCACATCTTGGAGAGCTTGGACGCCGCGCCGCCCGTCACTTTGGCAACGCGCAGCTGCGACAGCTCCACCTTCAGGTCGTCCAGCTGTTTCAACAGCTCCTCCTTCTTCTTGCCGCGAAGGTCCCGAGCCTTAATCTTGGCCTGCACGGGAGCAAGTACGAGTCAGGCGTCCCGCAGGCCGCCTCGCCTCCTCCCACACCCCAAGGTAGCCCTGGGGAGCACCAGCTCCCAGAGCCGCGGACGAAAGACGCTCCCGGCCCGCGACCCTAGTCCAGCGGGGAAGTGGACTGAGGGGGCGCTGGGCCGTCCTGCGCGGCGTCCTCCATACCTGGCCGGCAGATGAGATACCGGGGCTCAGTCCGCTCCTTCACCCCGGTCCCCGAGTCCCAGTGGCGCCTGGATGGCACCGGATTCCCTCGCACTCACCATAGCTGTACTAGAAGCCGCTGCCGCCGCCGCCTGCTCGAAAAGAAAGAGGAAGAGGCGGAGCTGACCTCCGCAACTACTGCCGGGTGGCGGCCAGCGCAGCCAATGGCGCTGTGGCAGAGGAGCCAGGCCCCGCCCCTTTCCCCGTCAGCCGGGTACCTCGTGGCTGGTCCTTCCTGCGGCGCTGGCCGATCTTGAGCTTCTGATGTTGGTGCCCGCGTCTTTCCCGGCGTTCTGGGACCGCTAGGTGGGCTTTAAGTCCTGAGCGACGCAGCTGGGGAGGCTGAGGCCATCTTGGGCGGGAGCTGGCCGGAGATAGCATAGGAAGTGCTGGAATTCTTCAGTCATGTATTTGTTCACTCATTCATTGGCCAAACTTGACGATCTGGCTGCCGCTGTGAGCTGGACGCCAGTGATCTGAGGGTGCGGAGGGGATGAGAAGAGAGGGTTTGCAAAGATGAACTATCGCCGGGGAGGTGGTGCACTCTTGTAGTCCCCACACTCTAGGAGGCTGAGGCAGGAGGATCGCAAGTCAGAGCCTGGCCTAGGCAATCTAGCAAGACGCTGTCTCTAAAAAGGGGTTAAGGTCTAGCACAGTGTGAAGGCCCTGGGTTCAATTTCCCAGTGTGTGTCTGTGTCTGGGGATGTTAACATTGGATTTGTTCCCACCTTTTGGCTTGAGCTACCATTTTGTGCCACCTGGACCACTGCTGTCACTCGAATCACTTCTCTCAGCTTTGGCTCTTTTTTGGGGGGAGTGGGGTTTGAGACAGGGTTTCACTATGTAGTCACTATGTAGCCCAGGTAGGCCTCAAATTCAGGGCGATCCTCCTGCCTCAGCCTCCTGAGTGCACACTAAGCCTAGCCTTGGCAAACTTTTTTGGTGGGGGGCAGGAGGCAGTACCGCTGATTGTACCTGGGGCGGTGGCCAGGAAATACACCTCCCATCTTAGTACTTTTTATTTTTTTACTTTGAGATAGGGTCTCCCCCTAAATCACTAAAAGCCCAAACTTCAAGCCCAAACTGGGCTTGAACTCACAATCCTCCTGACTCAGCCTCCTAAAGTGCCAGGATTACATGGGTGTGCCATCATGCCCAGCCCTGCTTTGATTCCTGCTCCCATGTGTGTGCTTAATACAGCAGCAAGAGAAGCCCTTTTCTTTTCATTTTCGTTGTACTGGGGCATGAAGCCAGCGCTCACACGTGCTAAGCAAGCTATCTAGCACTGACAGGCATCTCCAGCCTAGCTCTTTTTATTTTGTTGAGACAGGGTTTTGCGAAATTGCCCAGGCTGGCCTTGAACTTGTGATCCTCCTGACTCTGCCTTCTGAGTAGCTGGAACTGTGCCACCATACCCGGCTAGACAACCCCTTTCCACACAAGGCAGAAGTCAGATCATGTCACCACTGTGCTCAGAACTTCCAGCGTGTCCCATCTGAGTTCAGATCTTACCTTTTCCCTTTAGCAAAGACACCCCAGGCACAAGGTGATTTTTTTTTGCCCTCAACACTCAATCATCCCTGACATAGCATAAATGGATTTAAACCTTTTCTTTCTCTATTTATTTTTGGTGCTGGGGATCAAACTTGGGACCTTGCACTTGCTGAGGCAGGTGGCGGAACCACTGAGCTAAATCCCTGGCCCCATTTTATTTCTTTTGATGCTGGAGACTGAACTCTGCCCAGAGTTACATCCCCAGGTTTCTCCTCTCCGATTTATTCAGACAGGGTCTCACTAAGGACCAAGTTGCCCAAGCTGGGCTTGAATTCATGATCCTCCTGTCAGCCTCCCAAAGTGCTAGGATTACAGGCATGCCTACTATAATATGGATTTTTACATTGACTCCTTGACTGGAATGGAAGTCCATGACCATGTACTAGAATGTTATTCCCCAGTTTATTTGGGGCTATTTTCTTCTTGTTAAATGAGCGATTTTGGCTTCAAGTTTTCTTTTTTTTTTGTTTTGTTTTAATTTTTTGAGATAGGGTCTTGCTACGTAGTTCAGGCTGACCTTGACCTATGTAGTCCAGGCTGGCCTCAAACTCGCCATGATCCTCCTGCCCCAGCCTCCTGAGTGCTGGGATTACAGATGTGTGCTGCCAGGCCTGGTTTCAAATTCCTTCTGATCAGGATGTTCTAGGGATATGAATTTCTGCTGTTTTGTGGCCAGCCTCCTGAGTCACAAAAGATTTCCTCCCAGGTATGGAGGCAATTGTAGGTGGGGTTTTTCTGTCGTTGTTTTTTTGGTACCAGGGATCTAACTCAGGACCTTGAGCTTGCAAGGCAGGGAAATACTGCTGCTGAAAGCCCCTCACCCTTTTAAAAAATTGAGACAATGCCTTGCTAAATTGCCTGAGCTGGGTTTGAACTTGTGATCCTCCTGCCTTACCCTACCAGTGTTGAGACTACAGGCATGTTACCCTGCCCAGCTTGGGAGGCTGTATCTTTAGCATCAAGATTGGGTTGCATCACTCTGGTAGTATTTTCCTATCTTTAGACAATTCATTGAGAAGTATGCAAAACAATGAAATGGAGTCATGTTTCAACTATTGACCTTTACGAAAAAGACCATCAGACAAAAATATAATGAAAAGTTTTGTTATACCATTATATGAACAGACCTATTTTATTTTAGCCTAAGGCTAAGGTCAATTAGCAGTTACCTCAATCATGCTAAACTTTGCCCTTCCCCCCCCCCGCCCCCGTCAGATTCTGGGAATTCTGCACCCTAAAATATGCCTGTCCAGTTAGACCTGACTTCTCAGCATCCAGGATCTTGCCCTTCCTGCCGGCACGGTGGCCGTACAGTCAAGTCCCGCTCCTGGCCACGACCCGAAAGCCAAAGTGACTGCTACATAAGCAGGGCCCTGCACCTTCAAAACGTCTTCATCGCTGGGCGTGGTGGTGCAGGCAAGTAATCTCAGCACTTTGAGAGGCTGAGGCAGGAGGATCACAAACTTGTCTTAATTTGAGACCCTATCTAAAAGGGTTTCTGTTTTTCTTTTTTCTTTTTTTTAGCTCAGAGCGAAGGTCAATCCGCAGTGCCAGAAAAGAACTAATTCTTTAGCGTCTTGTCACTCCTCCGGATACACCGGATGTCATTAGGGTCTCCCCACTCTGACAGCAGGGTCACTCCTATGCTGCTGCGCAGGCAGCCTCCCCAGTTCAGTGTGGGGCCAAGGCTCCAGGTCTCTCTGGTCATTGCCCGGGCTTAGCACAGGCCTTAGCGCGAGGGTTTTTTTCTTTTTTTTTCGGTACCGGGGCTCACACTCAGGACCTTGCATTTGTGAGGCAGGCGCGGCGCCACTGAGCTAAATCTCTGGCCCTTGGGAAGGTTTCTTCTTCAAGAAGCCTGCCTGGCACTCGAGGGGCGGGGCGGGGCGGGGCGGGCCGCCTTCTCTTTGGGGGCCTGGTGTCCTCTCTGTCTGGGCAACCAGGACCGCGGAGTCGGCGGCTGTGTCGGGGCTGCCTCCTCGCTGGGCCACAGGCTCTCAGGGGCAGGGAGGAAGCCAGAGAACGAGCGAAGTTATGGCGTCCACGATACCAGGCCTGCGTGAGAGCGAGGCACCCCCTACCCAAAAGGGAAGGCAAAGAGCCAAGAAGATCCACGCCTGGCGAGGTTCCCGGGGAGACTCCCACAGCCGCGCTCCGGCGCTCCCACCGCGCCCAGTACGCCCCGCACAGGTCCCGCTCCGTGCTTCCGGTTCCGGCGCCTACCGGAAGTGGGTGGGCGGTGGCTACTGCGCGCGGAGGAGGTGGAGGAGGTGCTTGGCCGCTGCTTCCCGCCCCCGAATCGGAGCCGGAGCCGGAGGACAGCGCGAGCCGGTGGTGAGCGGAGTAGAGTGAGGTCGGACCCGGAGCGGAGCCGGCTGAGCGGGCGCCGAGCTCCCGTCATGGCCCGGAACACGCTGTCCTCGCGCTTCCGCCGGGTGGACATCGATGAGTTTGACGAGAACAAATTCGTGGACGAGCAGGAGGAGGCAGCGGCGGCGGCGGGAGAGCCAGGCCCGGACCCCAGCGAGGTGGACGGGCTCCTGCGGCAATATCCTTCCCCGTGCGGCGGCTCGGTTCGCCCTGGGCTCCCCATCCTTCTCATCCCTGGCCCGGCCACCGCAGCCCGGCCTCCTCGCTCCCTTTCCCCCGGGCTCCGGTCCGGCTCGGCTCCTCTCTGCCGAGTCCCCACTCCCCTCCTCCCGCCCGCACGCGGCCCTGGACCGGGTGGGCGGCTCCTCCGCACCCCCTCCCCTTGGCCTCCTCGTCCGCCCTGGCGGCCTCTGCCCAAGGCGCTCATCGCTCCGTCCCTCCTGCGGGAAATAGGACTATTGTCGGTGGCTGGTTGGCGGGAGGGCACAGTCCTCCCAAGCCCGTCCTGCTGCTCTCCTGGGCTCTATGGAAGACCTCAGAGAATAGGTGCGTGGATGACTGAGAGGAAGGAGCGCCAAGGAGGGACGCGAAGGCGGCACCCTCGCTGCAGCCCAGAGGTCTGGGCCGGTGCGCATTCGACCCCAGGACCTGCCTGATGCCGCCCCTCTCACCTGTTCTCATTTTGCTCTGAACACCTTGGGCTTTGGACCTTCGTGGTCTCAGCCCCCCTCAGCAAGTGAGTTGTGGCTGCCCCGGTACTGTACTGTTCTTGTGCAGGAAGCAGTGGAAAACTAGCAGTTAGAGCTGAGAAAAACCGTGAAGTGTGAAAAGTAGAGCCCCCAAACTGGAAATGATTGTTCTTGTGGCCATAGAAAGCAAGCATTTAGAAGAGATTAAAAATAGAGGTGATTGTCACAGTCAGCTTGGCCCCTTAGCACTTTGCGCACAGGAAACTGACTTATTCTCACAGGAAGAATTTTTCTTTATTCAAATGGTGTTACAGGAAGTGTGTTCCCCACCCGCTACACTTGCCAGGGCAGGGCTGGAGGCTCCTGCTGTATATAAATCAGGTTCTGGGTGTTCAGGCAGTTGACTCATTTGGGAAGTCAGGCCCACTGGTTTTGGGAGGAGTCCTGCAGTGCTGCTCTAATATGCCTTTATTTTTTTTATTTTTTATTTTTTTGGTACTGGGGATCGAACTCCGGTCCTTGGGCTTGCGCAGCAGGCGGCGAAACCACTGAGCTAAATCCCCGGCCCTCCAATATGCCTTTAAAACAAATACCTGCAGACTTTTTTGAACAGGAATGTGCTTTCAGAGGTGGAGATTTAAACTTGAATTTCCTGCCCCATCCAGATTGCTCACTTACCCTGCTGATAAAATGGGGTCATGAGAAGGGACACCTGGAGGGAAGGTTGGTTCTCTTTTTTTTCTGGTACTGGGGATTGAACTCAGGACCTTGTTGCCAGGCAGGCGCCGGCACCACTGAGCTAATCCCCAGCCGGGGAAGGTTGGTTCTTTAGTCTGGTGCAGGACCTGGCTCTTGGGCAGTAGATGCTGAAGAAGCTCCAGGGTCGGGCCTTTGGCCCAGAACCCTCATTCAACAGATGAGGAGACCGTGGCATGGCCAGCTGTTACCTTGGTCTTACTGCTGCAGGGACTCGTTGAAGGTCACGTGTCCATGAGTACCTAGCTAGTCATAGTCAGGTGTCTTAAGCTGCTTAGAACGCGCAGGGGATGGTAGCTTTGCCTCTATTGTCAGAAGCCTGTTACCATGGAGAGTACCTCTTGGGATTGGGGAAGGGGAGGGTAGCAGATGAGGAGAAGTGAAATCCTGGCAAATGTGGGTTCTAGGTAGGGAGGAAGGAATTAATATTTGCGTTCCTATCATGTGCCAACCCTTGGTCTTATATTAGGTGTTTGAATTTAAACTATAGAGCCTTTAAGAGTCTTTAGAAGAGGGCACTGTGAAGAGGGGCAAGCTGGTAGGGGTCTTAGGGCTGTACTGGGGAGTGTGTCATGGTGGGAGATCACACAGAGGAAGTAGAATATGGGCTCTGTCGACACTGCTCTGCCCTGTTCAGCTGTGTGACCTTGCGAAGGTCACATACCCTCTCTCTTGGCCTCCAAATCATCCTCTGTGAAATGAAGGACAGTTTCAGGAGAACATCTCTGGGCACACAGCAAGTGCCTGGGCAAGCAGCGTGGGTCTGGGTAGAGCAGCAGCGAGAGATTACAGCAGGAGCTTGGCCATGCAGGCCAGCTGGACACCTCAGCTTTGTGACCTTGGGCAGGTAATTTTCTTTCTCAGAGCATTGATTTCAGTCTTTAAAATGGGAATAATGATTGTTGTCACAGAGTTTTTGGAATGAGATGCATGTGAATGGGCTTGGCTGAAGATCCAAGACCTTGTGGCAGTTGTAAAGTATTACTGGTTCCTTTCTTCATCAGTGAAGCAGCTTCTGGTCCTTGGAGCAGGGGTCTGTCTAGAGCAGTGGTTTTGAGTGCTTCTGTACTCTCCTGCCCCAGGAAATTTGGCAATGTTCAGGGACATTCTAATTTTGTCACAGCTTGAGGGTGCTACTAGAATCTTGTGGGTAGAAGCCAAGCACCCTACAAAGCACAGGGCAGATCTCACATCAGAGGGTCATCCTGTCTAAAGTGCCCTTGGTGCTGTGGCAGAAATCAGGGTCTCCCCCGTTTGCTGTAAGGGCCTAAGCAGCTGGGGATGGAGGCCAGCTTCCTAAATGGTCGGTGATTGGCAGGAACACCCTCCCTGCTCCCCAGACTCCCTTTGCAGGGATTGACAAGCTAGTGCTGCAGGGAGCTAATTGAAGTAGTACTTGGTCCTCGCACACTGCTCCGCTTGTCGTCCACCTTCTGAGTGATTGTGCTCGCCAATCGTGCCAGGCAGAAGTGAAGAGGGTGCTAGCCTACATTTCCTATCAAGCCCCTGGGAGCCTGCTTTTGCTCTGGGGACACTTGAGAAGGAAATTTTGAGGTAGAGGTTACCAGTGGCTGGTTTCAGGACTGGCCCTGGTTGGGATTGGTGGGGGGCTGCCTTTCCCAGTGAAGGTGGATCAGAGCCAAGGAGGGAGCTGTGCAGCAGGGGGGCTGGGAGTGGCTTGCCTGGTGGTGGACCCAGCTCTCTGCTGGATGGAGCCTCTACTAAGGAAGCTGGGAATTCAGCTTTGCCCCAGGGCCTGTCTGCTCACACGTGGGGATGGCTGCGTGAACAGGAGTAAAGACCTGATTGGGCAGAATTATTCCTTGTTCTATTTTTGAAGCTTTTTGGCTGAAGCCAATGTTTCACATGAGGAAATGAAAGTCGGCTGATGTAATTCAGTTTAAAATAGGTGTCACCTTTGGGGACCTAACCCAGATTGTAATTTTCTTTGCATGCTGGGTATTTAGAACTCGGCCAAGAATGTGATGTTAGGGTTGAAACTAAAGTTTAAGGGTGGGGAAGCAGAGGCATTGGCAAAAGGTTCTTGTAGCAGTTGGGATGTCATTGACCTGGGAGTTAGAAGTTTTAGCACATCTTGGTTTCTTTAGGAATGTAACTGCTAAGCAGCATTGAGTGAAGAGTTAGACCTCTTTGGGCCTTCATTCTTCCCTTTGAGAGCATGAGCGTGACTTCCGGTTTGTATGCACGATGGCCGAGGACCCAGTGGGGCAGGAACAGTGCCTAGCACTGAGCGGGTGCCACAGGCTCCATTGGGTTTTACTGTAGTTACCTGTAAGAGCAGTTGTTTGAGGGGGAGCCTCTAGGTGGAGGCAGAAGGAAGGGCCAGCGAAGGTTCCTTTCACCATCCCTGTGGCTTGGAAAAGCAGCAGGCTATAACCAGGCTGTGCCCACAGTGAGGAGGGCAGCAGTGGGTGGTCAGTGGCAGGGGTAAGATCCCTTTTGAGTCTGCTCTTGAGCTGCTTTTGAGGTCAGTCCGTTAATGAAAGTGTGGCTGCACCTGAGCCCAGCCATCCTTAACTGGCGCTGCTGTACAGGGGACATGCTTCGGGCCTTCCATGCAGCCTTGCGGAACTCTCCAGTCAACACCAAGAATCAAGCTGTGAAGGTAAAGGGGTCTTGCGGCTCTGCTGGGTTTTGTGGGGCCGGGGCTGTGGTGCACTCCATGGGTCTGGGCAGTGCTGCCACACAGCCTCCTGGCACTCCTGAGGTTCAGATTCCTGACTTCAAAGCTGTCAGTGATTTTTGTGTTTTTGCTTTTCTTTTTTCTGTATGCGTGCTAGACAAGTGCCCTGCTCCAGAGCTACACCCCTAGCAACAAGGCTGATGGCTGTATAGTAAAAGCTCCAAGCTCCCCAAAGAAACGGTTTCCTTCTCCCTAGGGCCTCTGCGGTGAGAAGTCAGCCCAGCCCTTGTTGATGAGCAAAACAGATAAATTAGCTGCCAAGTGAGGCTTATCAGCAGTTATGCTTTCACAGGCAACTGAATAGGCTTTATCTGCATGAGGGTTTTGAGTGCTTTTTGGATTTCCTGCCTTTCAAAGAGCATTATTCTCACTGCTTCACCAAGGCTAAAACTTGGTCTAGGGAGAGGGGCCTCTGCGGCTGGGGTTATAGAGCTGTGGTAGAGGAGTGCGGTGACAGTGGTTGCACCTTGGCAGAGGTGGAGAGGAAGGACCCCTCTGTTACTGGGTACCTGCAGGGGGAGTACTATACCCAAGGAAACCTGTGGAGCCCTTTTGTTTTTTAAAGTGACCCTCCATGGTTGTGATCTTGTGGAGTTTAAGGCCATGCTGGTATCCCGAGTAGTGAAGCTAAGCCAGCCATGGTGGCACATACTTGGAAGGGTGAGGCAGGAGGATTGGGAGTTTGAGGCCAGCCTGGGTTATGTAGTGAGACGTTGTCTAAAAAAAAAAAAAAGTGACAGTCCCTTCAAAATCAGTGGAATCACACTGAAATTTATCTGGGCATAGTGGCCCCCTCCTGTACACAGAAGGCTGAGGCAGGAGGATTGCTGAGAGTTCAAGGCCAGCAAGACCTTGTCTCAAAAACAAAAAATACATAAAAATACGAAGCAATAAAATAATTTTATTTAGCTTTTTTTTTTTTAAGCATCCTAGATAAATTAAGAGATCAGGCAGTGTTGCTGGTGATCTCTGCCCTGTTTGATGCTCCTGTGCCCACACTGGGGGCCTTGACTGTGCCCAGCTATAGCTCCTGACCTCACCTCTCTTACTTCTGTAGGAACGAGCCCAGAGTGTGGTGCTGAAAGTGCTCACAAATTTTAAGAGCAGCGAGATCGAGCAGGCTGTGCAGTCCCTGGACAGAAATGGCATCGACTTGTTAATGAAGTACATTTATAAAGGGTTTGAGAAGCCCACAGAAAACAGCAGTGCAGTGTTACTCCAGTGGCATGAAAAGGTACGTGAATTTGACACCTCCGCAGGGTCTGCTGCCTCACCCAGGGCTCACACCAGCAGGCCACATTTCCAGAAAAAGGTAGGACAGTCTGACAGCTTGTGAGACAGACGTGGATCACTTCACCTGCTGTCTGTGGTAATCACGGGTGCTTTTGCTTTTTAGCTGCAGATGTATGCCAGGCAGAACAGGGTGACCTGGGTAGGGCAGGGGGGAGCGGGGGAGCTGTGGCATGGTAAGGTCGGAGGAAGGCCTGCTGGTGAGGGCTTTGTGACACTTTCTCTGCCCTGGTGTAAACACCTGTGAGAAGGGTGTGGGGTACTCTTAGGAATGCAGGCTGAGCCCTCCCACCAGCTTGAAGGGCTTCTTTATCTGGCCTCAGCTTCTCCAGCCAGTGCAGTGGGCAGAAAACTTGGTCATTTAATATGGCTTTCATCCACCTGAAGCATAAAAAACTGGGCCGGGGATTTAGCTCAGTGGTTCCGCTGTCTGCCTCGAAAGCCCAAGGTCCTGAGTTCAAGCCCCAGTACCAAAAAAAAAAGCTGTGTGCATCCTCTGCTTGGGGGGTTCTGGTCATGCCCATGTCCTGCCTGTGTGCCACTGTGTCCCACTCCACCCCTCACTCCCTGAGCACCATAGCCAGCACACCCGCCATTAAAGGGGACCAGGCTATGACTAACACTGTCCTTCCCCATGGGCTCAGCATTGGTTTTTTTTTTTTTGGTACCGGGGATGGAACTGGGGACCTTGTGCTTTCGAGGCAGACGGTGGAACCACTGAGCTAAATCCCTGGCCCTCAGCATTGTTTTAAGAGTACTTCGCTTACTGGTGGGCAGCTGGGGTGCTGGGCTGTGGCTGTGCTTCCAGCCTCCCACCTCCCTGGGCTCAGCAGGTGCAGGCGGCAGCGGTGCTCCAAGGAGTGGTATGGTGTAGAGGCCAGGCCCTTTCATCTCTTTGAGGCGACTTGGTGTCTGCCCTGTTGGCAGGCAGCTCTCATGGGCTGGTGTACATTTCTTTGCCCAGGGCCATGCCAAAAGTTTGGAAGCCATGAGAAACTTGGGCTGTGCTCTGTGCTTAGTGACAGTGTTCCAAGCCATTTCTGCCTCAAGAGTGGCTGGCTCTTGGGGCCTTGGCTGCAGGACAGGGCTCCTTCCCCACTCCATGGTCTTGGCTGTAGGACTCCTTTATCAGAGGGGCCATGGCACAATAGGATCCAGGTCCAGGAGGAGTAGGCACTCTCATCTCCCTGGCGAGCCAGGCTCCCTCTGGCCAAGTCTTATCTGACTTGTTCCTTTTCCTGCCCCCACAGGCCTTAGCTGTAGGAGGACTAGGCTCCATTATAAGAGTTCTTACAGCAAGAAAGACTGTTTAAAAACAAAAAAACAAAAAGGACTCATGTTACCCTGAAGAATTTTCGATGCCCAGGCTGGACTGACAATGGACCATCTTCCTAGGAACTCCCAACTACGAATTTCAGGATATGTATCTGCTGAAATGTATTTTATTTTTGAGGTGGAGGGAGAATCGCTGCTTCCTAAATCCTTTGGAGGATCTGAGTCTGCCTCTGTCGTAGAACAGACCCTTGACTATCTGGAGAGTGGCTGGCCTATGTCGGTCAGGTGTTACCATGTGCACTGCCTGTTTGAAAGGGGAAGGGATGATTTGGGCAGGTGCAGATCCAAGGGCTGTGGTGAAAGGGAGAATTTGTTTTTCACAAGTGGGTAAACCTGAGAGTTTGTACAGACACCCTGTCTTCCCAGAGAAGGCAGACTCTCGGGTTCATTGTAAAGTGCCTGCTGCATCAATAAAGCTCTTGGCTTATTAGTATATCCCTTGGAGTGTGTTTCCTGTATGTAAAAAGTGGTAACAATGGGACGGTAAGGAAGTGTGACGTGGAAGGGTAGATGTGTCCCTGAGTTGCCATCCCTGGGGAGCGAGCATGGCAATCTCTAGGCCTTCCTGCCACAGCAGTTCCCTGAGCCTTGGCCACCCTGCTGCCACGGAGAGGTGTTTTGGTGAATACTATTTATTGTTTCTTACTCCTTTGATTTGTATGTAACCTTGGAGCTTATTTAATTTAATAAAGTGCCAAACATTTAATAATTGATCGAGGCTTTAAAAGTCTTCAGTTTGTGTGGTTATACTTAGTCTTCTGAGCATGGCCTGAGCTGTGTCCTGCTAAGTTTCTTTGAAGAACTAAACTCCAGAAACAGCAATGTTGAGGACCCCATTCGTCCTCCTGAAGCCCTCCCAGGTCACGCAGCCTTGAATGTATGCAGACTTCCACCAGAGTGACAAGCCTCTGCCTCCCCAGCTCCTTGCAGAACCACTGGGATGCTTGGGAGGTAGGACTAGGCTATTGGTTTCATTAAAATCACACATATTTATTTGCCCAAACTCAGTCTGGGGAGGAGCCTTCTGAAAGATACAGGTGTAGCCCTTGAAGTTTTAAGTACACGATACAATGTACTAGATTTAACAGTCAAGGAAACACTGACATACCAAACCGTATCAAGTGAAACCCACTGCAGCTGCATCTGGCTTAAAGAGTTTTAATCAAAAAATGTATTGCACCACAAATGAGTTTTCTACAGCAGGTTTTAGATTATACAATCCCTATTTACAACACTGGGAGATCAAGATCCAATGCTTATATAAAGGGGTATATATACTGTCTATCACAGAAAGTTTTATACAAGTAAAAGTGCATTAAATCACTTGGAGTATGTATTCCACTCTTCCCCTTAAAGCTGAAGGAAAGTCAACATGCAAGAAGAAAGCCTAGTCAGAGGGAGTCTTCCCTTAGCCAGTCAACTTCAAACTGCTGGGGAGTGGGGGTGGGGTGAGACAGTGCAAGGGATAGAGGAAGGGACAGCGGCCACAGGTGGCAAGCCATGGACTGACTACCCAGGCGCCCTGAGGCTTTGCTTCTGGAATAGCTGGAGGGGAGGAAATCCTACTTTGATAAGACACTACCTCTTACTCAGAGAACAGAAGGGACTCCTGTTTCCTGTCCCACCTAAATGGGAGGTAGCACTCTAAAGGGCACAGACTCTGCAAGAAGAGCCACATCTAGGTGACAGGAGAATGACTCTTCTGGATGGCAAAGCCTTAGCTGGGCTAAAGTGGCAATGTCCTGGCTTGATAACACCTGGAACTTCAGTGGGTAAATTCTGCAAGTACTTTTCTATGGGATTTTGTTTTTGTGTGTATATATATATTCTTGACCTTAAGCATAACTGAGAGACGTAAGAGTGTAAATAGTTAGAAAATGATAATAAATCTAGGAGCTCTAGTTAATTCAGTTTATTTGCCAATGAAACTTTCATCAAACCATAAAACAGTTGCCCTTTAGGTTTGCTGATGTGGCTTCTCCACAAGAAGTGTGGCAACGCATAAGTGTTTGTCAGCTGTTGCCAGAGGTGTGTGTGTGCTATCAAGTACTGCAGCGAGCTGTGGCTGTGTGGATGCCAGGTGTGAATGTAGTGTCACCTTAAGTAGAGGGGTAGGGTGGGAGGGAGGGATGGTTCTGCAAACAAGATAGGTGGCCTCTAATGTTTTGGTCAAGGTTGGGGCAAGAAGGGACAGCTGCTACTTTTGTTGAAATCCAGCAGATTGTCCTTTAGTAAAAAGGTGTGATTAACATTTGCTCAGTGGTAGAATGACAGAATTAAGAACGAAGCAGATGAAATACCACCACTGCTTCAGAGAGCATGTTCCCCAGAAGGCTGGCAAAATTACAAAGGGACAGGAACCCTAGTTTTATAAATAGTTTCCTCTTGATGCTCTGGTTTTCCTTTAAGAATACCAATTAAATGGATTTTATAATAAAGAAGTTATGTTTATAATAGCAAAGAAGTTTAGCTATAAAAAATAGTTTAAAATGGTTTACCAGCAACCTATCCAACACAAGTACATTCATTAAAAAGGCAATTGAGTGTATTTGGTACTATACTTGGGGTCTTTTATCTGTTTGCTAGTTCTAAGCAAAATGGAGATACCATCAGAAAGTTGCATATTCTTCATTAATCCATTCAGGCCCAGAATATCTTAAAAGATGGACCCATCTCAGGTTGTAGGTGGTTTGGGAAACTGAAATGATGTGTTCTTGAGAGGAAGGGTTAAAAGCCTCTTCTAACTAACTCTTCTGAGCCCAAACACTATGAGAGAGCTATGAAGTCATCCTTTTGAGGTGGCTTTCCATGGAGGAGCAGATGGGGCTAGCCTGCTGGGCGCCACTCCAAAGGGCAGTTTCTCCCTCCAGTATCCCCTGCACGATGAGTCAGCTGCCTCCTGACATGCTTACCGCTTGCTTCAGCTTTAAGTGCTAATGTTAAGAGGACTCGAGTACAGATGTAAGCTGGCCAGGACTGGGTGTTAGCAGCACTCTGGAAATCTGGGTAGTGCTGGGACCCTCATTTGGTGACCAGAATGACATCGGATCAGCTCCCTCCTGAGGTTCATGTCAGTTCTGCAGGGAGGTGGGCCTTAAGTCTTGTAAACAGTGTTTAGACACAAGTACAAAATACTGCAGTTACAGTGATTAAAAACCCACCCAGAGTGGTATGTCAGTGTTCTTTTCACAGAAAAAGGTGTCAAGCCACGGAGCTAATCCCTGGGTGGTTCCTCTAGGACCATGGTATCCGAGGGTTTGAGATAGATGGCCGGATGCTGCCCTTCGGAGCTGGTTTGGACCCAAACCAGGACATCTGTGTGTGAAACAAAAAGGCTCTTGAGAAGTAGGGTGGGTGGAGAGGTGGCAGGAACAGCCCCTCCCCTTCCCTGGGGCATCGGCTCTGCCCTCCAGGCATCCTGACTGGCTTTGAGCAGAGGATGAAGATGGTTCCAGTACCCAGTCTGCTGTGTGAGGAGCCCATTCTAAGTAAGGGAAGGAAGTGAAAGAAAGTGGGTAGATGAGAATGAGGTGGTAGAATTTTAGGAAATTTTCACTGTTACAGCATTTATTCAAGTGCTTTTGAAATTTTTTTGGTGGTGCTGGGAATCGAACCTGGAGCCTTGCACATGCTAGGCAAGTGCTCTGCTACTGAGCTATACTTGCAGCCCCTCCCCACCCCCCTTTTGAGACAGGTCTCGAAATACAGTTCAGGCCGGCCTTGAACTATGTAGCCCACGCTGGCCTCAGATGGTGGCGATCCTCCTGCCTCAGCCTGCTGAGTGCTGGGTTACAAGCATGTGCCACTATGGTAGCCTCCCAGTCCTTTTTAAGGCCTAGGTGCTAGGCCAAACCTGGAGTGGTTGATGAAGTACTATCAAAGAAAGTCTTTGAAAAATTCAGTCTGGAAGTCAGACAGACATTTGGGCACAAAGGATGTCCTCAGTACCACCAGATCAAGTCATCACCCCAAGCAACTAAGCAAGAAAACAGCTGTGGTTTTATCTGCCTGTGGTGGGAAGAGTGACTAAAACAGCGGATCAGAGAAGCCTACCTTATATTCCAGGGTTTCTTTAAGCATATTCTCTTCCTCTTGAGAAAAGTTCAGCAACACTGAAACAGCTTTGATAAGATGAAAAGCCTGAAACAAAATAAGCTTTGCTGCCATGGGCTTTGGTGGGAGTGGGGCAGGAAGTCTGGGGAGCTAAATGGCAGCATTTCCTGTTGCCTTGGTTAACAAGGACTAGGTGGAAGGTGAAGTTCATGCCTTCTGAGGTCTGACAGCAACAATGTGTTCTTACTCTGCCCCTCCCACCTTTCATTTGGGGTACTGGCAAGACCCAGCAACCTGAGCAGACCTGTTCCCAGGACTTGGCTCAGCACTGGAGCTGGAATTGAGAAGGGAAGCCCACATCTTCCCCAGGAGCCAGCTCCCTGCTACTGCTCAATCTGCAGGCCAAGGGTGGTGGGAGGAATGGCCAGGTATCCACATGGACTGGGAGAGAGGAAGGAGTGGGATGATCGGGAGGCCAAGCAGGGCTAACTCCACAGGGCTAGGCCCAAAACCCAAATGTTAGCTCAGGAGCTCTTTACCTCAGATTCTCGACAGGACATGAACTTTAAAACAACATGTTTAAGGTACTTGAAGTTGATTTCTCGGACATCTGTCAGGTCAGCGTTATTTGTGACAGAGGGAGCCATGTTTGGCATCTCGGGGCCTGGCTTCTCCCGGACTTCAAAAAGCTCACTGTCGGGTTTGATTTTCTGAAAAACCAACAGAAAGGTCTTTTATGGGCAGACAGTGGCCATTACACAGGCTGGGAAGGAGAATCTGACTCCAGAAACTCATGGATTCCTCAAGAGCAACTACAACCCAGGGGAGATGCCCGGCTACTGCAGTCCCTTACCGTTCCTCCACCTCCCTGCACCTGGCAGGCCCAAAGGCCCCCAGGAAGAACAGCTCAGATAGTCCAGGTGGGGCTGACAGCTGAGACAAGGAGTGAAGTCACATTTCTTTATCCATGTCAAGGATGTGACCCCAGAACAGTGAGCACGCCAGCCTGGAACAGGGCGCTGTTCTTGTCCTGCTTGGGCCAATCACTTGCGACATACACACTGCCAACACCACCACACTGACTTCCCAAGCAAGCCCCCCTCGCAGGTAAGGACTCAGCACAGGGGTGGAGGGCCAAGGCCTTAATGCCACTTCTCAGGGGAGTGTTCATGCTGGCAGGGCTGCTGCGGGGCAGGGTGTGTGTGTGTGGGCTGGAGCTGGGAAGGCCCTGGAGGCAGGATGGGCTGGGAGCAGGCCAAGGACAGGCTGTGGGGGTCTGGGGGGCAAACAGCATGGGCACTCACCAGCTCCCTCTGCAGTGTCTTCCTGAGCTCCAGCATCCTCTGCTGCATCTGCTTTATGGTCTGAGACAAACCCACCCACCACAGCCAGCAGTTAAGAGGTGCAGGTCACCGTTTTCCAGGGGTGAAGAAAACAACAGATACCCCTAGGGGCCAGGGATTTAGCTCAGTGGTTCTGCCGCCTGCCTTGAAAGCGTAAGGTCCTGAGTTCAATCCCCGGTACCAAAAAAAAAAAAAAAAAGACACCCCTGGCATCCTGAGTACCTGGCACAAGTCTGCCTTTAGAGGTCCTCCCAAGAAGCTGTATAAGGTGTTAAACACTTGTGTGTGATCCTGGGTTCCTGCCCTCCATACCCTGGCCTGCCCAGGTCACACGGGGGAGGCCTTTCGCCATGTTCCCCTGCAAGACAGGAATCCCCAGTGCTGCCTGCCAGCTCCTGTGGGCTCGGTCCTAAGGGCCCAAGCACGGGACCGAACCGTGGCAATGTGCTCAGGCCTTCTGAACTCCACCAGTGTGCTATGATCCCCAAGTAGGACGCTTGGGCCAGAATATAGGGTTCACATCACTACCACCCTCCTGAAATAATCTGCAATGTTATTTTGAACAATGTAAAAGGTTATAATTTTTCTGTGTAACCCACCAAAGCTGGGCTTTAGATCTTTTTTGTTTTGTTTGAGACAGGGTCTTGCTATGTAATCCAGGCTGGCCTCTAACTGGCAGCAATCCTCCTGCCTCACCCTCCTGAGTGCTGAGATTACAGGCATGCATCATCATGCCCAGATTTGTATTTTCTTGGTTGAATATGAGGCTGGAAATTCTTCTGGAAGTATACTGCTATTTTACCTCATGTTGCTTGCTTTCCCACTCATTAATTCATCTGATAATTACTGATTGAGTCCCTACTAAATGCCAGTACTGTCCTTGGAGGCTGGAGGAAACATTATAAAAAGACACAATTTCTGCTGAAAAGAGGGAAAAGAGAAACAGCAAGGTAAGAGGTTGGGGAGTTCTGGTGGGGAGATATGCCTGGGTGGCAGGGCAGCCCTCATGGATACAGTGAGAGAGCAGGGAAAGGCCCTGAGGTGAGCAAGTACTTCGGGCTAACAGGCTGAGAGGAGGTGACAGGATCCGAGAAGGAGAGGTGGAAAGGGCTGATCACATAGGGCTTTGCCGGCCACTGCAAGGCCTCTGACTTGCACTGAGACATGGGAAGTCATCAGGCTGGGAAAGAGGAGCGACAACAAAAGCAGACAGAAACCCAGCGCCAAATTCTAGAGAAGAGACTATGGTGACAGTGGCAAAGAGAAGCAGCTGATTCAGGGTACAGTTTGAAGGGTGGGAAAGGGGTCATGGGCTGGGGACGACTTCCAGAGTTTGGATATTTCCTGAGAGGGAAAAGATGACAGCAGAAGCTAGGAATATGGGGAAACTGAAGTCTGGCCTGGGTGTCCTGGGATGCAGGGACAGCAGGAGGGGGAACATGAAGGGGTGGGCCTGAAAGTGGAAGCGAGAAGGCAGAAGTGAAGTGGAGAGGAAGGCAGCACAGGGTACAGTGTGTGCAGAGTGGCAGGACTGCTGGGAGACATTACCTGGGGACAGTGGTCTCCAGCCCATTGTGGTTCTGTGGCTACAGGTATGGGGCGGAGGCTTGGCCAGCACAGCCTGAGGACAGGGAGAGGGGCCAGAGAATTGAGGATGGTGACCAGGGAGTGGCTACTATGAGCTATGTAAGGAGGGTAGAAAAGCTCTTCGGCCAGCAAGGACAGAGGTTGCCCATCGCAAGGGCAAATCACTAACAGGCAAAATGAAACTAGAATTCCAGAATGTGAGCTGAGGTAGGACAATCAGAACAGCAGAGTCTCAGTCCCTGGGAGATGTGAGGGACCGAAGGAAGTCTGGCCTCTGGGATGCTGGCCACGTCCTGCTTCATGCCAGGCAGGCCCAGGTGTTTGCTTTGTTTTAGTCCACTGAGCCACACATTTACTCTATACTTTTCTGTGTATTTTATATTTCACAGTAAGAGATTAAATGAAAGGGGGATGAATACCTCTTCACTTTGTTATATATATAATACCTGTCCCACCCAAATTTGGGGGTAGGATTTCAGGCCAGAGCAATAGCACAATAAGCTCTAGAGGGCCCTCTACAAACCAGGATGAACAAGATGCTGAACTCACTGGGGCCCCCACCAAACCCCAGACTGTTTACAGGACAGTTAACATACACCTTCCTTTCACCCCTGCCCTCAAATGCCCTTGGAGGCCAAGGCCAGCGCTATCAACCCTAGCTGGGAACAGCAGAACAGTGAGAACACCTGGGCTCTTGACACTCTGGATAGTAGCTTGAGGGAACTTCAGGAAAGATAAGGCAACAGTGAGCGGAAGATGAAAAGCAAAAGGAAGCCCTTTTGAGAGCAAGGTCAGCTGGTTCTCAGCCTTTTGGCTAAGATCAAATGCGAGGGCAAGATCAAATCTCAAGGGCAGGGATGGACTAGAGACACACAGGACAAGGCATCCTCACCTTATTTTTCTCTGTAAGCTGCTGCTCCAAGTCCTGTTTCTCCTTCTGTAGCTGCCCTAGATCTATGGCCCCCACCTGACCATTTGGTGTTCCTTCTGCAAGGGGATCCTGGTACATAGGGTCCTGTGCAGCCTTCACAGTCACCTACAGGGTGGTAGCAGCAGGTTGAGGGCCAGGACAGGTAGTACTGAAGCTAAGCCACAGCTGTGGGGAGGAGAGCCTGGTTGTTCCACGGCTGTGGGCTGGTGTGCTTTGACAGTTGGCTGGCCAGGAACCAGAGGTCAATATGAGAGAAACCCATGCAGTGCCTTCCCAAGGGACAGCTGCCCTTCCGTGCTGCCTCCACTCTACCACAAAGAAAGGGTGCTGTGGTGAGGCCTGGTCCCGCTGTGACACAGGGCTTCACTTACGCATGGCTCTGGGTCCTCCAGCCTTAGCAGGTCCTCCTGTGCCTCTGCTGGGGAAGCCTCCTGGGCTCTGCAACTCCTCAGGGCCTCCAGCTCACTCTGGAGCTGGTGCATCTGCAGCAGGGCAGAGTCGTGACCTGGGGTGGGAGAGGGAACGTTTGGTGTGACCCCTGAGACTCAGGCTGCTGTGTGCTGGGTGGGCAGGGTCAACATTCACCTTTCTTCAACTGGAGGATCTCCTCCTCCTTCTGGAGAAGCACCTTGGCCTTTTCCTGCAGAATCTGCTCCTTCTCATCGATTGTGGCTGTTAGCTCAGCAGCCTTGGGGAGAAACTAGCATGAGATGGGGCTGGCAGCATCACTCCCTTCCCACAGGGACCTCTACTCATCTACTACCCTTGGTGCCCAGAAAATCTTCCTCAAGTCCATAGCGTGCAACAAACCCAGGGTAACCTCTGTCCTGTGGACATGTACCAATCTATTCCCCCTGCTCTGCTGGGAGGTAACCGTCTGCCTGTCCCCAGGGCCACAAACTTGGCTGCTCTGCCCAGCTTTCCAGTGCTGTCGTGACCATAGTTTCTCAAGTGGATCACCTTGTTTCAGTGTCTAGAAGGTCTTTTCAGTGGTGACTCTGAGACTTAGAGGTGTCAGTCACCGACTCACAAGGCCTAGAGTGCCAGTGAACCATCAAGGCTGGGCCAGACACTGTCTCCAGAGGCAGGCTTTTGCCACACTTTCTGTTCAGAGCTCAACCCACCCTAAGGCAGCCTTTGGGGTGGGGATAGTGAGGGCCCACCTCACAGAATCAGAGCTGCAGGTTGCTGCTGAGGGCTTTTTCCAGGTAATGTTAATACCACCAATAACTGACCCTCAAAACCCGAAAGAGGCATCCTATGGACTGAGGTTTTTTTTAATGTGCTCCCAGCTCTTAAGAGACTACAGGGCATCATGCAGACCACTGCATTCCCTGACAGCTGTGTCCATGACAGAAGGGGGCTCTCTGATGGACACACTGCGGGGGCTGGGGGACATCACCACCTTGACCCACACCTCAGATCTTCCAGGGCCCACCTGTTGCTGGAACTCTTCCCTTTGTTTCTGCACCTCCTCCAGGGCCTGAGCCATGGCCACGCTCATAATTTCTCTTTGGCTCCACTCTTCCTACAATACAGACAACAAGTAGGAGATGGAGTTTCAAGACTCAGTTTACAGAAAGGCACTGCCTTGCTGGGCTAGACTAGCACTAGCATTCTTCCTGCTTCCCTGTCCCACTGATGTCTGGAAACAGGACACCACTGCAGGACACTCATCTGGGCACACCAGCCAGGCCCCAGCAGAGTAGGGCCCAAACTTGGGAGAGCTACCCCTCGTCTAAAGCAATCAACACAGAAGACTCTTAGGCCTGTGTGAATGGAGTGGTCACTGGAGCAATCAGGTTAAAGAAAATATAATAAGCAAATACTCAATTTTAGGGCTGGGGATTCAGCTCAGTGGCACCGCACTTGCCTAGCAAGCATAAGGTCCTGAGTTTGATCCCCAGTACTGAGAGAAAAATAAAGTAAAGTTCACTATTTTTTTTTTCCTGATACCAGATGTTGAACTCAGGACCTTGCACTTGCCAGGCAGGCGTGGCACGACTGAGCTACATCCCTTGCCCAATACTGAATTTTAATACAGAAAATACCACTGACTCATCAAAATGACCCCCTTGCCCTTCTGAGACAGGTCTCACTAAGTCACCCAGGCCAGGGTTGAACTTCTGAACCTCGTCCCTCAGCTTCCCAGAGTTCTGGGATTACAGGCATGTGTCACCACACCTAGCCAAAATGACCCCACCATTTTATAGGAGAGAAAAATGAGGCTCTGGGAGGTTAAGTGATTTGCCCAAGGGCCCAGAGATAGTAAGTGGCTGAGCCAGACTGAAAGCCAGGATCTGGTCAGACCCAGGGCCTTTGAATATTGGACTTTCCCAACCAGAGCATTTCCCACAAAATCAGGATCATGTGGCTGGTCCTGTCCAGAGCACAGGGACCACCCCTGGGACAAAAACACCTTCCAAGACCATGCTCCCCAATGAAGTCCCCAGGTGCAAAATGTGAGTTCTCGGGTGCCTGAACTCTGGAAAGGGGGATGCCCTGGAGAGAGCACAAGGTGATGTCTGCCATCTCGGTCTAGCCACAAGGCCCTGCTTTTGGGAATAAGTGACTTCACTGCTATCCCCCAGTCCCACTCTGAAATTCCACATGGCTCTAGTAGGGCCATCAATAACAGTACCCTAATTGTGAGTTAGTCCTGGCCAATCACAGTATCTCATCCCTCTGATCAAGTAAATTCATGCTAAGATGAATCTGTCATTCAAGATGAATCAACAGAATCTCTTCTATTGGGACCCTTCTTTATTGGGATGCTGAGGCTGAGTGGGAGATGCCTGGCTGTCCTGGGGTTGCTTGGCTGCAATGTCCTAAGCCTGGAGCTGCCTGTCACCTGGAGGATGAATTCTGCAGGAGGAAAAAGGCAGGAACAGCCACAGGGGAAGAGACAGGTCAGTGCAGGTGGCAGTTCCAGCCCAACTGGTCTTTCCGGCTTTGTGAGCTGTCCAACTCTTGCCAGGAAATCTCCCCAGGTATGCTGTGGCACGAGGGCCCCTACACAGGAGAGGGTGGAATTGCCCTCCTATGAGTCTACTTCTGGTAGACAAAGGAAACCTGGGCAGGACTCCAGAGGCTGGAGGTGGGGCTGCAGAATGCCCTAAAACAATGCCCTGCTTCCACTGTGGGTTTAGGGAGAGGCTGTGTGGATACGGAGGGAGGAGTAAGAGGTTTCACCTGGGTAGAGAGGACGAGAAGGTCCAGGAGGGGAGGGTGACAGGATGCTGTGCCTCCCCAGGAGCTTTCTCGGGGCAGTTCAGGAGACATTTGGGGAAGGAAAGAGGCATTTGTGTGTAAGACAGGAACATGGGTCAGGCAGGAAGTAGAGACCCACAGCACCTTCATGCTGGGGAGGGGCCCTAGTCAACTTTCATCTTTGGCCGTTTTTGATCCATCCTCAAGAGGTCATTACCATCTTCAATTCAGAAAAGGAAAAATGGGGCCGGGGATTTAGCTCAGTGGTTTTGCCACCTGCTGTGCAAGCACAAGGACCTGAGTTCGATCCTCGATACCAAAAAACAAAAAACAAAAAAACAAAAACCAGAAAAGGAAAAATGGTCAGGCATGGTGCATGCCTGTAATCCTAGCACTTATGAGGCTAGTTCAAGGCCAGCCTGAAGTACAAAGAAGACCCTATCTCAAGAGAGCACTGCTCCCAAGTTTGAAAAAAAAGGGAAAAACAGATTCCAAGAATCATGAGGGACTAGGCTGGCATACTGGCTATATAGGGCTCCAGAGTCCATGCTAGAGCCACATAAGACCTGACTATAGGGATTAAGGTCGATACTTTCAGCCCACATCTGTTACAGCAGAAAGCACGGCCTGCACCTGGCAGGAGCCACCAGGCTACCCATCTGGGGCAGTTCTCTGAACCTGGGGATGAGGCTGGCAGGGGCTCAGGGAATAGCTGCATTGAAAAATTAAAATAAAAATGTTCTAGCTGGGTGTGGCTGCATGTGTCTGTAATCCCAGCTCTCTGGAAGGCTGAGGCAGGAGGTCTGTAAGTTTGAGGCCTGCCTGGGCTACTTAGTGAGACCCAGAGAGAGGGGGATGGGGTGGAGAGGGAGACAGCAAAGGGCTGGTGGGGAAAAGAATTCTAATTCTATGTGCACTAAATTCCAGTGCTTTGAAATACGTGAAGCAAAGATGGATAGAAATAAAGGGAGAAAGAGGCAGATCCACAATCATAGGTGAGGATTTAGCATACGCCTCTCAGGAACTGATGGAATAAGTAATAAATAAGTCAATGAGAAAGTGTGTAGATTCTAATAATGCTATCAACCAACTTGACTTAATGAGCATTTATAGAACATTCTACCTAAAAACAGCATAATATATGTTCAAGTGCAATGAAATATTTGCCAAGATGGACTACTGGTTGGGTCATAAAACAAGTCAGAATATCAAAGGACTGAAACCATCCAGAGAATTATATGACCAAAACAGTTTCAAACTCTAAATATCCAGACAACTTCTCAAACATCTGGAAGTTAGCCACATTAAAATGGCCCACATGTGCTGCTTTTTGAGTTATTGCCCCTCAGCCCACATCTGAATTTGAGATGCTGCAAACTGCCTTTCTGTCCAGCCAGCTGGCTCTGTGTTAATCCCTGCCAACAGGGGATGCTCCAGGGAGACTGGAAGTGAGAGGAAGGAGCAATCCCTGCTGTTCTGCCTGCTTCTGGATTGCGTGAGCTTTTTTTCTTTTTGGTACGGGGGATTAAACTGGGGACCTTGTGCTTGCGAGGTAGGCAGCAGAACCACTGAGCTAAATCCCTGGCCCCACTTTTGATATACAGATTTATCTACATGAGCCTTTATTTCTAAATGTTTTCTAATTTCCACTGTGATTTCTTTAACCTGTGGGTGATCTGGAAATGTATTTCTTAACTGCAAACATACATATAAGGTTTTTGTTTTGCATTACTGGGGATTGAACACAGGGCCTTTGTACTGAGCTACATTCCCAGCCATTATTTATTTATTTATATTTAACTTTTTGAGCCAATCTTGCTGTATAGTCTAGGCTGGCTTTGAACTCATGGTAATCCTCCTTCCTCAGCCTTCCAAAGGCTGGGATTACAAGCATGTGCCACCATGCCCAGCTTTTCTGAGATGGTCTCACTATGTGGTTCAGACTGGTCCTGAATTTACTATGTAGCCCAGGCTGGCATCCAATTCATGGCGATCCTCCTGCTTCAACCTCCAGTGTGCTGGGCATGCATTACCACATCCAGCTTTTTTTAAATTTTGAGACATGGTCTTATTAGGTTGTTAAATTGTCCAGACTGGGCTTGAACTTGCAATCCTTCTGCCTCAGCCTTCCAGACTACTAGAGTGAATGCATGCATCACCACATGGCTGGCTTTTCTATATTTTTTGTTATTTTTACTTCAATTCATGGTGGTCAGAGAACATACTCTATATGATTTTAATTCATTGAAATTTTGTGAGACTTGCTTTATGGTTAGTCTTTCCAGCTATTCTTTGTATGCATGAAAAAGTGTACATATTTTTTTTGCAACTATTGAGACTAGGGCTCTATATATGTCCATTAAGGTTTTGGGTTTTTTTTTGAGACAAATCTCACAAGGCTGGGCTTGAATTCACTATGTAGTCTGGGCTGGCCACAAACTCATGGCCTCCTGCCTCAGCCCTGAGTGCTGGGATTACAGGAGTGCTCCACCATGCTTGGTGGTATCTACTAAGAATATTTTTATCTTTCATTGAGAACAAGTCTCACAAAGTTGCTAAGCTGCCCAAGCTGGGTTCAAACTTGTAATGCTCCTGTCTCAGCCTCCCAGAGCCCTTGCATTGCAAGTGTATGCCACCATGCCCAGCTTGTCTTCTAATTTATATTCATTGTTTAACCTGTTTTCTATTTTTGATTGACTTTTTTTTGGTACCAGGGATCGAACTCGGGACCTTGTGCTTTAGGCAGGTGGCAGAACCACTGAGCTAAATCCCTGGCCTGGACTGACTTTTTAAAAGCCCCTTTTTCCCTTTGAAATTCTGGTAGTTATACATTCTGGTATTACTTTTACAGTGATGAGTCTAGAGATTACAACATGCATCTGTCTTATCAAAGTCCAGTCTTTTTTTTCTTTTTGGTGCTGGGAATTGAACCCAGAGCATACTGCATGATAAAGACACACTACCACTGTGCTACACCCTGAGCCACAGTCTAGGCTTATTTGGTATCTGACTCCCTGGCAATACAAAAGGCTAATAATACTGACAGCACGTATCTCACCTGATGTGGGTTATTTTCATTGTATATTTTATTTTACATTAAATATTTATTAAATCCTTATTTTTCATAAAGACCATTTAAATTTGTTCTTAGTTTCTTCTTACTTCCTTACATTTCTGTACTTCTATCTAGAATATTCCTTTTTTTTTTTGTGGTACTGGAGATCGAACTCAGGATCTTGGACTTGCTGGGCAGTTGTGGTGCCGCTGAGCTGCAGCCTGGCCCTAGATCTTCCTTTAACTAAAAGATATCCTTTAATATTTTCTTTAGTACATGTCTATTGAGGATTCTTTGTTTTATTAGCTTTCTTTAGTCTACCATACATGTATGCATATGGATTTTAAAATTTATCCTGTTTGGATTTCTTCAGCAATTGCCTTTTTGGGAATCCACAAACACACTCTAAAACATCTTCCTGTGTCCTGTGATTTCTCTTTCTTTTTTTTCAGTGCTTCATTTTAGACAGCATATTCTGCCTTTCTTCTATTTTACTAATTCTCTCTTTAGTTAGCACTGGCTGATAAAAGTGTGTGCATGCTACTGAGGATTAAACCTAGGGCCTTAAGCATGGTAGGCAACTGGTGCTCCTCTAAACCTTTTGTATTTTATCTGGAGACAGGGTCTCACTAAGTTAACCAGGCTGGGCTTGAACTTGTCATCCTCCTGCCTCAGCCTCCTGAATGCTGGGATTACAGGTGTCTGCCACCATGCCTGGCCTCCCACTGCTTTTTTTTTGGTACGAGGGATCGAACTTGGGTCCTTGCGTTTGTGCAGCAGGCGGCGAAACCACTGAGCTAAATCCCCAGCCCCCATTGCTTTTTTTTTTTTTTTTCAAGTTAAAACACATTTTTATTACTTCATTTTTATGAAACTACTGTATTTTCAACTCAGCTATGCTTCTCCTGAGTATTTTCCCAAAAAAGTAAAAGAAATAGTACCACAGTAATATATGCATACATGTCTACAGGAGCACAGTGCACAATAGCCAAAGTATAGAAGCAGCCTGGATGTCTAACAAGACCAATGGATAATGAAAATGTGGTATATTTACACAACAGAGTATCATTCAGCCATTTAGAACAATAAATTCAGGGGCCGGGGATTTAGCTCAGTGGTTCCGGAGCCTGCCTCAAAAGCGAAAGGTCCCAAGTTCGATCCCTGGTACAAAAAAAAAAAAAAAGAAGAAGAAGAATAACCAGGCACTAGAACAATAAATTCAGCTGGGTGTGGTGGCACAAGCCTGTAACTATAGCACTGAGGAGGCTGAGGCAGAAAGATCACAGAAAGTTCGAGGGCAGCCTGGGCTACATAGTGAGTTCAAGGCCAGCCTGAACCACACAGTGAGGCTCTGCCTTGGAAAAAAAAAAAAGATAAATTCAAATCATCTGTACAAAAATGGATTTATCTTGAGACAGTGTTAAATAGTGAAACAAATCAGATGCAGATTAATTACCACAAGGTTCTCTTATATGAGAAACCCAAAATACAAATAATAAAATAAAGGAAAGATGGTAGGAAACAGGAAGATGAGACTTCTTGGAGATGGGGAAGATGATGAGGGAAAAGGAGGAGGGTAGAGTTAGAAGGGGAAGGAAAATAGTATCAAAAATATTCAAGATAAAATATTCAGTACATGTACCAATTTCCCAAAATGAATGTAATTATAATGTACTGCAAACATATACCGGGGCTGGGGATTTAGCTCAGTGGTTCTGCCTGCCGCCTGCCTTGCAAGTAGAAGGACCCGAGTTCAATCCCTGGGACCAAAAAACAAACAAACAAGCAAATAACAACAACAAAAAACATATACCAATTTAAAAAAAACCTATAGGTGGACTAGAGATTTAGCTCAGTGGTGCTGCTGCCTACCTCGAAAGCTCAAGGTCCCAAGTTTGATCCCCAGTACCAAAAAAAAAAACCTTACAGGTACTAAGCACAATTCTTCAAAAAATATGGTCCCATTGACAAGCATATGGATTTCAAACAGCAATACAGTAATTAAAGTTGTAACATTAAAATATCACTTTTAAAATAGTCTATGTTTGCTGGTTAGCTATGCTCAAGAATACTGAAGTGTTTCTCCAAAGCTGGAATTACTGAAGATTTTATCCGCTACAATACATATATACAGTATAAAGATGATTTAATAGACATGCAAAATGTATCCTGAGGCATTACCTTAAAAGTACCAATTGCAACATATATTCAAAGCCTTCTATTTCACTACATATAGGTTTGAAAATTTCATTTTATTAAGCAATGATGGCATGAAATATTAAATCACAGTTCTATAACCTAATTCCAATAAAACTAGACAAGACATACTATCTTTTTAAATAGTAAAACAACACTTTTTTTTTTTTTTTTTGGTACCGGGGATCGAACTTGGGTCCTTGTGCTTATGCAACAGGCAGTGAAACCACTGAGCTAAATCTCCAGCCCCAAACAACACTTTTAATTTATTAACATTTTTGAAATGGTCAAATTTTTAAAGCTTCAGCGTTAATGTTTAATTTGAAAAATCTGTGCTCAGAAGAAGCCATTGTATTCAGTGTGGGAGAAGCTGAACAGCTTATCTAAGAAACCACTTGTTCTTCAATTAGCTTTCATCTTGCTCTAAGCTTTTATTTTGTGTGCACAGCAGCTTTTCACCGTGGAGACCGCCATCTTCTACTTTTGAGGGGTTTTTTTTTGGTACCAGGGATGGAACTCAGGACCTTGCACTTGCAAGGCAGGCACAGTGCCACTGAGCTAAATCCCTGCCCCCCACTTTTATTTTTTATTTTGAGACAGGGTCTTACTGTCCCCAACCTGGTCTGGAACTTGTAATCCTCCTGCTTCAACCTCCAGGTAGTTGAGATAATAGGCATGTGGCACCATGCCCAGAAAAACCTATGTCTTTATTATTTTCTAAATTTCTGCTGAAATTTTCAATTTTGTCTACTTAAGCTATCACCCCAAGGTGTGATGAAAGGGCCCAGGGGCCTGGGGCCCTATAAGCACATGGCCACCAGTTGTGTCTAGGGAATGAAGGAGGCAGGGTATGGTTAAAGCACCAAGTGCTCAGAAAGGAAAGGGTAACGGTCCAGCGGATTGTTTCCTCATTTCTGTCTAAGGTCCTTGATACAAGTAAAGGTCATCATGGCCTATCAAGGGCTTGCCTGATCTGCCCCACTGAAAAAAGCCACAGAGGCGATCTGACAGCACAATGTTCAGGGAACTATGCTAATGACACAGGTCCGACTTGCACCAGCTCTCCCTATGCAGCCTGGGCAAACTTCTGACACTTTTAGCCTCAGTGGTGCTAACTGCTCAATGGGAAGAATTCTCCTTACAGTCCTAGGTCCCAGAGAGGACATAATGGATGCCATTTTCTACCAGATTCCTAACCAAGTTAATAAAGAAATGCTAGTTCATTTCTTCTCCACTCAAGTATGGGACTTTCACTTGGCCACTACTCCAAACACAGGTGTAAGATACGAACACTTTTGTCAAACTCTGACTCAATCAGATAAATACCTTTAGCTTTTTCAGTTCTATCTGATGATGCTGTAAAGAACGTTCATATTCATTCCTGCTCTCCTGAAGGGCAGTGTGTTCACGCTCCAGCTCGCTCTGCAGATGAAGTGGACATGTAAGAAGATGGAGTCCTAATTGCCACATTTCTCCGAGGCGTAGCCTCTCTCTGGCAGGGCACCTCTGAAACACTTTCTTTTAGTTAACACAGAAGTGAGAGGGGACAACAGTGTAGGGGTACGAAAAGAAAAAAGAGCCAGGTGTGGTGGTACACGCCTGTATTCCCAGCACCTGGGAGGCTGAGGCAGGAAAATTGCTGTGAGTTTGAGGCCAGCCTGGGCTACAGTGTCAGTTCAAGGCCTGCCTGAACTTCATAGTGTTACCATGTCTGAAACAAACAAACAAACAAAACAAAAAGAACAAACAAATGAGAAAAAAAAACTTCCTGGGGGTAGAGGTGTAGCTCAGTGGTACAGCATTTGACTTTGGGTTAAATCCCCAGCACCACCAAAGGAAAAACAACAACAACAAAAAGCAAACCTCACAAGGAGTAGTAAAATGCTTCTCAGGACTGTGGTATAGGGAGAGGGGCTCTGGAACAGGGGAAATTATGAGCAATATGAGCTTTTACGGAGCAATATGAATTTCAGAAAGAATAAGAAGCTGAGGAGAATGGTCAGAAAGCACCAGGAAGTCCCTGAGGGGTCCAAGGAAAAGAAAATGCATTTGAGTTTCTACAAAAAATAGTCTTTTAGCTGGGCACAGTGCTGCATACCTACAATTCCAGCACTATGGGAGGCTGAGGTAGGAGGGCTCTAAGTCATTTAGTGACTTACCAAGACCTCATTTCAAAATAAAAATTAAAAAAAAATAGCTGGAGATGTAGCTAAGTGTGAAGGGCCTGGGTAAAAAAACAACAACAGTAGGCTTTTTACATCCAGTCTCAGGAGCAAATACTCAGGTGTGAACAGATCTATGGAGTGGTTCCCCCATCCCCAAAAGTGTTGCTTTTCTAGTCAAGCGCATGACCCAATGCTTGAACTCAACCTCCCTCCCTTCATTCACCATTGCGTGCTCAGCGGCTGTCTGGTCAGCCACGCGTGCCTGCTGCAGGGCGACGATCTGGGCCTCTAGTGCACACGTGCGCTCCGTGCACTGCTGCTTCAGGGCAAGGACCTGCTGCTGCGCAAGGCTACTCTCCTGGTTTGCAGCCACCTGCGGCAAAACCAGAGGGCAGTCAGTCAAGGAACAAGTGTCCTGAGGGAGGACTTACTCTGGCTTTCTGGGGCCCAGGGGAAACAGCTCTCAACCCTCCGCTGTTGCTGAGAACCCCTGCAGACTGCCTGTTGCTGCTGGGCCTGGCTTGCCCAGGAGGTGTAGCCAGGCTTTGGTCTTGCTGCCACTGCTGCACCCTTGGGGTGTGTAGGGACCCTAGGATGGGCCTCCTTTATGCTACTTAGTGGGCCTTGATCACTTGGGCTTTCCCCAGGCAGCAGTAGAACACAGTGGTGAAGAACAAAGCTTTGCATGAAAAGGAGGTGAGTCCTGCCATTTGCTGGCTGGGAACCCATGAGTTCATGACCAAACCTTCTGAACCTGCCTCCTCTACAGAATGAAGATGATAGTGCATGCCTCTCAGGTGTGCTGCAAGCACTAAATCGAAGAATGTACAAAGTAGTGAGCACTGTGTCTCAGCGTGACAACAGGAAATCAAATAGATTTCTCTAGCTTCTAACTCAGCCCCCTTGGGGCACTGATGACTGCCCAAGCCCTTGCCACCTTCTCACCCGTCTCAACCTGTTCTCTGAAAAGCTGAGGCTTGAGCCCTTGCAGAGGTACAGCCTCTAAATGTCTCAGAACAGGGCAGCCCTGAAGGCTACAAGTCAGGGGCAATCAGCCAGTCATTCCACATTCTGAGTAACTCGGGCTCTGGACCAGGTCCTCAATCTGCTCTGGCCCCCAAAACAGCAACTGTATCTGCGGTCAGGGGCAGACACTGCTGCAGACTTCTGTACAGGTGTGCAGCATGGTCAGCACTCACAAGCTGCTGGATCTGCACCTCCTGGGTGGCTGCAAGGTCACTGCTCTGTCTGAGTCTCTCCTCAGAGGCCTGCAGACTCTGCTCCAGCTCCTTCACCTGCAGAGAAACAGGTGTTCTTGTTGCTCATCCAGAGCTGAGCAAGGTTCAATTTGTGGCTTTAAAACTTGCACCAGGAGCAGGGTGTGGTTGAGCACAGCTGTAATCCCAGCACTCATCCCCCACCCCCCAAAAAACAAAACCTAAAAACAAAACAAAACTCATATGCTTGAGGCAAGAGGATCTCCCCAAGTTCGAGGCCAGCCTGGGCTATACAGTGAGTTCAAGGTCAGCCTGAACTGTATAGTGAGACCCTGTCTCAAAAACAAAACAAAACAAAATACTCACATCCTTGAAAGATTAAATACAGGGTTAACATATGACCCAGCAGATCTACAGCCAGGTATGTACCTAAGAGAAATGAAGATGAGTGATTTCACATAAAACTCTTGTACACTAGGGCCGGGGATTTAGCTCAGTGGTTTCGCCACCTGCTGTGCAAGCGCAAGGAACCCAGTTTGATCCCCAGTACCAAAAAAGAAAAAAAAAAAAAACCCTCTTGTACACTAGTATTCATGGTAGCACTATGTCCAAGACCCAAAAAGTAGAAACAACCCAAACGTCCAGCAATGGAAGAATGGATAAACAAATGTGGTATATTCATACAATGGAATATTACTCAGTCTTCAAAGGAAGGAAATTCTGACACATGCTACAACATGGATGAACTCTGAAGATATTATGCTAAGTGAAATAAGCCTGAGGGTGGAAATAGTCTCATGGTGGAGAAGTGGGCAACTATGGGTTAACTGTGTTACTATGCTTGCTAAGACATATTGTAACTATAGTCATTGCTATGTCAAATAACTAGAGCAAGATGATCTTAGCCCCTGTCAAACCTCCTTGTTCCTCCTTAATTGCTCCTCTGCTTATGTAATTATGCTTAGATTGATGGCTATTTCTCCAGCAACTATAGTTGGTATTTCCCCCTTCCCATAGAAATATAAAGATATAAAAATGGAAGTAAACTTCTGTTTGAGGCTCTTGAGGTGATTTGAATCGCTTGGAGCTGCCAGGTAATAAAAAGCTGATTTGCTCCTACTTTGTGTCTAGTGGTTTGTCCAGGGACCCTGCACGGTCATGCTTCAAGCCCAGATACAAAAAGATAAACACTGTATGGTTCCACCTATGTAACATACCTGGAGTATTCAAATTCACAGTGACAGAAAGTAGAATGGTAGTTCACAGCGTCTTGGGGTGGGAAGAAATGGTAGTTTGATTTTTTTTTTTTGGTACCAGGGATTGAACTCAGGTCCTTGCGCTTGCGCAGCAGGCAGCGAAACCACTAAGCTAAATCCCCGGCCCAGTAGTTTGATTTTTAATGCACACAAAATTTCAGTTTGGAAAAATGAAATATTTCCAGAGATGAATAATGATGGTTGCACAACAATATGAATGTGGTTAATGCCACTGAATTGTATACCTATAAGTCACTAAAATGGTAAATTTTATATATATTTTACTATAAAAATCATTAATACAGTGGACCCTCGAGTTACGACTGGCTTGACATATGAATGACTTGGGTTACAACCGGAATTAGTTTTAACTTACAAACTCTTGAGTTATGACCCAAATGCCAGCCACTTGTGTTTCCAGATGGTCTCAGATACAGATTTAGCCCTTAAAAAGATCTGGAAAGAACATTACAACATCCTTTCCTGAGAAATCCTGCCCAAAGTCTAAGGACACTGAAATCTGCCTGAATACAGAAGAGAGACTTTGAAGGCTGTGTAGAGGATCCTGAGCCTTTAATTGACTAATGAGTGACAACCAGCCCTCGTGAACAAATTGAGTTCGTAAGTCAAAGGTCCACTGTGTTCAGAAATAGAACCAAATTATAATAAGATAGTCTTCAAAGTAAAATATATTTTAAAATATATATGAGAAAATAAAAAAGACAAAGAAATGAGCTAAGGATTCAACGTGAGAAGTTAGGAAAATAATGGAGCAAACCTAAAGAAATAGGAATGAAAAAATTAGTCAAGGGAGGAAATGAATAAAAATTTGAGCAGATGAAACCAAAATCTTCTTCTTTCCATAAGATAGTTCAGATGCTGCCAAACACTTTATGTAAAAGGCCAGTTAACAGTACGGTCACTGTCAAAATTACTCCTTTCTGCCATACAGCAAGGGAGCACCCACAGGCAGTATGGAAACAAAGAGGCACGTCTCCCAGCAACTCTTAGCTTGAGGGTCACAGTTTGCCCAATCCTGTGACAGACTGCTGGCAAAACTTATCAAGAAAAAAAAAGTCAGGCGTGGTGGCACACACCTGTAATCCCAGCACTTGGGAGGCTGAGCCAAGATGATCACTGCAAGTTTGAGGCCAGCCTGGGATATGTAGTGAGTTCAAGGCCAGCTTGAACTACATAGCGAGACCCTGTCTCCAAAAAACAAATATGTGAATTAACCACTTACCAGTCCAATTACTTAAATACAGGATGACCAAAAATTCCATATTTTAAATTTAATTTTTATAAAATAACAGGAAATATAAAAACAACAACTTTATCAAATTTATTCCAAACAAGAATTGACTGTTTGAAATGACACCTGCCTGAGCAATGGCTTGGGATAGTCAATATGTAAACAAATGTGCTGTCCAAGTGATGCTCGGGGTAAACTGCTAAGTGGTTAATAAGCTCTAGAGACAAGGGAGCAAGAGAAATTAAAAAATACTATCATAAGTGTTATTCTATGCCAATATAGTATATAGTAATACAGTTCAAGGTACCAATGCTAATAAATTAGAAAACTACGTTAGTTACTTTTCTTGTGGCTGGGACAAAATACTCGACATCCAAAGTTATTTGAGCCTGCTCTGTTTTCCTGATATGGGTATTCACCGCTATAAATTTCCCTTGTAAGACTGCTGTCATTGCGTCCCATTAAGTTCTGGTATGTTGTATTGGGATTATCATTTTAATTGTAGAAATTGTTTGATTTCTTAATTTTATCTGTGACCCGTTCGTTGTTCAGGAGGGTGTTATTTAATTTCCATATGTTTATGAAGTTCTTCTGGTTTCTTTTGTTATTAATTTCTAATTTTATTGCACTATGGTCTGATAATATGCATGAGATAATTTCAATTCCTTTGCATTTACTTAAGCATGTTCTATGTACTAGTATGTGAGCTATTATGATTGTTATCTTTTCCTCTTGGATTGTTCCCTTTACAAGGATGTAGTGACCTTCTTTGTCTCTCTTAATCAGTCTTGGCTTGAAATCTGCTTTGTCTGCAAACAGAATAGTTACCCCTGCTTTTCTCTGGGTCCCTGTCATGTGGAATATTGTTTTCCATCCTTTGACTTTCAGTTTATGAATTTGTTTTTGAATTAAATGTGTTTCCTGTATGCAGCATATTGTTGGATCTTGGATCTTGCTTCTTGATCCACTCTGCCAGTCTGTTTCTTTCTTTTTTTTTTCAGCATGGGGGGGCGGGGGATTGAACCCAGGACCTTGTGATTGCAAGGCAGAGAAGGTGCCACTGAGTTAAATCCCCGGCCCTCAGGCTGTTTCTTTTGATTGGTGAATTGAGACCATTAACATTGATGCTTACAACTAATGTGTATTGTCTTATCTCTGTCATGTTATTTTCCTATTGTTGGCTTCCTTCTTTCCTTTTCTGTTTAACTTCTTGCCTTGTCTGGTGGATTCATTCTGTTGTGCTTCATGTAGTTGTAATCTTTGTTATCTCTTTCTGGAATATCCTTCAGAACACTGTGGAGCGCTGGTTTGGTGGTCATGTATTTCTTCAGGTGTTCTTTGTCATGGAAGTATCTTATTTATCCATCAATTTTGAAAGATAGATTTTTCAGGGTACATCAGTCTGGGTTGGAGGATATTTTCCCTTAGGGCTTGAAATACTTCAAGATCTCCTTGACTTGAGAGTTTGTACTGAGAAGTTGGCTGTGATTCTGATGGGCTTTCCTTTATAGGTGATGTTTCTTTTCACTTAACAGCTTTTAATATTCTGTCCTTAGGTTAAATATCTGGAATCTTAACTATTATATGCCTTGGGGAAGTTTTTTTTTTTGATCATGGCTAATTGGATTCCTGTATGCCCCACTTATGTCAGATTCTTTTTCCCTATTTGGTAAGTTTTCTGCCATTACTTCTGAGAACATGTTTTTTATGTCATTAGTGCTATTTCCTGCTTTTTCATTGACTCTGATCAATCGTATGTTATTCTTTTTTGCATCACCTAGTAGCTGCTGGATTAATTTCTCATGGTCCCTTGCTATTTTTAAGAAATCTCTCTTTTCATGATTGCTAATCAGAATCCTTCTTCTATATTTGATAGTCTATCCTCACATTGGCTCATTCTGTTTTGTATACTTTCAATGGATTTTTTTTTTCCAGTACTGGGGATCAAGGGCCTTGTGCTTGCAAGACAGGTGTGGGGCCACTGAGCTAAATCCCCACCCCATTTTCAATGGATTTTTAATCTCCTGGGTATCTGTTTGAATCTGTTTCATGGATTCCATTTCTTTTCCATGCTGGGTGTTCATGGTTTCCATTTCTTCCCTATGCTGGGTGTTTATGGTTTCCGTCATGTTTCTGAGCGCCTCTATTTTTTTTTTTTTAATCTGTTTCTGCTCTAGAGTCACTAAGCATGTCTTTCATTCTGGTCACCATCTCTGTAGTTATCTGGAAAATTATTTCTACTTTGATTGTTTTCTAGGGCGTTGTTCATCTGCTTTGTTACTTCTGCTGTTACCACTTCAGAGAGTCCGGGTGGGTGGCTTTTGGATTGTTCTACCTCATTGCCCCTGGAGTTTGCCTTTGGTGAGCTGAAAGCCTGGAAGGGAGGGGTTGCAACTTGTTTAAGTGTCTTCTCATTTGCTTTCTTTTTTTTTTTAAGTTTAATTCCTGGCTTGATGCTTATAAATTGCTTATGGTGAGTAGCTTTATTGCCAGTATTCAGAACCCTTAAGAAATGACTACTTCTCAGAAGTGTTTGGGCTGGGGATTTAGCTTTGGTTTCGCTGCCTGCTGCATAAGCGCAAGGACCCGAATTCAATCCCTGGTACCAAAAAAAAAGAAGTGTCTTCTAGGTGTAGCTGGCTTTTGGGTTTTAAGTCTATTGCAAGATCCTACTTCTTCTATTTATTGGGGATGAGAAGTTTCTGCCTACTTGGCCCAGCTCCCAGTACTTTGGCACTGGCCTATAGGTTTTTTTTTTTATTTTTTAAGACCCTTAGGCAATCTCAGTCTTGGTATACCAGGAAGAACAACTGATTAGCACAATTATGTCACCTTGGCTAAAGTAGTACAATCGACAATAACAATAGCATCTAATACAGCCTAGAAAGTGACAAACTGTGTTAACTATAAATTTGCCACCTTAGAAAATGACAAACTGGGGCCGGGGACTTAGCTCAGTGGTTTCATCACCTGCTGCGCAAGTGCAGGGACCCGAGTTCAATCCCCGGTACCAAAAAAAAAAAAAGAAAATGACAAACTGTGGTAACTGGTTTTGTTTTGGGTTTTTTTGGCATCGGGGATCGAACTTGGGTTCTTGCACTTGTGCAGCAGGCAGGGAAACCAGAGCTAAATCCCTGGCCCTTGTGGTAACTGTTAATTTGCCACCTTTATATGAACTAGATTTGTGGTTATAATAATGAAATTTAGAACAAATCTGAAAATTGTATGTAATAAATAAACCCTTACTATGGCAATTTTACCCTTAGGAGACAAGATTTAAAGGGGGTTAGGGGGTAAAAAACAGAAACAGAAGAGGAAGAGATCAGAAGCAAGGATGGAGGACAAACTTTAGGAAACTAGTGAAGAAGCCAGGTGAGAAAGAGAAAAGGGAAAAAATAAAAATAAGAACATAACAACAACAACAAAAAACTAGTAGCCATGTTCAAACAATCAAGAAAAAACAAAACAGAACAAGAACCAGTGAGGAAAAAAAAAAAAAAAAGAAAAGAAGAAAGAAAATAAAAACTCCCAAAATGTCCAATTCAAGATATGTCTCTGCTGTCACTAGCAGGCAACATGGGCAAACAGAGTCTAGAGCCAAGATGATTAGTCCCAGCAAACCAGCCACAGCTTCATGGTGGGGTAGAGGATGATCCCAGCCAGCCTTCCCCTTTAGTTTCTCTGAATTTCAGGCTGGTTTCTGGCTATGAGGCTGGAATGGGATTCCTTGAGTCTATAACAATCTATGTATCTCCTGCTGGCTTCAAATCCGCTCCCTGGCCTCCCGCTGTCTTGAACTCAGTACCAGCACCAAGGCACCTGCAGCCACTGGATGGGGTTCGCCCACAGCTATTCTGAGTTCCGAGCTTAGTTGGCCCCTCTCCAAGATGGTTACTGGCCAATTGCCCTGAACCTGGATAACTCAACAGCTGTTGCAGTCCAGTGTGTCCACTGCTCCATTCCACTGGTGCGTCTTTCTGTGGAGGCCTTTGGGGTCCCCAGTAGTCACTGTGTGGCCTGCCGTTTCCTTGCCAAGTATTAGGGCTCTGGGAGAGACCGCTACTTTTCCTCTTCATTGAAGTCTCTCTCTTTGCTCTCCCTGTGGACTTCAATTCTTGCCTCAGATACTTCCTGGGTCCTAGGGACCCACTTCCCTCTTTCTTCTCCTTCTTGTGCTGCTATATTCCAATGTCAGGGCACCAAATCTTGGAAAGGCTTTTTCTCTACTGCTCACCACTACACTATCTTCCCGGACATCTAGATTTCTGCTGACATCCAAAGTTAAAGGAGGAAAGATTTATATACCTCAGTTTGTGCAGGTTTCAGTCCATAATTGGCTGGCTCCAAGGCAGAGTAGCGTGGCAGACAGGAATCTCAGAGGAGAAACAGTACATGCCGGGCAGAAGGCAGCAAAGCAAGCAAGGGATGACCACAGTCCTTTCTATCCCTTAAATCTTATCCAGGCAATTAGGGCAGGTAACACACCCTTAATCCTAGTGTCCTTGATCCTAGCATTGCACCATGAATCAATTCCAGCATCACACACTCTAGATTCAGCCACCTCTGAAAAAGCCCCACCTATGACCACATGAGGCTTTGGGGGACATCTAAACATAAGCCATAACAAAAACCAAGGTTAGATGGATAAATCCAAGAGAAAAATGTCAAATTGGAAGTAGAAAATCTATCATTTTATACTAAACTATCTATACTCTATATGATGGCCTATAGGTCTTATTTGGAATGTAAGCTTTTGGCAAAGATAAAGAATTGTGGTGTGGGGCCCGGGATTTAGCTCAGTGGTTTCACCGCCTGCTGCATAAGCACAAGGACCTGAGTTCAACCTCAGGTACCAAAAAAAAAAAAAAAAAAAGAATTGTGGTATGTTGCCAGTTACTTGTGGTCCTAACCCATATGGCAATGATACCATATGAAGAAACTTCAGGCAAATTTCCTTTAAGATTGGGAACAAAACAAGGATGACCACTATCACTGCTACTGTTTAATACAGAACTGCAGATCCTTACAAATGCTATGAGGCAGAAAAAGGAATGAGATAAAGAGATTAAAAAGGGTAAGATAGAGCTGCCACTACTTAAAGATATAATTATCTGCCTAGGACAAACAAAAGACATTACACAATTATTAGAGTAAGAGTTCAGGATGGTCAAATATCCAAGAACAAACTAACAGAGCCAAGGTGGTGGTGGACACCTGTAATCCCAAACACTCAGGATGCTGAGGCAGGATGACTGCCCTGAGTTCAAGGCCAGCCTGGGCTACATAATGAATTCAAGGCCAACCTGAACTACATAGTGAGACCCTGTTTCAAAAACCCGAAAACCACAACCAAAACCAAAAGACATAAAAGTAAGGTTCTATCATAGTATCAACATAAACTCTAGGGTTCTAGAAATTATTAACTTAGTCATAGGTGGACTTGGTGGTGCATGCCTGCAATTGTAGCATTCAGGGGTTGAGGCAGGAGGATTACTGTGCGTTCAAGGCCAGCCTGAACTACACAGTGAGACTCTGTCTCAAAAGAAAAAAACCTAAAAAAATTAAAAAAATAATTTAGCCAAGAAAATAAGACATCGACTGGGAAATACGTAAAATAATTTTTTTGTTTGTGGCACTGATTTTTGAAATATTAACGACAGAAAAAAGCAGAAATACAGATTTAGGTACCCTCATGCATGCTGCAGGAGGACAGCCAGATAGGGCCAGGGATTTACCTCAGTGGCAGTGCACCTGCCTTGCAAGTGCAAGGTCCTGAGTTCAATCCTCTGTATCAAAAACAAAAAGCAAAAAGCAAAAACAACAACAAAAAAGTAGGACAGCCAGATACAGCTCTTCTGGGAAGAATCTCATCCTACTCAGTCACACTGTCTAGCATTCTATGGGAGTTAGGGAGCTAGGAACACGGCGTTCACTGGAGGGTAACTAGAGGCGACAGGAAGAGAAGGGCAACCTGAGTGTCTGCCATGTAATAGATAAATGCCTAGGAAGTAGGTAAGCACTATGAGACAGATACAGGAGATGGGACAGCTGAAAATAACAAAGAAGACCTATCCATAGCTATGTCATTTACATTTACACAAATTAAAAACACATGGGGGCCAGGGATTTAGCTCAGTGGTTTCGCCACTT
Source organism: Heterocephalus glaber (assembly GCF_053883595.1). Taxonomy (NCBI): domain Eukaryota; kingdom Metazoa; phylum Chordata; class Mammalia; order Rodentia; family Bathyergidae; genus Heterocephalus; species Heterocephalus glaber. The sequence continues at coordinate 10,197,568 of NW_028258316.1, read as the reverse complement.
GCTGTGCAAGCGCAAGGACCCGAGTTCGATCCCCAGTACCAAAAAAAGCAAACACAACAAAAAAAACATGTACATCAAGCAATATTACCCATTTTAAGGTAGGGTCTGCATTAACCACATTCATATGATTTCCTACAGGATGGAGGCCAATGGGAATAAAAGGAGCTAAATAATCAAGAGAACAACTTTATGTGGAACAATGATGAGAATGAGGCATGAGTGAAGAAAATAACTCTCTACCCCATGAAAGATCATTCAGACAGGTCACCACCCAGACTTAGGAAGCCCTGAGGAAGGTGAGTACCTGAGTCTCCAGGATGCTGATGCCCTGGGCCTGGCTGGTTCGGGCTGCCAACAGTTGCTGTCTGGTATCCTCCAAATTCTGCTCAGCAACTGCTTTCTGTAAGTTGAAAGATGAGCAAAGGAAAGTAGTCATTTTTCTGTTGAATAACTATTTACTGATCCCTGTAACACATGTACAGGGGACATAAAAAAAAACAAAAACAACCCAGCAAATAGAAATTCAATTCATAGATCAAAAAGCGCACACAGATAAATTTGGCAGTCTTTTGTCCCTGAGTTTGGGTCAAATAACTAATGCAGTAAGAGGCTGCAAGGGCAGCACACAGAGCGAGAGACAGGGCCATGGCAAGTGGGAGTTTCCTAAGTCCTAGGCAGCCAGTGGCTGGGGAGGCAGGCTGGTGGTGACTGCTGGGAAGAGAAGAGCTTGCTGCCTTCAAGGAACTGTAACTCCCAAAGCCCAAGTGATGGGGTTAGGTCAAGAAATGAGATTACAGGGACTGGGGATTTAGCTCAGTGGTTCTGTTGCCTGCCTCAAAAGTGCAAGGACCCGAGTTCAATCCCTGGTACCAAAAAAAAAAGAAATGAGATTACAAAGTTGGGCAAAAGAGCCAGATAAAAAGAGGCTTTATAATGCTGCAGGAAAAAAGTCTGAATGTTATTCTGTGGGCAACATTTTTTAAAGTGGGGTCTTCCAAACTTTGGCATTAAATTTACCTGGGGGTAGTTGTACAACTTGAGACCTTATTCCAGGCTTAGTGAAATCAGAATTTCAGGGGTTGGGTTGAAAATACTTTATATTTTTTAAATTTTATTTTATTTATCTTTTGGTACTGGGGATCAAACTTGGGTCCTTGAGCTTGCAAGGCAGGCGGCGGAAACACTGAGCTAAATCCCCGGCCCAAAAATACTTATTTATTTTTCGTTCCAGGGATTGAACTCGGGTCCTTGTGCTTATGGGGCAGGGAGCAGAACCACTGAGCTAAGTCCCTGGCCCTTTGAAAATACTTTAAACAAACTCCCAAGAAATTCCTGTGCACTCTGTAAATTTTGTAATAATGATGATGTCACAATAATAATATGAATAGCTGATGTAACTTAGGCCCTACTATGTTCCAATTACCATTCTTTTTTCCTTTTTTTTGGGTACTATAGATTGGTACCAGGGCTTCACACTGAGCTCCATCCTCAGCCCCTTTTTATTTGGAGACACTGACTAGAGATAGAAAGTGAGGGGCTACACTAGAATAAGCCTAAGGCCTTAGCTTTGTCACCTGTATCATGATGAGGCCAGTCACTGGGACAGAAGAGAAGGTGTAGGAGAATGGGGCAGAGATCAGGCCCAGACCTGATGAGGAATTCACTTATGCCACTGGGCAACAGGTCACTTGCCCAGCAGGCCCTCAGATGAGGAGAGTCACTGCTTGGGCTCTTTTTTTTTTTTTCCCTCGGTTACTGGGGATTAAACTCAGGACCTTGCACTTGCCAGGCAGGTGCAGTGCCACTGAGCTACATGCCTGGCCCTGAGCTCATCTTGCTCATGCCAAAGAGAGATGGCAAACATTTTCCTTGCCCAACAGAGCACGCACCAGGGTGGGCAGGAATCAGTACATGAAGACACAGTGCAGGGGGTTAAATCACCAGGGGATCCAGTGTAACCCATTCACACACATCTCGGAACAGAGCTCTCCTTTTTCCTAAGGAATGGGCAGGGCACACAGACTGTTTTGATGCAAGCAGAACAATCCAAAGCTGGAAAAGTCAGGGATGAAGATGCACCCCTGTAGTCCCAGCTACTCAGAAGGGTGAAGTAGGGCCAGGGATTTAGCTCAGTGGTTCCGCTGCCTGCCTTGCAAGCGCAAGGACCCGAGTTCGATCCCCGGTACCAAAAAAAAAAAAGAGTGAAGCAGAAGGATTGCTTGAGTTCAGTTCAGGGCTGGGCTAGGAAATACGAGAACCCCATATCCAAAAAAACCAAAACTCTCACAAATACACAAAGTTGAAGAGAGCAATCTTCTCACCAAGCTATTTGCTGACCCTCAGCTCTGAAACTCCAGGACTGATGGTCACCATTGCCTTTCCCACATGAGCCAGCACAAGGAGAGTGAAAATTACCTCCTTCAGGAGTTCTTGCACATATTCTTCTCCTGATAAGTTCTGCTCCAATCTCCTCTCCAAGGACACAACCTTCTCTTCCAAATGCGTGATGAGTTTTTCTTTCTCCTGAGTTTCAGCAGTCACCTGCAGGGGAGAGCAGAGAGCAAGCTGTACTATAAGCCCTAGCTCCTTTCCTTTCTGTCTCCTTTGGGGCCTCCTTGAAATTCTGTGCTCAACTGCATCCTAGAAAAACACTGAGGAAGGAAATCTTCCCGAACATGGGACACAGAAGATGTCAGATTAGAACCCAGTGACACTCAAATCCAGTGTGGCAAGAAGCAAGTACTCTCCCCAATTTAAGCAACTGATGGTGGAGAAAGGAACAAAACCATGATCTTTCTGGTAGAGGCAGTAGAGCCAGTCCTACCTGAGAAGCTCCTGGTCTGCCCTGAAATGACCTAAAAATTCCAGGGTCTGGATGAGGCAGCGATGACACCAATGTAGCTGCTTTAAGGCCAATGAAAGAACTTGAGAAAAAAACAATGGTATTCACCCAGGTTTAAGGCACAGGGACCCAGCATAGCTGTGTGCATCTCAGGCCTTGGCCCAGACCAACAGTGTGCACTTTACTCTATTCCATCTCTTTAGCAATGATGGCAGTGGTGGTAGTGACAGGATAGACTAACTTTGTTCCTTTCACTATGACCAATCCTCAAAAGCTGCTTGTGGGCCGGGGATTTAGCTCAGTGGTTCCACTGCCTGCCTGACAAGTGCAAGGTCCTGAGTTCGATCCCTGATACCCAAAAAAAAAAAAAAAAAAAAAAAAAAGCTGCTCATTGTCACAACAGAGGATCCAGGGTGCTTTGAATATAGAAGTTCTCAGATCCCTAATGGGGATCTCGCACCCACTGAGGATGCCTATTCTCCTCCCCCAGAATGGTAGCATGGCACCTGCCTCCCACCCTCTCTCATACTCTGCTCCACTGATCCTCTCCAGGCAGGCTTCTGTAGTTCCAGTGCAAGTACAGACTCGTGTTCAGCTGGCAGCCCGGCCAATCTCTCTGTACAAGAGGATGGAGCAACCTGGGCCCAGGGTTTGGGGAAGAAATATTTGCCATTCTCCATCCTCACAGGGGGGACAACCAAGGTAGCTGGTGAGGGGGGAGTGTATGAAGAGTTGACTTACAAGCCCACAATTCAATAAACTTTTATCAGGCCTAAACTCCATCTCTTGTTGTCTGGGCATACAAAGATCCTGAGCCACAGAAGCAACAAAGCTGCTGGTGGAGACATATACATACAACCGATAATGAAGCAATGCAACCATGTGGCACCAGAGGGACATGCAACGTGCTATGTCAGAGGCAAGAGCGATCCAGTGTTTGGAAGAAATGGACCGACCCAGCGGAGGGTGGTGAGAGTCAAGGGCAACATGTGAAAAAAGGTAGTAGGCAAGTTCACTGTGCTCAGGAGGAGAGGGGAGGGCAGCAGAGCTGGAGGAACCCTGATGTCTGTGGCTCAGATGCTGAGCTCAATGGTACTAGTGTGCAAGGCAGGTAACACAAGAGGGGGTAACTGACAGGAAAGAAAGCAAACAGCTATGGCCATATTCAGCCCTCTCAGGGGTTTCTTAATCTTTTCAACAAGTGGTACTGGAATAATGACATCTATATATAGGGAAAAATGAACCTCTACCTTTATTTTATACACTATCCTTAAAAATTATTCAATATGAATTCTAGATCTAAACACAAAAGATTAAAGCATGCTGGGCATGGTGGCAAACGGCTGTGATCCCGGCACTCAGAAGACAGACGCTGGAGGATTGCCACGAGATCGAAGCCAGCCTGAGCTATATAGCAAGACCTTGTCTCAGGTACATGCTTGTAATCCCAGTATGGAGAAGGCCAAGGCAGGAGGATAGCAAGTTCAAATCCTGCCTGGGCAGTTTTTTGTTTGTTTGTTTGTTTTTTCTGGTTCCGGGGATTGAACTCGGGTCCTTAGCTTTCAAGGCAGGTGGCAGAACCACTGAGCTAAATCCCTGGCCCCTGCCTGGGCAGTTTACTGAGAGTCTAAAAAAAAAAGAAAAAAAAAGAGGCTGGGACGTATCTCAGTGGGAGAGTGTCCACAGGGTTTGATTCCTACTCCTCAAAAAAATCCACCAAAAATCAGATTCAGAACACTTAAAAATACATGTTAGCTTAAATTTACTAAATTAACATAAATGCCCTATTTTTACAAAAAATTATACTTTCTAATGCAAAAAGGTTTTTTTGTTTTTGTTTTTTTTTTCAATACTGGGGATTGAACCTAGGGTCATTGCACTGAGCTATATCTCCAGCCATTTATTTGTTTAGTTGGTTACTTAATGTGTTTTTTGTACGAAGGACTCAGGACCTTGCACTTGCCAGGCAGGTGCAGCACCACTGAGTTGCATCCCTGGCCCTGGTTAGTTAGTTTTAAAACACGGTCTTGTTTCAAAGTCACTACTAATCTGAGTTTGAACTTGGCAATCCTCCTGCCTCAACCTTCCATAGTGCTATGATTACAGGCGCACACCATCACACTAGCCTACAAAAAGTCTTTAGTGACTAAGAGTGGCACTGTTTTCTCTTTGCTAATCTAGTATCTTGCCTAATAGAAGACATCTGGATTCTCATACATCTTGCTTTCAATCTACTGCAATATCATAAGTCAGGCAGACTCTAGAAAATGACTCAGGAGAGAATGAGAGTGAAGTCTAAGCACTATTAGGAAAGTAGTTCTGATCTCACAAACCTCTAGACGGGCCCATAAACCATATTCTGAAAGCCAGTGAAGAAAATTTTTTGAGCTCTTTGAGTTAGGTAAAGACTTAAGTACCTAGTACCCAGATGTACAGAGGACAGGAATCAAGACAAAATTGGATTTTTGACTTCCCCAAATTAAATATTTCTGTTTTCTAGAAGATATACTAAGGAAAATGAAAAGGAAACCAGTCATGGGGAAATATTAGTGATACATATATTGGACAAAGATCTTGTATCCATTATGATTCAATAATAATAAGACACTCAATAAACATGAACAAAAGACACTTTACAAAAGATATACAAAAGGCCAAAAGGCAGTAGAAAGGATATTTACATCACCAATGGAAATTAAAATGAGACATCACTGTACACTCGCGTGAACACAAATGTTGAAACAACCTGAACTGTTACACTGGCAGAATGTGAAATGGCATACAGTAGACCCTCGAGTTACGACTGGTTTGACATACAGACAACTTGGGTTATAATGCAGTTTTAGTTTTAACTTATGACCAAAGTCTTGAGTTAGGACCTGAATGCCAGCTGCTTGTGCTTCCAGATGGTCTCAGATACAGATTTTACCCTTAAAGAGTTCTGGAAGGAACATTACAACATCCTTTCCTGTGTGGGGTTAATTGAGAACTCCTGGGCCAATGTCTCTCTAAGGACTCTGAGATCTGCCTGTACACAGGAGAGAGACTTTGAAGGCTGTGTAGAGGAGTCTGAGCCTTCAACTGACCAACTTGAATTACAACCAGCCCTCTTAAATGAATTGAGTTCGTAAGTAAAGGGTCCACTGTAACTGCTTCAGAAAACAGTTTTAGCACTTCCTCATACAGATCAACATGTTTATCATATGAGCCAGCAATCCACTTTTTTTTCCCCCAGTACTGGGGATTGAACTCAGGACCTTGTGTTTGCCAGGCAGGCGTGGCACTACTGTACTACATCCCCGATCCCCAGCAATTCACTTTTAATTATTTACCTAAATGAAAACATGCCATATAGATTCCTCAAAAAACTCAAAATTAGGGCTGGGGATTTAGCTCAATGGTACCACTGACTGCCTCGCAAGTGCAAGGTCCTGAGTTCGATCTCCGGTGCACCCCACCCCCCACCCCGCAAACAACAAAAAACTAAAACTTAAGAGTTCCATTCAACCCAGCTATTTCCCTTCTTGGTATCTTCCAGAAAGAAATGAAAGCACCATACCTCAGCAATATATGCATATTCATGTTTATAGCAGCACAGTTTGTAATAGCTAAATCTTGGAAACAGCCCATTAACCAATGAATGGATTAAAGATTGTTTTTATATACAATGGAATACTACTCTTCCATAAAGAAGGATAAACATGAGACATTTCTAGCTAAATGGATGCACCTGAGACCATACTCTCAAGTGAGATAAATCAGACACACATGTTTAAATACTGCATTGTTTGTCTGGTGTGAGAAACTGAAAGTGGAAATAAGGACTAAAATGTATAATAAATATTGGGAAATGGGAAGAAAATGTTCAAATGAGAAGAGGAACAAGGGAGGGGGGAGGGAAAGAAGGGATAAGGAAAAAAAGAGAACAGAAGAAAAAAACTGAAACAAAGCTTTTCTATATAAGGAGGGGAAGTGAGGTGGGAGGGAGTATGTGTGGGGGAATTGGAAAAAAAGAAGCAACAAGCTGTATCAGGTACAGGTACAAATTCCTTATGATGAATGTTATCATTATGTATAACTAAAATGTACCAATAAAGGTTTGGCTTCAAAAAAATATGCCACATGTACATAACTGCTCATAACAGCTTAATTTGAACTAAAGCTAAAAACTGGAAATAACCCAAAAGTCTATCAAAAATAACATGGAAACAAATTCCATGTCCAAATAAGGGAACCACTTATGATTCAGTAACAAAAACTAATAAACTACTGTACTGTACATACAGCAATGAGTGAATTTCAAAAATAAAATGTTAAATGAAAGAAGCCACACAGGAGTGTATATATATTGTATGAAACTTTAGGAAAGACTACTCTAATCTTTTACTTATTTTTGGTTTTTAAATTATTTATTTATTTTTAAATTGTTTTTTTGAGACAGAGTCTAAGTAGTACATACTGGCCTTGAACTTGTGGGGATCCTCCTGCCTCAGCTTCCCAAATGTTAGGACTACAGGTGTGTGCTACCACACCAGGCTATTCTTTTTTTTTTGGTACCAGGGATCCAACTCGGGACCTTGCGCTTGCGAGGCAGGTGCTGGAACCACTGAGGTAAATCTCAGGCTCAACACCAGGCTATTTTTGAGATAGGGTCTTGCTACATTTCCCAGGCTGGACTCAAACTCCTGGGTTCCTGTGATGGTCCTGCCTTCGTCTCCTGAGTAGTTGAGACTATAGGCACACTATACTACACCCAGCTGAACTACTTTAATCTATAGTGATAGAAAGGATGTCAGTGGCTGCCAGGTGTTGATGATGGAAATTGATTGATGGGGGCATAGGGTAAACTTTTTTTTGGAAACAGGGTCTCAGTATATGGTTCAGGCTAACCTCAAACTCACAGCAATGCTTCTGCCTCAGCCTCCCAAGTGCTGGGATTAGAGGCATTCATTACCATGCCCAGTGGAGGGGAAACTTCTGGAGTGAGAACTTCTATATCTTGATTGTGGCAGTGGTTCCATGGGTGTGCATTTCTCAAAACTTACTGTATTGTAATCAGAAAAGAATGTATTTTGACATATGTTAAGTCAGGCTGATAAACGCTTAGAAAAAATGGAAACTTCCTTAACCTGATAAAAATCCATAGGAAATAAAATATTTGTTGGAAAAATATTGGGTAGCAAGAATAAACCAAGGGTGTTTGCTTTTACAAATCATACTCAGAACCGTATCTGACATTTTAGTGAATCTGAAACAAGCCAGGTATAGTAGGTATGGTGGTGCATGCGTGTATTCCCAGGACTCTGGAAGGCTCAGGAAGGAGAATGTCAAGTTCAAGCCCAGCGTAAACAACTTAGTGATTTAGTGAGACCCTACCTCAAAGTGAAAAAAAAGGACTAGAGATGTAGTTCAGTGCAAGGGCCCTGAGTTAAAGCCTTAGTACCAAAACAGACCAGACCAAACCAAACCAAAAAAAACCCCCAAAACACTGGCACAGATGATATGACTGCTATAATAAAAGAAGCTCAAAAGAATCTACAGATTCATTATTAATAAAGAGCTAAGCCAGGCATGGTGGCACAAGCCCAGCACCCTGGCAGGAAGATGGCAAGTTCAAGCCCAGTTTAGGTGACTTAGTGAGATCCTTTAAAGGGGCTGGGGATGTAGCTCTGTGTGAAGACCCTAGGTTAAATCTCCTGTACCGAAGGAAAAAAACAAAAAAGTGATCAATGCGTCTTAAACTAATGTACAAATTCAATCCAATTCCAATTAATATCCCAACAGAATTTTTTGCAGGAGTTTGATAAGCTTTATGTGGAAGAGCAATGAGCCAAAAATGAATCAAGATACTCCTAAAAAAAGCACTAAGTGGGGAGATCTATTTTTACTGACACTAGGACTTACCTAGGTACTGTTTAGTGTTGGTGCAAACATCCCAGTGGCACACCTGCCAACACCCAGGAGTATCCCGGGTACACACGAACTTGAATGTAGATCCCATTCTCACATCAAAATCACACTCTAGGCACAGTAAAGACTTGGATGTAAAAGGCAAAACTATAAAACTTTCAGATACCTTGGGAGAATAGCACCATGATCCTGGATCTAGAAACATTTCTTTAAAAAAACCAAACTGCAAACTTAAAAGAAAATATAAAGTTCAGTACACACATTGAAATGAAGAGTATATGAACATACCACCGAGGGTACAAAGACAAGCCAAAGGCCGGAACAAGACATATGCAACCCAGACATCTCACAAAGGATCATGGTGGCCATGATCTACATAAAGAATTCCTAGCTAGGCATGTGGCACCCCCCTGTAATCCCAGCACTCTGGGAGATAGAGGCAGAAGGATCACAGATCTTGGTGTCAGTAAAAATAGATCTCCCCACTTAGTGCTTTTTTTTTTTTGGTACCGGGGATCGAACTCAGGTCCTTGCATTTGCGCAGCAGGCATCGAAACCACTGAGCTAAATCCCTGGCCCAACTTAGTGCTTTTTAAAAGGAGTATCTTCATTATTTTTGGCTCACTGCTCTTCCACATAAAGCTTATCAAACTCCTGGAAAAATTCTGTGGGGATATTGATTAGAATTGTATTGAATCTGTACATCAGTTTAAGCACTGATCACTTTTTTGTTTTTTTTCTTCGATACAAGGGATTTAACCCAGGGACTTCACACAGAGCTACACACAGAGCTTAGCCTGGGCAAGTTAGGGACTTAGCAAGCTACTGCCCCCAATCATAAAATAAAATGGAAAATTAAAAATTGGCTGGATGGGATTTAGCTCAGTGGTTCTGCCGCCTGCCTCGCAAGCAGAGGGACCCAAGTTTGATCCCTGGTACCAAAAAAAAAAAAAAAAAAAAATTGGCTGGATGACGGGCCAGGGATTTAGCTCAGTGGTTCTGTTGCCTGCCTCGCAAGTGCAAGACCCCGAGTTCAATCCTCAGTACTAAAAAAAAAAAAAAGATTAAAAAAATAAATTGGCTGGATGGTAGCTCAGTACAAGGGCCTGGGTTCAATCGCCAGTAAAACAAAACAGAATTCCTGCAATGAGAAAAAGAAAAACAACAGAAAAATGGCCAAAAGATTTAAGCAGCACTTCACAGGAAGAGTGTGAATGACCAAATAAACATGAAAGATGCTCATCCTCACTAGTAATCTGGAAAAGACAAATTACACTCATGGTGAGGTATTTCATATTCACCAAACTTAAAAAAATTAAAGATTTGACAATTTCACACCTTAATAGGGAGAAAAACTACTGGTGGGAGTATATAAATAATTACAACTACTACGGGAAAAAAACCTGAGCATTACATACTAAAGTTGCCAATGTAGATATCACAAGATCCATGCATTTTTTTTTTTTTTGAGACAGGGTCATTATGCAGGTCAGGCTGCCTTTGAACTCACTATGCAGTCCAGCTGGCCTCAATCTCATGGTGACCCTTCTGTCTCAGCCTCCCAAGTGCTGGGATTACAGGTGTGTACCATAATACCCAGCTTGACCCATGCTTTTCACACCTCATACACAGTCTGGAGTAAACTCTTTTGCACAGTATGACCAAGTTTCGTGGCAGCCTTGTCAATAACAGGAAGGACCAGACACAATTCTAGTGTCCATCGTCAGAATGGATAAATGTTGGTATGTCCATACTATATAGTTGAGAAAAGAATATATTATAGTTGTAACTATCATGTAAATGCTTTTCAGAAACATAGTATTGGCAATAAATAAATTTTGGAATATAGTATCTGTAATATGATTTCATTTACACATTAATAAGCATAAGAAAGAAAATATTGTTTAGGAATAAGATATGGTAAGAAAACAATTTCTGGATAGTGCTTACTTCTGGAGTAATAAGGAATGGAATAGAATAATGAAGAACACAGAGGAAGCCTCAGAGATAAGCATTACTCTTTTCTTAACCTGGGGGAGTAAGATATAAGGCGATTCATTGTATTGTTACACTTTCCACCTTATTCATATATATATATAGGCGCCGGAGATCGAACTCAGGACCTTGTGCTTTCAAGGCAGGCACTAGAACCACTGAGCTAAATCCCCGGCCCATCCTTATTCATATTTTATAAATGTTATTTTATATCTACTCAGTATTAAGAGGGACAACAACAACGAACGACAATTCCAAACTCATGATCTTTACACTAATACTGCCTCTTCTATAATTAATGAGCTTAATGACTGGCAATACCAGCCACTCAGTTGCTCCAGCCAGAGACCTGGAAATCCCTAACCCTCCCTTTTCTCTTGCTCTCCTCCTCCCTTATCTATTGCATTAGCAAGTTCATCAATCTCAATATTTTCTAGATCTGATTGGGCAACCGCAACAATGTCCTAAGTGGAAGGCCCTTTCAGTGTGTCTGCTCCTGACAGCCAGAGTCATTCATTCTTCTCCTTCACTCTGCACGGCACCCTTCTGGCCTTCTTCCAGTTCCCTGAATGTGCTAGACTTTTTATTTGCCTCAGGGTTTTTGTTCACACTCTTCCGATTGAAATTCTTTCCCATCACCCCTTCCCCTCCATGTGCGGCATTCCCTTCCTCCTGAAGGGAAGGGTTCTGTGACTCCAAGATTAGGTCTGGTAAGACTCCTGTAATAGAATCCTAAATCACCTAGTTTTCCTTCAGACCCCTCAAAGTTAGCAACTATATATATAAGTACTGATTAAAACCTGACTTCCCATCTACACTATAAGCCCCAAATGAGGGAAGGGCAGTAATGTTCAGCTAGGATTTCTAACACCCTACAGAACTTAGCACACTTAGTGCTCAATAATGAGGGCCTTTCTGTGACTACAGTCTAGACTTCCTTGAGCCTCTTTTTTCCAGTTATAAAAAAAATGAATAGTTCTCCAAGGATGGATGGTACTTCTATCAAAGGGTCCCCCGAGTCCCAAAATTGTATACCTATGATGTCCCTGGTCCACAGCTTCAGATGGACTCTTGTTCTCCCTTCTCTGTCTCCTGCTGTCCTACCCATCCCTGACACTCCACTTCCTCCAGTAAGACTTCTTGGACCCCTGGGTTGGAAATTTACCCCTCCCACAGCATGTCTTTTGCAGTTTACTTATTTAGGGCTTGTTGAGTTCATGAATTTTTTTTTTCTTGTAGGTACAGGCATTTTGATTTCTATAATGAAATTGTAAGCTTCTGAGGGAGAGTAATACTTGTGTCTAGACTTTAAGTTCATTGTGGGTAGAAACCTTGTATCATAGTTGTTCATTCACGTAAGATGTATTTATCAGGTGGTTCTTATTGTGAGGTAACAGAAGGGCAAGTAAGACTTAAGTTAGGGGGCTGCAGACATAGCTCAGAGGTAGAGTACTTGGTGAGCATGGCTGAGGCCCCAGGTTCTATCCCCAGCACCACCAAAAAAAAAAAAAAAAAAAAGACGGTTAGAATCTAGCTCAATCACTTACTATATAAGTATGAACAAGAAATATAATCATTTCCATTTAGGTATCTCTAAATATGGTAAAACTTAGCTGGACAGGGCTATAAACTTAACATAAATCTTACTGAACTATAATATGCTGTTAAATTTCTGCCTTATTTGAGATATATGTTTTTCAATAGGTAGAAGTGGGTGGTAGCATCTGATAGAGGACATTTTGTCACCTGAGAAGGAATGGACTGTAGGGGGCTGGGGATTTAGCTCAGTGGTTTTGCCGCCTGCTGTGCAAGTGCAAGGACCCGAGTTAAATCCCCGGCACCAAAAAAAAAAGGACTGGATTGTCAATGACTGAAGGACATTGCTGGCATGTATGTATGTATGTATGTATGTATGTATGTATGTATTTATTTATTTATTTATTGGTACCAGGGATTGAACTCGGGTCCTTGTGCTTGCACAGCAGGCGGCGAAACCACTGAGCTAAATCCCCAGCCCTCATTGCTGGCATTTAGAATCTAAATGCCAGGAGAGCTAAATATCTTACAATGTAAGGGATAATCATGCAATACAAATTGTTTCTCTTAAAATTCCAGTAAGAAACATGTCATTGAGAAATATCACTTTCTACTCAAGAATATAATTATGTCTATCTGTACATTCTCAGACTCTAGCTCGGGCCTTGAGTGGGGAACAATGAATCTATGTTGACTGAATGAAAATATAAATTATAACGATATCATTTTATTATGTGCTATAGAATGAGCTACATTAGAGCCGCGTTTGTCAAAGTTATAACCTTGGCCACATCAACCCCAACTGCTGCCTACCATATGGTTTTTTTTTTTTTTGGTGCAGGGGATTGAACTTGGGTCCTTGCACTTGCGCAGCAGGTGGAGATACCACTGAGCTAAATCCTCAGCCCACCATATGGTATTTTAACCACTTGCCAGTCCAATTACTTAAATACAGGATGACCAAAAATTGCAGATTTTTGCATTAATTTTTATAAGATAATAGGAAATATAAAAATGACAATTTAATCAAATTTATTCAATACAAGAATCAACTGGTTGAAATGACACCTGCCTGAGCAACCCTTGAGATAGTCAGTACATAAACAAACTCACTGCCTAAGTGCCCTTGTGGAAACTGTTACAGTGGTTAAGATGCATATGAGAGGACCAAAATGATGCAATCTGAGAAGTGCTGCCAGACATTGTTGACCTCATTTGTTAGGCAACCTTTCTCAGCTGGAAAGCTCTTTCACCTGAGTATAACTTGGCTAGACCTGCAGGTAGGGAAGAGAGGCCTGGATGAGAAACACAGGTTTCGGCAGTCACCTCAAGGATGAAATTTCTGATGGGATTAGTTTTGAATCTCTATTCATGAATCCCAGGAACTTGTACACTACTTACCTTTTGGAAATCAATGGAAAGTTGCTGAATGAATGCTTGGAGCTCTTGTTCCTTTCGCTCTAGGGCTGTGATCTTACTTTCTGCACCTGCTTTTGCAGCTGTCACGTGATCTCTTCATCAAAAGAAAGCAGACAAGGAACAAATTTGGAAAATTTCTCTATGACACACTCTCCAAAGGAAAAATGCAGGTTTCCTGGTATGTGAGGGCTGCAAACATTGTTAACCACATGAAGGTTATCAATGGAAAACACTTGTTGACTCTCCCTGAAGCAGAACCCCAAAGAGAAGTCAACTCAGGTTTAAGCAAGAAATCCTGATCTGCCTTTGCTTACACAATAATGTTAATAATAAAACCATACTGAACTGCTCAGCAGGAATGGATCAGAGCTGAGGCAGGTGGAGGAGAGAAAGGCTCCATGGTAGGATGGGATGGGATGGAGAGCCTGAGTCCTAGACAGGTAAGGGCAAATCTGGAAGCCTTTGCCAGATCACAAAGTGTCTCAATGAGCAATGGAGAAAGGTGGGCAGGCTACAGTCAGAGCTACACTAAGACCTCTTCCCGCCGGCCCCACAGACCAAGCAAGAACCTCTGCTCTTCCAGCGTTGAATAGCACCTCTGCAATTCTTCTAGCTTCTGTCTTAAGTCTGATGACATCTGATTAAAGATCATCAATTCCTCCTGGGTTTGACTAAGTTCTCTGGTCTGTGCCTCCAACTTTTGCTGCATTTTTCCCAGACTTTCTTCTTTTTTTAAAAGCTGATTCAAAGACATAAAGTTGCATTAGGCTTCTGCTAAGAAATATACTTTTTATTTATTTATTTTTGAGACAAGTCTCACCATGTAGTTCAGGCTGATTTTGAACTCACTATATAGCCCAGGATGGCCTTGAACTTGCATTGATCCTCTTGCATCAGCCTCACAAGTGCTAGGATTACAAGCGTGCACTACCACGCCCAGCTCAAGAAATATACTTTAAAAAAGTAGCCAGAAGTTTGTAACATGCTTGTGGTATTAGGAGCTTAGCTGAATGCAGTGGCATTTGCCTATAGTACCAGCTATTTAGAAGGTTGAGGTAGGAGGATCATGAGTTCAAGGGCAGCGTGGGCACACAGCAAAACCCTCTTTCTTCTTTTTGTTTTTTTGGTGGTGCTGGAGATCAAACTCAGAGACTCATTAGGCAGGCACTCTACCATGAGCTATATATACCTCCAGTTCATGATTCTGTCATTTATTCAAAACAAAACAAAACTTACAGGCCCAGAGGAAGACTTATACACTTTATACTAAAACAACCTAATGGGAAAAGGAAATATATTTCAAATAGAAATTTTCCATTTCAGTAAATTTTAAAACATTTAAATGTGATTAATATCAAACACTGTAAGTCTACTTATCAGCAGTTAGAGAGTGACAACAGGCCAAACTGAGGGTAAATTATCATTATTTGTTACTCAGTAGGTATTAAATCAGTATTTAGCATCTAAAACAAAAAGCATACCATGTGCTTTACTTTACTTAGCTCCTGTTGCTGGAACCCTTCTAATTCATCAATTTCATCTCTCCTTTGGAAAAGATTCAAACTCTGGTTCTCTACTTCCTGTAATTGAGCTGTCAAAAATCTTTTCTCCTATTTGGAAGAAGACATTAATTCAGGCAACTAAAATATTAGAAATCTGTACTAAAACATGCGGAATTATTAGTTATTATTATTATTATTTTTGTTTTCTTTTGGTACCGGGGATCAAACTTAGGACCTTGCTCTTTTGAGGCAGGTGCGGCACCACTGAGCTAAATCCCCAGCCCATGGAGAATTATTAATGAAGGATAATCTGATGCCAACAGAAAATATCACATTGATAATGATAATGAGAAGTGATGATGAGAAATGTTTCAGTAATATGACTAATATGGCATTATTTACCATTAAAAAGAAATGTGAATTAAATGATAACTGATAATTGGGTCAAATGGAATTTCTACTTTTAGTCTTTTTTTTTTTTTTTGGTACTGGGAATCGAACTTGGGTCCTTGTGCTTGCGCAGCAGGCAGCAAAACCACTGAGGTAAATCCCCGGCCCTAACTGATAACTGGGAATAAGGAAAGAACAATTACTCAAAACTTTGTTCTTAAGGCTGCTTAGCAATTAGAGATACATATTTTACATGTCTATTCTTAGTGTCAAATTGAACTGGCTGAAAAACATGAAAAACTGGAATAAAACTAAATGTCCTGAAAAGCTTGTAGAATTTAACAAGTTAAAAAAAAATTAGCCCTTCAGTGGTTTCAGCGCCTGCTGCACAAGTGCAAGGACCGGAGTTTGATCCCTAGTACCAAAAAAAAAAAAAAAAAAAAATTAGCCTTGATGTCCTAAGTGCTTACTTTTCAAGATAAGACTTTCAAAAAAAAATTATGAGTCTCCAAATAACATCTCTACAAGTGGCTTCAAAGACCTACAGAAGTGGTATGATCAAAATATGTGTGATTATTTAAATAAAAAAATTTATTGCAGTAAAAGACATATTTCCATTAATTTCCCTCAAAATACTACCCTCACTTTGAACATACTTATCCCGTTGTTTTTGCCACTCTTTGAAGTAGTTCTGGAAGTCTTTCATGTCTTTTCAAGGTGTGATAAAAAATATAGTGAATGCTGAGTGTCATCCAATGGAAAGGCACATTATGCCTTCATTATGGTGTGTCATCCACTCTACTCATTGGATCTGCCACTGTGCAATTTCTGGCTCTTCCCCAAAATCAAATGATCATGAAATGTAAACTTTTTGAATCTATTCAGGACATTCAGGTGGCTACAATAGTGCAACTAAAGATACTCATGGAAGCACTCCCAGAACTGCTTCAGAAAGTGGCAGAAATGATGCCATGAACTTGTTCAAAATAACCAGGAGTATTTTTAGGGGGATTAATGCATTGCATCTTTTATTGTAATATATATTTTTTATTATTTATTTGGTGCTGGGGATCGAACCCAGGACTTTGGACTTGCAAGGCAGGCGCGGTGCCACTGAGCTAAATTCCTAGCCCCGATATATTTTTAATTTAAACATTCATTGTATTTTTTTTTTTTTTGGTACTGGGGATCGAACTTGGGTCCTTGTACTTGCGCGGCAGGTGGTGAAACCACTGAGCTAAATCCCCGGCCCAATTCATTGTATTTTTAGATCACATCTCATAGATGTCTCATTACTCTTTCTTGATCTAAAATATTTCTTCAACTCCTCACTTGAAAAAAGAAAACAAAACAAAGAGAACAACTGTCAGTAAACTAAAGTAGGTTTTATTTTATCCAGTCTTATATGAATTGCTTTTACCACAACTTTAAATCATAAGCAGTCCCATGAGAATTTCAACTAATATAACTTAAGGGTTTCTTTTGAGACAAGGAAACCTTACCTGAACTCACTTCTATATTTGAGAAAATCACAATCTCAGGAAATTTTTTTCAAGCACAAGTTTTTTTGGAGCTTGAATGTTAAATATTTTTTTCTGATATAAAAAATGTTAACAGAGCAAGGGATTTAGCTCAATGGTTCTACTGCCTGCCTTGCAAGCACAAGGTCCCGAGTTTGAACACCAGTAACAAAAAAAAAAGTTAATATATTGTCACAGCATGATAGCAGATTTCTCCCTGAGTTTTTTTTTTTTTTTTGGTACCAGGGATCGAACTCGGGTCCTTGTGCTTGCGAAGCAGGTGGCGGAACCACTGAGCTAAATCCCCAGCCCCTATGATAGCAGATTTCTATGGAACACACAAAGAAAATCCCTGGCTTCACTTGTTTTACGAAAGAATGGAGCAATAATAAAACTCATCTGATTAAAAAAATTATGATAAATATACTTTGGAACTGAATATATCAATCTAAGAAATACTTGTTCTACCATGAAGAGCAATTCAGGAGTATTCAAAGGAAAAAGTTAGGTATCAGGATACAATTTGTGCTAAGAGTTGACTATTGGTCATTTTAAAGTGTTTTCCAGTTGTAGGCTTGAAATTTTAAGTTCTTGCTCATATCTTGGAGCAAGGAATGCATTCTTGAAGCACCTACACAGTGAGATATATATAGATAGATAGATATAAAAATATAATTATATATATTCTACATACTATTATATATATTATATATATATATATTTTTTTGCAGTGCTAGGGATTGAATCTAGGGCCTTGCACAGCCTATACAGTGTTATACAAGCTATGGTTCTAGGGCCAGGGATTAAGCTCAGTGGTTCCACTGCCTGCCCCGCAAGCACAAGGACCCAAGTTCGATCCCCGGTACAAAAAAAAAAACCAACCAAGCTATGGTTCTAGAATATTCAGTTTCCCTCATCTATGTCTAAATAAGAGGTTCTGTTATCTGCTGAATGCTAAGCCTTGAGAAATGCTCTTGTTTTCTACTACTTTGTTAAGAAGTATTCATAATGGTACCACAGGATCAGTAAGGGTCCCAGGAAGAAACAGATGGCAAATTTGAATTAGCTTTGTTTTTGGTACCAAGGATCAAACTCAGGACCTTGTACTTGTGACTGAGCTAAATCCGCAGCCCCTTGAATTAGCTATTTTGAGCATGGATTAATAAAAGGATTTATCAATCCCATGGGCTGGGTAAGAAAGCCCAAAAGAGATAATGTGCTAGTAATAGTTGGGCATAGCAGGATGTGGTGGCACATGTCTATAATTTCAGTGAAACTCTGTCACAAAATTTTAAAAAAGGGCTAGGGATGCAGCTCAGGGCAAAGGCCTTGAGGTCAATCCCCAGTACTGGGAGAAAAATAAAAGTTGGACATGAAGCATCAAATGCATGAAAAGGTTAGAAGAAATCCTGAGAGAAAAACTAAGTCAAAAGGTCCAGCTGAACCAAAGGTCCAACCGACACTGTGACTTTTGGACATGGGATACAAAAAACCAAAGGGAGTACACATGGACAAAGCTGGGAAATAAACATCCTGAACACACTCTCCTTCCACACATATGTCTTCCCATGTTCCCCAATGGTTCAATCAGAAACAACAGGGCATACCAAGATACTCATGTAATAGTACAAGATCCCAATGATGAATGTAACTGTATTTTATACCTAAAATGTACCAATAAACTTAATGGGAAAAAAAAAAATTAAAAAAAAAAAAAGAAACCACAGGGCATCAGGCTCTGTTGGTACAGCACAATCGGCCCTCAGGTACACAGAGAAAGAGAGAGGAGTGGAGAGTGCGTGAGGAGGAGCACACAAAACATAACCTGTGTACCCACCTGGAAAGAGGAAGATGTGAGCTGTCTGATCAGGGAAAACTCTTTCCAAGCCCCAGAAATGAGACCAACATGACTGAGAAAACAAACAAAGCTGAACTAACCTTTTCTAGCTGATCCAGTTTTTCTGACCATTCCTAAAACAAAATAAAATAACAAAAAAGTAGTTTGCTGGGAAGAGTATCTGCAATACTAAAAACTTTCAGAAAACAAAATCCAACTCTCCCCCAAAACAACCAATCAAAAAAAAAAAATCCAAAAAACCAAATGCAAACAATAACAACACAAAATTCCCATAAACTTGGCTTAATGTTAACAAAACTAAAAGTCCTCAAAAGAGAAGATATTCTAGAATACAAATATAAGCCTGCAGATATTCACTAAGGAGGGCACCAAACGAAGCTCTATCTGATCTCAGCTAAGTGCTGAGCATTTCCCATGGGTGCTGTTTTATTTCTTAGGAATGGGCAGCTGGAAATGGCTGAGTTGGGTAACCCTGCAGTTTATGTTTAGAAATTAATTTACTGAAAGTGGTAGGGAGCATCATTAGCAGTTCCTGATAATTATTTTCCTTTTCATCATGATTTTACACACATGCTTTATGCCCTCCTGTATGAGGCAAAAGAAGCAGGATTATGCCTCTATTAAAAACCATAAAAAAGGGGAAGGGGGTAACCACTGGTACAAAAGGCCATATCCCTTTCGCTTTCGATCAGGAGATACCAACTGTGGATTATTTCTTCATTTGTATATATTTATACCACAGGTATCTGCTGGGTACTGGTGAATGATTTTTCGCTCTGGCTAATAAATGTTCTAGATGACAAATAAACACTTCAAAACACTCTATTCCACTTCCTACAGATGAAATAAATTATGCATTTTCCCAAATGAAATATAATAAACTGACCCTGTCTTAATAATTAGCACTACCATAAAACATTGATGCTTATCTTAAATTTAAAATGCTATTGATATATTAAGCAAGCTTTCTTCATAATTATTGTAATAGCTGGTAATAGTACTGTTTCACCTTCTTGTCATTTTTTTAGCATCTTTCACTGTGAGATTAAGAAGACACTCTCTGTTTGGCTGGCTGGTATTGAGGAAACTCGGGAATTGGGGCTGGAAGAACTATGCATTTTTTTTTTTTTTTTGGTATTGGGGATCAAACTCGGGACCTTGCACTTGTGAGGCAGGCGCCGGAACCACTGAGCCTAATCCCCAGCCCCGAACTATGCATATTCTTGCTAGCATAACAGCAACTTCTTCATTATAAAAGGCAAGTGCTGGGGTCTGGGGATTTAGCTCAGTGGCGCCGAGCTTGCGCTTGCCTCATAACCGCAAGGTCCTGAGTTCCATCCCCAGTACCAAAAAAAAAAAACAAAAAAGCAAGTGCTTGAGGTCTAGTCCTGAAACAAGTTTTTAGAGGCCACGGAGTTTTTCTTTATCTGGGAGCTCACTGCTAGGTTAGAAAACCACTATTTTACAATGCTCAGATGCAGAGAATGGTACATTCTGGACACATTTCCTGATTACAACTATAGTTTGACTTTATAAGAAAAAGTCAAATGAAACCTTAAAGAACTTATTATTTTGTCCTAGGTTACAAATATTTTCTACCTATTCCGGTTTTTGAAACTTTTCCACCAGTCTTCGGCAGTGCCACATATAAAATACCTGGTCCTTTCTGGCTAATGCCAAAGCCAGTCCTTCTGTCATTTTGGCTCTGTTGGCCTGGAATGCTTCATTCTGCTCTTGAAATTTCCGCATGGAAGCTGTTAATAAAGAGGCTCTATTTGAGATACAGAAATACTGCAGAAATAGCATGATACTTTATGCGATTACAACTATTATCAAACAAAAAAGGCTAAGGTCACATTAAGTGGATCATAAGACTGAGAAAAACCTGCTCCATCCTGACTTCCCAAAAGAACCCCTTGACCTTGGTAGAAGACCACAGATATGTTTGCTTGTTCAGTTCCTTATTGTTTTTGTTTTTGATACCAAGGATTAAACTCAAGACCTCGCACTTGCCAGGCAGGTGCTGTGCTGCTGAGCTACATCCCCAGCCATTTTTGTTTTCTGTATAGTGAAGTATACACACTTAAGAAGATGCCAAAATGTAATTTTTTATTTTTTTATTTTATTTTTTTTTGGTACCGGGGATTGAACTTGGGTCCTTGTGCTTGCGCAAAAAATGTAATTTTTTAAATGTATGACAAAACACTTAAGGTAGGTTGCCAGAAAACACCAATGCTATTGTTAAGTGACAGCTTCTACCCCTTCATCACCGTTAAAAACAAAAACAACATTCAAAACAAGGAAAAACAAAACTATCTTTAGTTTTCTCTAAAAATTTTAGAATATATCAACAAAAAATGGCTTTCTATTCCCAATACATCTTTCTTGGATAGTACCCAAAAGAGAACATATAATTTAGGGTAGATTAAACAAAATGTTCCATTATTGGAGGAGGGACAACAGAGCTTTCCCCTAGTTCTTGACACGCCAGTAATACGGCTGTGGCTAGAGCCATGAACTAACCTGAGGGCAGTCAACAGATGAGTCAACTTGATAGAGCAAGCTGATGTACACAGTGACCGACCCCTCCTCAGAAGCATGCCCACAAAACAACATAAACGCAAGTCGTATGCTTAGTAAATATTCAACTAATGTCATATCAAGCTAATTAAGAAGTATACTATAAAAAAAGACATGATGATAATACACAATTGTTTAATTTCAAAAACTAAACCCTGAGAAGATTGAAAAAAGCAGGAAAAAAAATACGTACAATCCTGGTGTTTTTCTAATGCAATTTCAAGCTTCTCTTTTATCTTCTGCAAGTTTCGGACCTGTTCAGCATAGTCTTGGGTGAGGAGGGTGATGCACATACCAGGAATGGACAAATATCAGGAAAGGAAGTTAATTAAACCAAAAAAATGAGTGAAAATGATGATGATTTTCTCAACTTAAATTCTGTTAAGGAAAGCTAGGCAGACAGCTTTCCACTAACAATGAATGACACAGGTAAACAGGTATACAAACTGTCCATGGTACAAATAGCAAATACAAACAGGCAGATTTGTTTAACCATGATATAGAAATAGAATTAGGCTGGGTCTGATCATCAGAAATGTCTTCCTATGAAAAATACATTATCTCATCATTTATTTTCAAGTCTCAATGTTTATCTCCCCTTTTGGCCTTAGGAGTAGGAAAAAATAAAAGCTCACTTATAGTCCACATAACTGAGCAACAGTGTTTAGAAAAATAGTAAATACATTAGCATGGTATCATTTTTAAGGTGAGGTACTTAATTCTCTACACGAGTGAGCTCCCTTTCTATATAGGAACTAAGTTTCCTATACTGTACCAAAGGTAAAAATCAGAATTTATTATCTGGGGGTCAAAGAAGATGGTACAGTATAATGAAAAAGTAGACAATATCCTGGCAGTCCTTAGCTGGGGACCTTAAGCAAATTATTGATCCTAAATACTAGTTTCTTTATATAATAAATCATGATGTTAATCATATCTACTTCCAAGAATCCATTAGACAATAAAGTATTTTATATGCCTTAAGTGCTTGGTGCACAGAGCTCACTAACAAGTAGCTGTTATTATTATTTATACAATAACAGGTCTTGCCTACAGGATACGATTCACAATATTAGGTGGACTGGACGATTGTCAGCTCTCTTCTCTGTCCCTTTACTAATATAAATCAAGCCCAACTGTCCTTCTTTCTCTAACAGGGAAGGTACATATTACTTTAGAACTAACTTCCCAATATTAGACAAATATAAAATAATTCCTTTTTTTTTTTTTTTTTGGCACTGGGGATAGAACCCAGGGCCTCTGCACTGAGTTACAACCCCAGCCTTTTTTATTTATTTTCAGACAGGGTCTCAGTATATTGCTAAGTTGCCCAAGGTGGGCAAACTTGTGTCCCGGTCTTAGCCTGGGTGGGTAATTTTGTCACTATTATTGATGTCATGTACAGGTAGAAGTAACAGGAGAGTAACAACTGAGTTTAAAGCAAACTATAATTAAGAGTGTGGACTTCAGAACCATCAAATCTGGGATTAGGTCCCCAGCTCTACCACTTACAAGTTGTTTAAATTTTGCTAAGCCTAGCAAGGCTATTCTGAGGACAAAATGATTAACTAATAGTTGTGAACTACGCTATGTATCCTTTGAGAGCTACACAAATATAAGTATTTCACTTATAATTTGTGGCATTTTGGTCTACTGCTTTTACTCTCAGAGATGAGGCATAAAGCCAAAGAATAAAAAGACATGCAGAAGCCATGGACCAGTTCACAGGATGAAGCTGTCAAAATGTATCCACTGGCTGATACCAAAATAAGAACTCTCAATTCTATTACAGCCACGCCTTGCTCAGGCAAAGGATGTAATGGGAGAGGTGCAAATTGTAAACTACACATAAAGACATAATGAGAGTTATATCTTCTATAAGAAGTGGGTATTGAACTTAGAAATACCATTGAAATGTGACCCAAAGACCCACAATGACACTTCATTTCTGACTAAGAAGATCAAACTGTTGTATCAGAGTAAGTGTACAGTTATCCTATAAGGCTGTTTTTAGGGAAAGAGAGTCAGGCAAGGCAAGTCTCCTATTTACTATTTATGACTTCTAGACATACCAGAAAGTCTGGCCTCCAACTTCCGTATCTGTTCATTTCTTCTCAAAAGTTGGGATGAAAGATCCTCTCTAGAGCTGCTTCCATCAGAAGCCTGTTGGGACAGGAGAGAAGTCAGAGTCACAGAAGGGTTTCCAGCAGGGTGAGACTGCAGTACCATGCTAAAAAGAGACAATTCTTATTTTAAATTTGGTTATATGCTAAGTAATTGTGACCACTGAAAGGTTTAACTGGCCCTAGCTCTTCTACCTGAATAGTGGAAGTAACATTAGCTCCCTCTATAACATGAAGGAGAAAGACGATGCTAAACAAATAAATCATGTATATGTATGCTACTGAAATAAATGGTAGTAAATCAATTTGCTAAGATCATATTACACTAAGTAACATGAAAAAGAAATCATGAAAAAGAAGAAAAAGAAAAAAAAATCACATTATCTTTCAAAAGTTTAAATTCCTGGGATAAAGGCAGGAAAGTTCTTCAACCTGGGATCAAAGTCTTGCCTGTGACTAAAAATCTGTCCTGATACTGATAAAGCTTCAGTATCTTCATCTATTAAATAAAGTGATGTCAACCTAAATCTCTAAAACCATTAAAGACTTTCACAGATAACATGCATTCAATAAAACAATACATTAATTATACATCTATTTTCTCCAACAACCCAGAGTAGTTTAAAACTTATGGGTTAAAAAATGTACAGACAGAGGAGGTGAACCTTCCAGTCCACTGTACCACTGCCCCCAGCACAGAGGAGCAGAGTTGTCCCCAGCAGAGAGGAGGTGAACCTTCTGGGCTGCCATACCACTGTCCCCAGCACTGAGGAGGTGAGCCGGGTGGGTGTCAGCAGCATACCCCCCCAGCTGAAATGAGAAGACACGTAAACAAGTCTCAAAACCAGACTTCTGGATCACCTAAAGAAAACCCAAAGGGAAACAAGATGGAACAATCTGATAATCACCTGGACTCCCTGAACTGGCAACAAAAGAGGATCTGGAAAAAATTGATCAGAAATTATTTCTCAGATAACAGCAGAGATTCTGGCCATAGTGCAAGACATGATTAATAAATCTAGAGGGGACACATTAAAAAAATAGAGGAGCTGAGGAGCATGATAGAATCCCAACATAGGAAACAAATGGAATCCATAAAACAGATGCAAGCAGATTTCCAAGAGATTAAAAAAATCCACTGAAAGTTTATACAGCAGAATGAGCCAATGTGATGACAGAATTTCAGATACAGAAGATAAAATTGGAATTAGTGAACAGGAAAAGCAAAATTTCTTTAAAATTGTAAGGGACCACGAGAAATCAATCCAGCAGCTGCTAGATGATGCAAAGAAGAATAACATAAGACTGATCGGAGTCAATGAAGAAACAGGAGAGCATGCAGACGACATAAAAAACTGTTCACAGGGCTGGAGGTTTAGCTCAGTGGCTCCAGCGCCTGCCTGGCAAATGCAAGGTCCTGAGATTGATCTCCAGTTCTGGAAAAAAAAAAAAAAAATCAACAAAAAACTGTTGACAGAAATGATGGCAGAAAACTTCCCAATCAGGGGAAAACAACTTGACATACAGATAAGTGAGGCATATAGGACTCCAACTAGCCTTGATTAAAAAAAAAAAAAACTACACATAGGCATATAATAGTTAAGATTCCAGAAACGCAACAGAAGAAAAAAAATTCTACAAGCAGTTAGAGAAAAGAAACAAATCACATACAAAGGAAAGCTGATCAGAATCAAAGCAGACTTCTCTTTTTTTTTTTTTTTTTGGTACCAGAGATTGAACTCGGGTCCTTGTGCTTGCAAGGCAGGTGTTGGAACCACTGAGCTAAATCCCCAGCCCTTACAGCAGACTTCTCAATGCAAACCCTCAAGGCAAGACGAGCTTGGAGTGATGTATTTCAAGCCCTAAAGGAAAACAGCCTCCAACCCAGACTGATGTACCCTGTAAAACTATCTTTCAAAATTGATGGGAGAAGTAAGATACTTTCATGACAAAGAGCACCTTAGGAACTTCATGAATACCAAATCAGCACTCCAAAAATTTTTAGACAATATCCTAGGAAAATACGAGGATCACAAGCCCAGAAGAATGAATCCATTGGGCACAACAAGAAATTAAACGCAAAGGGGGAGAATCTAACAAAAAGAAAAAGTCATGACAATGATTAAGTCAATACGTATCAGTTATAACCATCAATTTTTTTTTTGGTACCGGGGACCGAACTCGGATCCTTGCACTTGTGAGGCAGGCACTGGAACCACTGAGCTAAATCCCTGGCCCCCCAAATTTTGGGGTTTTTGTTTTGTTTTGTTTTTTTGTTGCCAGGGATCGAACTCTGGTCCTTGCACTTGTGCAGCAGGCGTCGAAACCACTGAGCTAAATTCCCGGCCCTATAACCATCAATGTTAATGGTCTCAATTCACCAATCAAAAGAAATAGACTGGCAGAATGGGTCAAGAAGCAAGATCCAACAATATGCTGCATACAAGAAACACACTTAATTCAGAAAGAAACTCATAGACTGAAAGTTAAAGGGTGGAAACCAATACTCCATGCAACAGGAACCCGAAAAAAGGCAGGAGTAGCTGTCCTCTTTGCAGATCAAGTGGATTTCACCGAAAATCTGAAACACTTCTGGTCCCAAGAATTTCAGGTAAGGGATAGTCAATTTTTATGTAGAAATCTATTGTGAACATGTGTTTTCATTTCTCTTAAGTAAAAACTTAAGAACAAAACTGTTGGTTCTTAAGAGTAATACAAGAAATTTCTATATTGTTTTCCAAAATGGTTTTATCATTTTGCATTCACATTAGCAGTAATAGAAAGTTCTAACTGGTTCACATCTAAGCTGACATTTGTTCTTTTAAACTTTTAAATTAATCTCCCGAATGAGTGTATATGATTTTGTTATTGTACTGATTAGTATTTTTCTGATTCTAGTGTTATACACATTTCCTTGTGGTGTACTGGCTATTTATCATTTTCTTGTGTCTACTTTTTAATTGGGTTGTCTATTAATGAGCTGTAAGAGTTCTTTATATATTCTGGTCATAGGTTATATGTATTATAAATATGTCCTGTTTAAGGTCTACTTTTCATTTTCTTAATGATGTCTTTTAAAGTTCTAAATTTTGGTGCAATCTCATTTATCAATTTTTTTTCTTTTATACATCGTGTTTTTTTGTATCCTAGGAAATTCTTGCCTACCCTAAATTCATGAACATTTTCCCTTATAATTTTTTCTTAAAGTTTTATAGTTTGTTTTTCATATTTAGGTTCATAGATCCTTTCAAGTTGTTTTTATGTATGGAAATAAAGGGTTGAGGTTAATTTTTTACATACAGATACTAGGTGTTCTAGTACCATTTGTTGAAAACACTGTCTTTTTAAAAAAAATTCTTTTATTGGTACATTTTAGTTATACAATATGTTTACATTTATCATTGGGTGCTCGTATCTGTACATGATGTATCTTGGTTATTTTTTCCCCCATTACCTGTGCACCCTTCACCCTCTCTACCCTTCCCTATTTACATAGACTTCATTTCCATTTTTTTTCTTTTCTCATAATTTTTCCTTTCCCTTCTTTCCCTTCCCCTTCCCCTCCAAACACCCCTACCCCTTTGGTCCTTTTCTTCCTATTTCAAGTACCAATTATTCATTTTAATCATTTTAATCCTTATTTACACTTTCAATTTCTCACACTAGAGAAGCTATTCGGTATTTATACATGTGTGTCCTATTTTTTTCACTTAAGAGTATGGCCTCAATTAAAACAACAACAAAAAAAAAGAGTATGGCCTCAATATGCATCCATTTAGCTATAAATATGTCTAGCTTCTCATTCTTTATGGCTGAGTAGTACTCCATTTTATAAAAAAACCACATCTTCTTTATCCAGTTTCCAGTTGATGGGCACGTGGGGTGTTTCCAAGCTTTAGCTATTACAAACTGTGCCACTATAAACATGGATGCACATATATTGCTGTGGTATGATTCTTTTAATTCTTTGGGGAAGATACCCAGCAGGGGAATAGCTGGGTCAAATGGGACCTCTAGTCCTAGTTCTTTGAGGTATCTCCATACTGATTTCCACAGTGGTTGCACAGTCTGCACTCCCATCAACAATGGAGAAAGGTTCCTTTCTCCCTACACCCCCACCAGCATTTGTTATTGGTTGATTTCCTGATAGCAGCCATTCTTTCTGGGCTGAGGTGGAATCTCAGTGTTGTTGAAAACACTATCTTTTTCTCTGCTCTTGAGTTGAGTTTATGTTCTATAAAATGTTAATGTTAAATAATCTTTCAAAAATCAGTGGACCAGGGGCCGGGGATTTAGCTCAGTGGTTCCACCATCTGCCTTGCAAGCGCAAGGTCCCAAGTTTGATCCCTGGTACCAAAAAAAGCAAAACAAGAAATCAGTGGACCATATATGTATGGTTCTATTTCTAGATTCCCTGTTTTATTCCATTGATCTATATGTCTTCCTTTAGAGGAAGTCTTAAAATTAGGTAATAAATGTCTTCCAACACTAAAAAAAAAAAAAGTACTACATACATGTGCCAACTCCCCACGATGAATGTAATCATTATGTACTGCAAATATGTACTAATAAAACTTTTTAAAAAGCTTATGGGCACCATTATTACTTTGGACAATAATTACCACTGCTAATAAATAACCGGCTTTAAAAATTGTTTTACTTTTTATTAGTAGGGAGAAAGGTTTAATGAACATTTTATTTAACAATTATCAATGTTTTCTCATATTTGCTTCATTAACTCTCATTTTGCTAAAGTAACTAAAATAACACATGACATTTAATCCCAAATACTTTGATAAACATTTCAAAAATGAGGACATTTTTCTTCATAGCCACAGTATCATCTAACAAAATTTAAAATAATACCATATGATACCCAGGCTTTAATCACGCTTCTCCATTTTATCCTCAATATGTTTTTTTTTAATCTTCTTTTTTTTGGGTACCAGGAATCGAACTTGGGACCTTGCGCTTGCAAGGCAGGCGCCGGAATCACTGAGCTGAATACCCAGTCCCCCCAATATGTTTTTAAGGTGGTTGAACAGTTTTGATTCACTTTTATTGTGGGGGAAAAAAAAGTGGTCTCACTACATAGTACAGGCTGGCCTAGAACTAGCTAGCTTTTGAACCTCAAATTTGTGATCCTTCTACCTCTGCCTCCTGAATGCTAGGATTATAGGTGTGAGCCAATACACCTGGCCCCCATTCACTTTAAATATTTATTTACCTGTCCAGCTGCTTAATGGCTATTCAATATTTACTGAGAGTCAGTATTGAAGTAAGGGTAAACCCTGGAATCAGAAGACTAGGGTTCGAGTTCTAGTTTCACTACTGTTTTTTATTTTTGTTGGTACTGGGGATTGAATCCAGTGCTTTGCACTGAGCTACCCCACCCTCTTTGAGACAGGGTCTTGCTAAACTGCCCAGGCTGGGCTTGAAGTTGCTATTTTCCTAAGTGCTGGGATTACAAACATGCACCACTACCCCCAGCTTTCACTGCTTATAAGCCATAGGAACCTGAGCCAATTACCCAACTTCCCTGGTTACTGCTTTCCTAATCTGGAAGAAGCAAATACTATCTTCCTCACAGAGCTGTGATGACAATTAAATATATCAATATCTGTCAGACTTGTAAATAGAGTATGGTGCAGTAGTAGTTTAAATGTGTCATCCATTACTAGTTCTCTTAGTTTTTTCTGGCTGCTAAAACAAAATACCTTACAGTGGGAAGGTTTAAACCACAGTTTACTATTTATAGTTCTAGAGCTTTGGAAGTACAAAATCAAGGCCCTAGCAAGTTCAATTCTGGAGAGGGCCCACCTTCTAGGTCACATATGGCACTGTTAGCTGTGCCCTCATGTGGTGGAAGAGGCAAGGCAGAATTATAAGGCTCTTTTATAAGGGCACTAATCCCAACCCTGAGGGCTCCTGACACATACCTAATCATCCTTCAAAGGTCCCACCTCCTAATACCATCACCTTAGAGAACGATGGAGGGGAAATAAACATTCAGACCATAGCAGTAACAGTGCAGGAAGTTACAATCATTACTGCTGGTGAGACATCTTAGGTCTCAGCGTCGTGTAAACACTAGTAATAGTTGTGAAACAAAGAGGCCCTCATTAGGACAACTGCTGCAGCAGCAATTACTGTAATCATAAAATGCCTACTAAGAGCCAGGTACTATGCTGTGTCTTTTATATACTATGAAAATGTTAACATCACAGGCCTGAGACTATCTTTAGAAAGGTCTTCTTGTAAGCTTGGTCCTGAGCTGGCCTCTGGGAACTGCAATTTTTTGAGGGTTCCCACTATTTCTAATAAGAATGAATGATTTTTGCAGGTATGGTGGCTCACTACTGTAATCTCAGCTCTCATTTTCTTGTGGAGTCTGGAATCAGGGCACATATTAGGCAGAAGACGTCAGCATCTCCAGCTCCCAGTTAAGAATCCCAGACACTAAGTCTTTAACGAGCTTCCAATTATACATGTGTTATCACGCTTCATTGCTGGGGGAATGAAGCATGTCCTAAGTAACATCACAGGAGTTGGAGCTTGTGCCTAGTTTCCTCCAAGCTTTACCTCATGCACTTTTCTCTTTGTGGGCTATATTTTGCATCTTTTCACTGAAATAAATGATAGTGACTGAAATTATATGCTGAATTTTGGGAGTTCTTGTAGTGAATAACTGATCCTGGTGTGACACGCACATTTTTTTTTACTGGGGACTGAACTTGGGTCCTTGCGCTTGCGCAGCAGGCAGCAAAACCACTGAGCTAAATCCCCAGCCCTACACACACATTTTAATAAAGACAGATACAGTTCCTATCCCTACTTTATAGTTGTGGAAACTAAGGCATGGAAAAATAAGGAATTAGTGCAAAGTCACACAATAATGATCCTGGTCTGACCCTATAACCTGATTGAGTTTCTAAGGGCTTTACTTCATTGCCCCTCAGAAAATTCCCATTTCCAGTGGGAGAGACCACCAGCTAGTTGTCACTACTAATGCAGCACACAGGCTAACAGAGGTGAGCAGGAGACAAAGCACTGCCCTCAGTGAGAAGGGGTAAAGACTGGGAGGCTGGTGAGAACAGCCAGGGATTTAGTTCAGTGGTTCTGGCGCCTGGCTTGCAAGTGTAAGGTCCCGAGTTTGATCCCTGGTACCCCCCCAAAAAAAAGAGAACAGCCAGCTCAAGGAGGCTTCCTGGAATCTCAAGTAAGCTGAGTTCTGAAGGGTACAAGAGAGAAGGAATGCAAGCATGAAAGAGGAAGATGGCAGATATTCTAGAGAGAATAACTGCATAGGAAAACATTTGTAGGCAAGAAGTAGGGCGGCCCATTCTAGGAAGTTCAATAAATTCAATCAGGCTCTAAGTACAGGATATAAGAAAATTAAGTGAGATGAGGCTGGGCAGGTAAGCTATGAGAAGATCATCACACTATGAGTTTATCATCACACTATAATGAGCTTGCACACCATCCTGAAAATGACAAGGAAGCCACTGAGTTTTAAATACCGAGAAACAAGAACAGATCTGCTTTTAGAAATATCATTTTGGAGAGCTATTGGAGGTAGGGAGCAGAGAAACTACCACATTTGTCCATGAGAGCAAGGCAGCAGGAGCAGAGGTGTGGCAATGGACTCATTAAAACCATATATGCTTGAAGAGTCCATCAGCTGAAGCTCTTTATAGACCACGTATAAATGTGGAATCAGACTGTTGAACACACACAGTCCTGGAGCTCCCAGGATCTCTGCCATTCTTGTTGAACTTGAACTTTTTTTTCTATCTGGTTTCAAAAGACATAAAATCATAGAGTATAATTTGCTGGAGTATTAGTATTATTTAGTGTCATTTGGATTTGGAGAAATGTCAATTTAATTATGACTGTGTAATAAAATTTTTATTAAAACTGCAGAGAGAGAGAGACAGAGAGCCATAAATAAGATAGAAGTATTAAGCTGGGTATGGTGCTGCATACCTACAATCCGGCTATGTAGGAGGCTGAGGCAGGAGGGTCACAAGTTTGAGGCCAGCGTGGGCAACTCAGCAAGTCCCTGTTTCAAAGTAGAATATAAAAGGGCTGGGGATGTAGTTTAGCACTTTTGACTGATTAGACCCCAAGAAGTTAAAGGAAGGAAGGGTTTTAAAAGCCTCTAATGGTTTTGGCTGATGACTTGGGAAGATGAAGATGCAACTGGGAGATGGAGTTACTGAATTCAATGTTATTCATTTAGAATCTGAGATGCTATAGGGAAGGCATGTGTTTGGAGAAGCACATACACTTGGATATAAGGGTCTGGAGACAGGGAGTGAGGGTCAGATCTGCTTTCCCTTCTCCTGTAGAACTCAACATGAAAATGATATCCTTCTGTTTGGTGATCAAAGGTTCACTTATATTTCCTGTTAAATATACAAGCCAAGAGAATCTAGATCTTGTCATCTTACTGCTCCACCCCAATAACCTAATAGCTTCTGCCATGTAATATGACCTGGGATTTAAATAGTGAAAGCAAGGAGGAGGAAAAGGAGTCTTCTGACCATGGAAACGACTCAAATGTCTACCACCAGCAGGAGACAGAGACAAACTATGGCCTTTTCAAATGCTGGAATCTTATACAACAGTAAAAATAAATAAACCACAACTTCATGCAACACACATGCTTTCTGGAAACATGCTGAGTTAAAAAAATTATGTCTAAGACGACTAAGACAATTTCTGTAAAGTTCAAATATAAGCAATATTAAACAGTAAACTGTTTGTAAATGCAACATATTTGTTAAAAATGTTTTAAAATTCAAGGGAATGATGAGTATAAAATGTATGATAGTGGTTATCTGGGGGGGGAATTGTTTTAAGTGGCTCCAGCAATATTGATAATGTTCTATTTCTTTGGGTGGGTGCCAAATTTACTTTATGCTTTAGACTTCACATATACATTACATATATATATATAATTATTACAAATGACTTTTTTTTTTTTGGTACCGGGGATCAAACTTGGGACCTTGCACTTGCGAGGCAGACACCAGAACCACTGAGCTAAATCCCCAGCCCACAAATGACTTTTTTTTAGGTACCGGGGGTCGAACTTGGGTCCTTGCGCTTGTATAGCAGGTGGCGAAACCACTGAGCTAAATCACTGCCCCCCACAAATGACTTTTAAAGTCTCTAAGTTATAAAGATGCTACTGTATGCCAAAGGCATATTTTAATCCTTAAAATGATACTTCTCTACTACAGCAGGATTCTCATTTTTAAAAATCTTTCCAAACACAAAGATACTCTACAAACAAGGTGACATACTTTAGTTATTGGTGCCATCCATGAGTTTGTCCAATAAAACTGTGCATTTGGTTAACACACCACAAATCACAGACCTTAAAAAGTAACAATGACTTAAAATACATGTGCCTAGAGAAAAAATAAGCCCAGACATTTGAAAGACTGAAATGTAAAAGAAGATCCACAAGCTATATAGATGGAGAACAGTATAGAAGACAATGTCCAGAATATGAGAAGAGATTCACAAGAAAAAAAAAAGTACTGTAAGTATTAACAAACCAAACATTAACAAGAAGGCACCCTGAAGTATAGAAGTGGATGTGAAGGGTCTTGTCATGTTATAAGCTACAAAAGGCATAAAATGATCATACAATTTAAAAATATTTATTGAAAAGATTCCCTGCAACATTACTTAAAATAATACACTGAGGGCTGGGGATTTAACTCAGTGGTTTCGCCGCCTGCTGTGCAAGTGCAAGGGCCCAAGTTTGATCCCCGGTACCAAAAAACAAAACAAAACACTGAGACTGTCAAATATTCAAAGCTGGAGAGGATACTTACAAAATCATCTCCTGAGTCAGCTCCCATAGACGCCACAGATTCCTTGCTCACCGACCGAGGGATCCTAGTAGCACCTCCTGGCCTCTGAGCCACAGCAGTTTCTTCTGCAATTTTCTTTTTTAATTTTGCGAACATTTTTGCTGTGTGGCTATCTGGCACAGATGACCTTTTGAACTATTGCAGTAATCTTCACTGATTAGGATTAGACACTGGTGTCTAAAATGTTTCAGGCACCCAAGTTA
Organism: Heterocephalus glaber; assembly: GCF_053883595.1. NCBI lineage: Eukaryota > Metazoa > Chordata > Mammalia > Rodentia > Bathyergidae > Heterocephalus > Heterocephalus glaber. Next base: position 10,163,800 of record NW_028258316.1, on the reverse strand, counting down.
GATGAATTTCCACTTAAATGTGGGCCAAGGGCTTATGGCAACACAGTATCTATGAATCAGAGGAAAGAGATAGCTCTAGGTTAAACACTGGAATGATTTCACATCTGAGTTGCTACATTAAACTTCGGGTTTCAAAATTAAGTTTTGTAATTTAAATGTATAGAATACAATTACTTAATATTTACAAAGCACTCAGGTGCTTCACTTGCATATACAGATGAGGAAATTCAGCCTCAAAGAGGTGAAGGAATCTGACAATGACTGTGTGGCTAAGTGGCAGGGCTGGCATTTGAACTCTGACTCAAAACTTTTTTTTATCACACCGCATTGGCTATTGCATATGACACACATAGTAACTTTCCAGGTTAACATTACAAAATCATAACTTAATGCTTTCAAATCCTTTCCCCAATTGTAAGTTTAGTCAGAGTTAAGGCATTTCAAACATATGTCACTCAATGTGAGGAAAAGGTATAACATTCTAATGTTCCAGATGTTTTGCAATCGGCTGCTTCCTAGAAAAAAAATTTATAACCTAGAAAAGAACAGGCAAGCCATTCAATTACAATAAACAAGTATGCATCAGTTATCTTTTAACCTTTCATAAAAATGTTGTGTGGTTCTTTCAGTTTGATAAAATTACCCCAAATCACAATTTTTCTTCAGAATCCTTGACATGGTACTTAACATGAGATTCAAAACATTTCTTCCCCCTCAATATTGAATAACAACTCCCCCAAGAGTGAAAAAAATATCTTACCCCATCAACGGTGAATAAAACAGTGATATTCTGGTTCCAGTATTAACTTTACATGTTTTGTGGAGGATACCTAAACTCTAAGTTCTACAGATGACTTCTTACCACTTCAAATCATTCGTTAAGTCTGTAAAATTCCTCAAAACTTTACTTTCAATGTCTGTAAACCTCTTACCCACCTGATTTATCTACTAGTTTTAAAACAGCCTGGATATCAGTGTATTTTGCCCTGTGTGAAGACAAAGATAAAATGGATTGGATTTTTAAAGTATAAAGCCGTCATGTTGGGTGGAAGTGACAGAAGTGAAGAAAGAGGCAGGATTAAGTGGGGAAAGAAAACTTGTCAATACCATAACTCTCAGTGGGCTATCCTCCCTCGTCCTGGTCTCCCACGAAATTTGTGATATAAGAGCTTCACTTACAGGCACAAAAAATAAAATCACTCACTGCAGGAGATGCCTAAATTCACTTCTCCATGGGAGTCCTGAACAAAGCAACTTGAATGCGATTAAGGTTTCCTCGGGCTGGTATTTCTCAGTTGATGTCCATACACATAGGCTGTTTACTTGGCCAGACTTTGGACTGTCTGGTCACAATCTTGATTCGTATTAAGACAGCCGCTGAGAAAAAGGACTGCAAAGTTGAGCAAAAGAAATGCCTAAAGTCCGGAGGTCCCCGCCAGCTGGGCAGTTTGTATCCCACCCCCTCAGACTCCCTCCAGCCACGCCCTTGCTTGGACTGTCAAAGGCGGCGGGGTCGGGGATGATCTCCAACGTCTCTCTGGACAGCAGGAAAACTGAGCCCCAGTGGGGAGGTCTGACTTATGCAAGGTCGCGCGGAGAGGATCTGGAACCCCAGGCTCCAGACTCCCAGGCCAGGGCAGCCTGCCTCCACCCCACCATCGTCCTGTCGGCATCCCGGTCCCGCCTCCCGCCTGGGGTCTTGGGCAACCTGGTCTAGACCGCTTTGGGGACAGAAGCTACCGAGAGAACCGGCGGCCTGCTCACGTTCCCCGAACCCCAGTCAGCGCACCTGCCGCTCTGCGGGCAGCCGGCAGAGCCCCGCCTCCGGAGCCTCTAGTGAGCGCCGGCCAGCGTCACCAGCCCCCACAGCAGCCCGAGAGCGAGCAGCGACCCGGAACTGCAATCCTCAGCGCGCCGGAAGTAGCTACGCGTGGTTGGCAGCCCGGGCGCATGCGTCCTGCGCGCCGCCTCGGCAACGACGCAAGCCTCCGGAGGTAGTTGGGCCAGAATTGCTGAGGGGTGCGGGTGTGGTACGGGTCCGTCGAGCCACGTCAGCGAGCGGTCGGGTCGCCCATTTTGGTCGTCCTTTTTTTTTTTTTCTTTTTAAAGTGGGTGATACAAAGTGACAGAAATGGGAGGAACTCCGTGGCAGTCGGTGCCCCAGGCTGGCGTGAGCCGTGCTAAGTAGAAATCCTGGACTGTGACCGCGTCGCCCCGCCAGGCGCCAGCCTTGCCTCCCCGTCTCTCTGCAACACTATGCAGTGGTTGGTAATCCCGAGAAAACTGGCTCCACAAACTAGAACTGGGACCTTTCAGACTAGTGTTTATTTTAATCTTTTGTGTATAGGATCTTTTGTCGATTGTTTTATATCGCAACCCAGTATACACACTTGCACGACTCTTTCCAGACCCTTACCCTGGTCATATAACGCACCCTGATACACTGCCATTTAAAACCACGATGGTGGCAGCCCACTACATTAACTACCCACCAGTGGGCCACCTCCATATAACGAAGAGGAAAAAACTGTCTTGTTCAGTCACACTGCAAGTTAATAACCTAAGTCAGATCTCGGGGCTCCTCAATCCCAAGCCACGCATTCTGTTTTAAAGAACTTAACTTCTTGCCCCACACCCAGCAGCAGCACAAGGGCCAGCTGATTCCATCTGATTGTTCAACAACCTCTCCCTCGGAGCGTCCCAGTTCTGACCACTAGGGGGAGGGCAAGGAAAAATCGAAATCAGCGGACGCACAAAAAAAGTAGAAACTAGAATAAGCACGGAATCCACAACCCCTAAGGTAGTGGAACGTATCTGAGGCATCCTCAGAAAGACACAAACCGTGACAGCTTAGCCCTTAGGTTGCCAACAATACTGAAGAAGGACCCCAACACTTTAAGCAAATAATGTTTATTTTTATATTGATGATACACTTAATATATACGTGAATTCAACATACAAAATTCATTTGCAAGAGTTCACACCTGATGAATGTAGTCACATCCCTAGAGAACATTTATCAATGGAAAAAGTTCTTTAATACACTGACAACAAAAATCAAATATTCTGTAATCTTGTTATCTTAACAAACAGCAAAACAACGTTTAACTTTCCTTCCTCTAGTATTTAAGTGCCCTCAAGGTGGTAGGCACTATGTAACAGGAAAAAAAGAAATTGGAAAGCCTACGGAATCTGCTCTGCAGAATCACAGTGTTTACTTTGAATTTCATTTAGTGAAGTAGTGAAAGGCGGCTTGCTATCTTTTATTACAAATTACATATATAAGAGCCAGATGTGATGAACTCAAGAAAATAAAATGTTTCAAGAACCTGTCAATTTCTAAAATCTATTAAGTATTAACCATAACAAAGCAGAAAGACTGCTTGAAAGGAAGAAAACAAAAAACATCCTGTTTAAGACAACGTATGGCTTAAGCAATTTAGAAACACCAACAGACAAGACTTTACAACACCACAAATGTTCAAGTGATACAATATAATTTCCCCACAATCATTGGTAATAAGTGACCCCTTCAAAATTTATTCTACTGATAACACATATAAAACGTAATGAAACCAAATGGTTTACTAACGAGAGCTGAGTTGATGAATTCTGTTCTACAGTATTAACCCGCAACACCCCAAATTTAATACAAATGAACAAGACTATGTCTCGAAGATGACAGTGATCTGTGAATAGCTAGATAGGTAACCAAGTAGCTTCATTATTTGCACGACAGATTAGCAGCACTTGGATAAGGATTGTTACATGAAAATCACTGTGCTTCAATCTCTTGAAGAGAGCTAAAAAATATAACTTTATAGTCCCTATCGTGTTACAATTCTATAACATTTGTTACAGATAAGCACAATTTTTAAAAAGTATTTCACACTAAAAGTAATTATATCCTCTAAATGTAATTTCTGCTATGATTTAAACAAGTGCATTTCTGCCTAATAGTCATAATGTAGACAATAGATTCATCATTATTTTCAGGGGAAAAAAGAATCAACTTATTTTAATTCCTTTTTGACTAAATGAACTTCATAACACTCTGAATAAAGAAAAATAATATTCAACCTTACAATGGTAATGCTTCAGAGAAAATCATAGGGGCCTGAAATTAGAAAAATCTTTGGAGCAAAGTAAAAAGTGATTTATAACTGCTTTATCTGACTCGATTAATGCAAGCGCTATTTATAATGGAGCTACACAAAGAAGATAACCTATTTGGACAAATTTCTTCATGTGTAAGCTCTACAGTGAAAATGTTAGGACACTGTACCTTCCTTTCCTATTACCTAAGACCTTCAACTGGAAGAATGCTGCAAAGTATAGGACTCTCAGTTGAACAGCAAGGTCTATTAAAAACAAAAAACAGGGCCGGGGATTTAGCTCAGTGGTTCCGCCGCCTGCCTTGCATGTGGCAAGGTCCTGAGTTAGATCCCCAGTACCAACCCCCCCCCCCAAAAAAAAACCAAAAACAGTTGGAAAACTAGTGATATGGTTTACTTGGCAAAAGGAATGCATTCAGAAAACTATAAGAACACATAAAACTCAAGTACTAAATTATTATTATTATTATTTATTTTTTTGGTGCCAGAGATCGAACTCAGGTCCTTGTGCTTGCGAAGCATGCAGCGGAACCACTGAGCTAAATCCCCAGTCCCAAGTACTAAATTATTTTACTGAACTATTAGGAGGTCATTTTAATAATGCTACAATAAATGAAAGTTTAAAGACAACCCATTCTTCAGGAAATATTCTAAAAATTCTTATTGTGCTACTGTAAGCAATTTTTCCTGCATATTTTTAATTTAGAAAAAAATAGCATGCAAAGGAAGGTAGGAACATGATTTTGAAAAAATACAGTGGTTATTTCTCCATGGTTTGGAAATAATTACTTGGGGATTATTATATATCATTTAATATTTTACAATGGTTATTCATACTGCCTTGATGTCTGAGAAAATTTATGGTTTGAACTGTAATATTTACAAATCCCAACTTTGATCAGAGACAAATGGATATTCACAACAGTTTCAAATGAGAAAATATTAGTGATATACATAAAAATTTAAATACCTTTCACTGCAGACTTTTAAGAAGGCTAGCCTTAATTATTTCTTACCTCATTCTGAAAGTGATAACTTGGCCTATAACTTTCATTCCATAAGCCTATGAGAAAAGTAAAAACATGAAACCTGAAATTACCAATGTCTTTGCAACAACATTACACCTAAATAAGATGATTGTCTTAGGATACAGACTAGAATTGTCCACTAAAAGAGGAAAATATTCCCAATGTGTAGTCTGTTCTATGATCAAATTCAGGCTTGACTAAGTGAATATGTAATATAATGTACTTCAAACTATTAGAAAACTCTGAATCTACTGTTCAGTTGTTTTCTAAAACATCACACCTAAAGTGGTCTGATAACTGATTTCAAAAATCACAAAAGAAATTGACACAAATATTTTAAAATTAAAAAATGGTGGGGCCGGGGATTTAGCTCAGTGGTTCTGTCACCTGCTTTGCAAGCTCAAGGTCCCAAGTTCGATCCCTGGTACCAAAAAAAAAAAAAAGAAAAGAAAAAAAGAAAAGAAATGGTGCATCAGTGATTAAGTGACAATATTATGTAAAAATGGAATTCTTCTCAAAAGTCAATATTACACCAAAGTAATAAGTGAAAAATACCATTAGCTTAAGTAAACATTTTATATTTACAAAAATCCAAAGAAAATAGTTCTATGATACTAGCAAATTAGTTATAAATTTCATACATTTATCTTCACCTAATTAAGTGCATATCCTCCTATATCTTCCTGTTATCTTTCCTGTCAATAGGTCATTGCTTTCATTCACAGATCATATTCCTTTAAATACAAGGTATGCTTAAATAAGATTTTGTGTTCAAAACTCAGTGAACCTGGGACAGTATGTTTTAAAATTCTAATTTAGAGAAAATGAATTACTTTTTATTTTCTTTTAGAAAGTAAACTGATGGGCTGGGGATTTAGCTCAGTGGCACCACACCTGCCTTGCAAGTGCAAGGTCCTGAAGTTGATTCCCGGTACCACACACAAAAAAAGTAAACTGGTCCCAGTATCCAGGAAAGTTTGGGAGTCCTGGCACAAAATAGTTTCACTGTGTAAGAGTACCAATGAATGGGAGGCCAGGGTTTGGTTTTCTCAGCAATTTCTATTGTATTCAACTGCAGACTTACTATCTTTACAATCATTGGAGTCAAAGATCATATCCAGTGTCAGTCTTATCTACTGCACACTTTATTGCTGCTACTCTCCTCAAATTAATGTCCACACCAATGTGGTCCACACCTGAGTTAGTTCCACGAGATAGCATAATATCTGCTCTGCTACTCTACAACAGCAAAAAATGATTTGGTTACTAAAACGACAGAACATCATACCCTATGGACATTTTCAGTGAGTTCTATGAAATAATAATTACATTTTAATATTTAAGAAAAAGCCTATAATGATTTTAGACTTAACGCTATACAGTAATTGAAAAGTATTACTAGTTGGCTGTTTTATTAAAAATACAATGGAGCAGCAAATGTAACAACTTGGGGGTGGTAATATTGACTCCTGAACTCATTTCTCACTTTGTTTTACAATAATTTAATGTTGGATCAGATAGATTTAATCAGAAGAATGGGGTAAAAAGCTGCTTTGCAGTTAAATTTTATCATGCAAAAATAACCTCTACATACTTTCTGCAGTGAATGTACTAAGTGTATTATTAAACATCTCTTACATTCATTCATGCAAATATACTTGTTAACTGTAGACAAGAGTAGCCAAACATAGATGCTCTGTAATATCCCATAGAATCACAATTGGCACTGCACATATTTTCTATAATTGTATCCTCCCCAATTGTACCATTCTTGGTAGACGTTTGAAGGCCCAGATTTTTATAGCGTACCATGCACCTAATATTAAGAACTACATTATGTGTCAAATTGCAGAACACAATTGGTCTCACAGAGACTCAGCAATACAACTGGAGGCATTTTATTCATTTGAGACATTTTCTCGCTTGAGCACACTCATCTTTATTTTTTTGTGGTGCTAGGGATCAAACCCAGGGGCTGAAGCATGCCAGGCATGCGTTCTATTGCTGAGGTATAGCCTCAGCTAGAGCATACTCATCTTTGATATGCAATTCCAATATGAAAAATGTAAAGTTGGAAATGTCAAGACAGGACTAAACCACAGCTGCTGCACATATACATATTAACAACCTCCTGGTTCCTCAATAAATCCTACCCCATCTAGGTTAGGCCTTCACTAGCTAATGCCCACTTTTCTGCCTCATAGAGACACATACAAAATGAGGCACACTGATTTAAAAAATTATTCCAAAATTAAAATTTAGTATCAGGTATTTAAATGACAACTAGGAACATATTTCCCCCACTCAAAGGACATTTTTCTACCTATTTTGAAATGTGATTTAAGTAATTTTTCCATAGCCCCTGGATTAAGTTCCAATATAGTATAAATAATTTACTACTCCATAATAATATTCAAATATGGGTCAAGAAAATAATGGATTAAAACAGCTTAAGAACTTGCTGGTGTCTCAGTTTCACATACTTAGGTTTTTCAGTTTGTATCAATTTATCATCAATTTAAATGGAAGGTTGCAAATGATTTTAAAGCTAAGAATGTCCAGCTTTCTGTTAATACCTTATCATTAATTTCAACTCCAAATGAGCCCATTTTACCTCAACACAAGCCCCTCAAAATAGAGGCTTGTGAATGAGATCCAGCCACAACCTAATTACAGCAGCATGAACAATGCCACTAGGATGTCCTCACAGAACTTAAATAAATTCAGCCCACAATGGGTATAGGTATATAATATACACATACTGCATCACTACAACCAATATATTTACAAATATGTACACATATATACAAAAAGTATACACAGAGATTGCATTTAGCATCACAAAAATATACACATGCTATTAAAAAATAAAATAGAAATTTTAAATAAATAAGGTTAAAAAAGAGCCCTCAGGAGGCCAGGGATCTAGCTCAGTGGCGCTGCACCTGTCTCACAAGTGCAAGGTCCTGAGTTGGATCCCTGGTACTGAAGGAAAAAAAAAAAGAGCCCTCAGTGTAAATACTCTATATTCTCCAAATAAACACACAGGAACATAAACACCCAAAATGTCACCAAGAGACTCAAAGCATCCATATCCACATCAAATCATTTACTCATGGAGTGTGGGCAAGTGATTCTGAATTATTGGCAGTTTCAAGTTTGCAGTTCTTAGTACCTTACTGTATCTCTAGTCGAGAATATTCTCTGGATAGCAGGCTGATTACTAGTTTCTATAGATAACTAAGTATAAGATTTTTCAATTGGGTCCAAACCACTTCTCAGAGACAGAAAGATAATAAATCTTAGAGGCCAGAAAACAAATTTGGAGAAAAATACTAAAGAAAGCTCTAAATTTGACTTGCATCCCCCTGCCCCCAGCAGCACTAGGAACTGAACCCATAGTCTTTGTACTGGGCCACATCTCCAGCCCTTTGATTTTTATTCTGAGACAGCATCTGGCAAAGTCACTAAATTGCCCAGGCTGGCTTCAACTTGCAATTCTCCCACCTCAGCCTCCCAGAGTGCTGGGATTACAGGCATATGCCACCTCTTCTGGCTTCGTGTTCCCTTTACTGGAATTAAATTAGACACAGTTACCACTTAATCTTTTTCAAGGGACTCAGTTGCACAAAGAAAATGAAGGGCAGGAAAAAAAAAAAGAAAATAAAGGGCAGTAGCCACAAACGGAGGAAAATAAAATAAAACCCATATATTTTATCAGGAAAACATCAAACACAACTGGATTAGTTTGCTTCTATAACCTCAAAACATTTCAGTTTGGTAAAAATGTAAAGGATACAGTAAATTCTGTGCTTTGAGATTTTGAGAGCACCACTTTGTACAAGGAAAACATATATACAAAGAAATATATCCTAAAATCAGATTTTTATAATTAAGAAAGAAAAATTTTCTAGACTGACTGAGTCATTGGTTTCTATAATTGGTAAGTAAAAAGAATACTATTTTATTTTATGCCAAGATACAAACTTTTAATAATTTCTTTCTTGCTCACTGTAGAAAGCAGTCTGAGCTACTGGGAAGACTGGGCTGAGATTGGGAGATCTGCATTTTAGTTCTAGTTCTATCATTATATGAATAATCAGTTTTGGAGAGTAAGCTTTCTCTTCTGTAAAATGGGGAATATAGTTGCTTTACCAACTTTAGAAACGTAAGGGTAAAGAAAAAAAGAGAAAGAAAAACCCATTTAGTTGAATTATGTTTTGTGTATAACTGACTTCTTACAGTTTTGTTTCCTAATTGTATACAGGATTTTTTATTTTTCTCTTTTTTTTTGGTATTGGGGATTGAACACAGGGCATGATTAGTGCTAAGTAAATGTTCTACCACTAAGCTACATCCTCAGGCCTTTCAAAACTTGTAATCTGAGACATGGTCTTGCTGAGCTGCCCAGGCTGGCCTTGCACTTGTGATCCTCCTTCCTCAGCCTCCCATGCAGCTGGGATTACAGGTGTGCACCCTTATGCCCAGCTTCTTTGCAGTGATTACTGAGAGATCAGTGACTGCATCAGAATCTCCATGGAGAATTTGTGCAATTTGAAAATGAAAAAGTTGTTTCCATTGCTTTGCTGTGTTCTTAGTGTAAACATTTTAAGTTTTTATGAATTCTAAAATTAAATAGGGCTTGAAATTTGTATATTTATAAAGAAGCCTGGTAAACAATTAAAACACAAAATCTGCCCTTGTCAAACTGAAACCATTGACTGGGTGACTGTCCTTTTACATTTCTTCTTCCGTGATTAATGTAATGTTTGAAACCATGCAAGCTGAGTGAAGAGTACAAGAAGTGATCATTAAATTCTGTATGTGCTTAAAAGTATCATAAAAAGTAAAGAAAAAGACAAGACAAAAATACAAAGTGTTTGCCTAAATGTGACCTTCTCAATGACACATATCCTGATTTCTGTCTCCCACCCCACCCCCCTTTTTTTTTGCACTGACGATTGAACCTAAGGGCTTCACACTGAGCTACACTGGGCCCTTTTTATTTTGAGATAAGTCTTGCTATGTTGCTAAATTGCTCAGGCTGGACCCAAATTTGAGATCTTTCTGCCTCAGCCTCCCAGAGTGCTGAGATTACAGACATATGCTACCAAGTCCGGCTCAGTTTTCTCTTTTAAACATTGCTCTCGGGCCAGGGATTTAGCTCAGTGGCACTGAGCCTGCCTCAAAAGCACAAGGTCCTGAGTTCAATCCCCGGTACCAAAAAAAAAAAAACAAAAAAACAAAAAATTGTTCTCAAACACAAACAAAAGATTTCTCTAATTTTCTCCATCCTGTTTATCACTTTTTAACATAAATCTAATTTCTGTTTATTGCCTGATTCTTCCTTTGAGAATGTAAGCTTCAAAAGATTAGAATTTTTAAGTCTACTTTATTTGTTTCTCCACATTCAGAAAACATGTGAAAAATAGTGGTTGTGCAATGAACATTTTTTTGAAGGCATGAATGAAACATAGTATTTTAGAATTTTCAAGCATAGTTTGAACTTTGAAGATTCAAGATGACAACAGTCCACTTTAGCTCTCTACCTACCAGTAAGGAATTTCAGTACGATCAGCTCAAGGGCCCATGTCATAATCTAAATTTCTATTGTGAGCCCTAAGATAGGCCTGTTTCTAATCATAAAACTCTTAATTTGTGCAGGTCAGTATACCTCTGAAATAGTCTCTAAAACAGCTAGGTGGGACCCAGATATTTTCTTGAACAGTCACTTCAATTATCATGATCTTGACAAGAATGTTGTGTGTAAGCTAGGAATATACTTTCTTTGATAGGTGCTATTCAAATTTTATATTTCCTCCAGAGTTAGTTTCATTAATTTGTCTTCTAAGATACTTCTTAGAAGTTGTCAAATTTATTTCCAAAAATATTTTTGTAATATGCTTTCTATATCCTTTTAAAATCTGTAAAATCTGTGGTAATGTCTCCTAGATCTTAATATTGTAATTTAAAAAATGTATAACTGATATTGTGTAACAGGAAGAAAAGGTCTAAAAGATCAGGGGAATTGGGAGGGGTAGGAGAAGGGAAAAAAGGGAAAGGAGAAAATATGAGAAGAGGAAAAAAATGGAAACAAGGTCTTTGCAAATAGGGAAGGGTGGAGGGAGTGAAGGGAGGGCAAGGGAAGGGGAAAAAAATAAGAACCAAGAGACTCATGTAATGGTTCAAGATCCCAATGATGAATGTAACTGTATTGTATACCTAAAATGTACTAATAAAGTTAATGGGGGGAAAAAAATTTAAAAAAAAGAATGCTGTGTATAATAAAAACACAGAAACTGGTTTTCCTGGTGGCAAAGGTGGAGAAATCATGATTTTTAGAAACAAAAGAGTCCAAGTTGTAGACTCAGAGAATTGGAGAGGACCTTGGCTCAACTGTTTCATGTTGCACGTAAGAGTGCTAAAAATCAGAACCTGAAGACACTTGTCAAAGGGCACAATGGTACTGCTACTTACTAGGAAAGCCAAGATTAGAACTCAGGTCTCCTGATTCTCAGACTACTATTCCTCATGCTTAGCAGGTGAGGATAAAAGCTCAGGACAATAAATATCATTTTAAACATCAAAAAACAGGAAAATATGCGCTGGTAGGATAGTAACTGGCAGAGAATTTTAGGGGAATTGGATTCAGAGGCCAGACAACTCAAGATGGGCTACTGATGCAGTCAAGTGAACGCTGGAAAGGAAACCTATGAAATTTGTTAAGATATTGAAGAAAAGGAATAATCCATTGCAAAATGAAAAACAAGCCAGTAGCAAAAGAAATCTTTACAAGCTTTTCCCAAGCTTTCTGAAATACCATTTGAATGAAAAATATATATATATATATATATTTTTTTTTTTTTTTGGTACCGGCGATCTAACTCAGGACCTCGAGTTTGCCAGGCAGGTGCTGTGCCACTGAGCTAAATCCCCAGCCCCCTGAAATACCACTTGAAAGAGCAAATGATGATAATAGTTTTTAAAATGTAAGTACCCTAAGGTCCCTGAACCCAAGAGCAATAATTTCAAGACTTCACATGAAAAATTAGCAGATTGAAGGTGGTATACGAATAACTTAGACCTACATTATTCTTTAGGCCAGAAATGAAGGTTAAGTTAAAAATATTACAGTAAAACCTCCCTAGAGACCACAGGAAAGAGGTACTAAGAGCAATCACTTCATTTCCCCTGGGATTGCCACAGCTAAAATGTGAGCCTATACAGAAAATTAGGGAGAAGGTGTGATTGGTAAGATTTCTGAACTTTAATGCTGTGCAATTAAAAGATGGGGGTCCAGGGATTTAGCTCAGTGGTTTCACCGCCTGCTGCACAAACGCAAAGACCCGAGTTCAATCCCTGGTACCAAAAAACCCCCAAAAGACGGGGAAAAATCCTTCATAGCTAGTGCCTGTGAAGCTATGAAGGGGATGAAAGGATAAAACACAAAAAGCCTTTTCTTGTATTCTGAGGCCTATTTAAAATAATAGAAAACTTGTATATGAATATAAAATAACTAAGTACAGGGAGTTTTAACAAATCTTATTCCCAAATTATCAGTGTAAAATCAACTTTTGCTTTAAGTTTCAGAACATCTGGTTACCCTCAACCAAATTTAATCTCTGATTTTGAAGTCTCCTAAATTTTTTTTTTTTTTTTTTTTTTGGTACCGGGGATCGAACTCGCATCCTTCCGCTTGCAAGGCAGGCAGCGGAACCACTGAGCTAAATCCCCGGCCCCCTGAAGTCTCCTAAATTTGAACTAGGCAAGAAGAAACTGAACGATATGCCACAGATATCAATCCAGACAGTTTTAAAATTTGATCTTATAAATTAAGTTATAACCCTATGAGGTAGCTATTACTGTTATTATTTTATTTTTTTTCCAGTACTGGGGATTGAACTCAAGACCTTGTGCTTGCAAGGCAGGCACAGTGTCACTGAGCTACATCCCTGGCACTTAAATTAACTAAGTGTACTTAAATTTACTTACTTAAATTAAGTAAGTAAATTAATGTCTTTCCCAAAGACACTGTATTAGGAAACCAACAACTTGATTTTTTTACTGAAATATTTAAAACTTGTTTTTTTTCATTTCCAACATTCAAAGATTAAACAGAAAACAAAATATGCAAATAAATCTCATGATAACACAATACTCAGTTATCACCTCAAGTCCCAACTAAAAGATTTAGCTTTCGCATGCAAATCAATCCTAAACCACTTCTGAATTTTTGACAGTATTTAAAGGTATTCAATGATTTCAAGAACTGCCTGGATCACATTTAAAAGAAGCACACATTTTTCTACCTACTAATTTGGAATGAAAAAGAAATATTATGGAAGGACTCTTTTCTTGCTTTTCAGTAGTCCATGCTGGCCAGTTTCATCATTATAAACAATTACATGTTTCCCAAATCCAGACATTTAAGGTCCAAGTACAGAAGTTGGACTTTTCTCATTATACAAAAATACACAATTTACTCTTCTCAGGGTGAGAACAATGACTAAGTATAGGACTGGATATTGGAGGTAATCAAAACCCAAAAATAAAAATTCCAAGATCAATTGAATTTTTAAAAGACTTAAAAGACTGCATTTTAAAAGTTACCCTAAAAGTCTGAACTTTTTTTTTTGTTTGCTTTTAAAATGGTGGTCCTAAATTAAAAAATAAAAACTAAGTAACACACTACGTTTCTGTTGTCACATTAGAAAACTGCACCATTTAAAATCTGTGGAAAATGAAAAACTGTTTCAACCAGAGGGTTTGTGTTTTAATAGTCATCTATGGTATTTTCAAAGAAGACGTTTCGAACATCCAGAATGGATGCTAATTCCAAAATGTGCTTCTGGAGATGAGGATTCTCCACTGTTTCATCCCTTGGCAGCTGTGGGTATGATTCTGGGTAATTTCGTGTTTCCTGGTAAGCAAAGCAGAGCAAAGTCAAGTTTTATACTCTAATGGATGACAAGTACATACAACACTGATACAATATTAAGGAGCTTAGTATTTATTTTTTTCCTTCATATTGGCCGGTATGATTATTATTAATGTATTTGTTGAACATGATTACTAACATTTTACCATTTCGAACTCTAAAAATGACAAGTTCATATGGTCCAATCTAATATATTACTTCATGAGTTATTTTATAAATATTTGCTGAGGCTTGTTGCACTGGGCACTATGTTCTATATCATCTGAAAACCATACCACATACTTCCTTCTTGCTGGGGGAAAAATCTTAACATATGTGGAATTTCAAACACTCCCGTCCCCCAATATTGGGGAATGAACCCAGCTCTTTTGTATTAGACTATATCTCTAACATTTTTGTTTGGCACTGGGGATGGAACTCAGGACCTTGCGCTTTTGAGGCAGGCATGGCGCCAAAGAGCTAAACCCCAGCCCAAGCCTATTTAATGTTGAGACATGTTCTCACTAAATTGCCCAGTTTGGCCTCAAACTTGTGACCCTTCTGCCTCAGCTGCCCAGAGTGCTGGAATTACAGGAATGCACCACCACACAAGCATTGTTTAAACAAATGAATAGATGCAGTAGTAAACAAAATGAAGGAAAAGACATGAAAAGCACTTAGAAGGTGAAATTTGTCGTAATTACAGGAGAAAAGAAAGCCAAACAAAGCCCAAAGATTTGAGAAATGAATGAGTTAATGGAAGAGTTGGGAGCTACCGAGAGAAAAGAAGATAAGGAGAAAAGAAGATAAAAGAAGAGATCATTTGGGGAAAATATAATGCTTCAGGTTTTAAGTGTATTATATGTGAGTTAATAGAGAAATATGGATAAAACTGCTGCATAAATACAATTTGAAAATTCAGGGCTGTATCCCAGAAAACATATATCTAAGCAGTATAAACAATGATATAATGTTCATCAAGATCAGTATTAGAGCAACAAAAACAGTTGAGATTTCTAAGTCATTAGCAAAAAAAATAAATAAATAAAAATAAAAGAGTAAAGGAGATGCTAAAAAGGATAAAGAAAAAATCTGGAGCACCAAAAAAAAAAAAAAAAGTAAAAGTAACAAAAGAAAATACGGGAAAAAAACCCAACAACTGACAGGAAAATGTGAGATGGAAGCAAAAGGAGACAATTTCAAGAATCTGGTAACTTTTACAGGCTGTAACCCCTGCCCCACATCCCACCTTTACAATTTCCTTAAGAAATAAATTACTACTTTTTAATGCATTACAAATGACAGTTTATTTATTTATTTGGTACTGGGGCTTGAACTCGGGACCTTGCACTTGTGAGGCAGGCAGCGGAACCTCTGAGGTAAATCCCAGGCCCAAGTTCATATATTTAAATGTCATTTCTAAAAAATATTTTTAAACAGGAAAAAATATTACCTTTACCTCTCTCTCTAGGGCTCACATACTACACATTACAATGAAATTATTCTACACAACAAATCCCATCGAGATAGGAGAGTAGGGTGTGAAATGAAAAATTGGACAAGGGCTGGGGATTTAGCTCAGTGGTTCTGGCACTGTCCTCGAAAGCACAAGGTCCTGAGTTAGATCCCCAGTACCAAAAAAACAAAAACAAAAAAACCTCACGAAAAATTGGACAAGATTGACCAACCGGACACTCCAGAAGCAAAGATTAGAAAAACTGAAGACATAGCAAAAGAAACTGTTCAAAGTGAAATGCACAGAGGAAAAAAAAAAGAAAATGAATGAATCCCTGACCAATGTGTAACATACATGTAATTAATGTTTCAGAAAGAGAGAAGTGGAAAGAAAAAAATTTTGAAAAAGCCAGGTATAGTGGCACATGCCTGTAATCCTAGCACTCTGGAAGCTGAGACATGACTATTGCAAATTCAAAGCAACCTGGGCTACATAGCCTGTTCAAGGTTGGCCTGGGCTAAATACCAAGATGCTGTCTCAAAACAAACAAAATAAAAACTTCAATGGTAAAAAGCTTTTAATTGTAAAACTTAGATCCAAGATGCTTGATGAATCTTAAGCAGGGAAAAAACCAACAACAAGGAAAACCACATCAAGCATGTATATCAGAGTTTTTTTGTTTTTGGTACCGGGGATCAAACTCGAGTCCTTAGCTTGTGAGGCAGGCGGTGGAACCACTGAGCTAAATTCCCGGCCCAAGCATGTATATCATAATCAAATTATAAGAAGCCAATATACAGAGAAAAACCTTAAAAGCAGCTAAAAGGAAACAAATAGAAAAAAGCACCTAGAAGAAAATGAAAGACACATTACACACTGCAACAATTACTAGAAGTAGTTAAGATCAGTAAATATACAGTTTGAACAACATTAAAAACCAATGTGACTTTTTGAAAAGGATTAAAATAAGAGTATATATGCTCTGAAAACAAAGTAATTAGGGTTCAGTAAATTTGTTTGTTTGGCACTGGTATTGAACCCAGGGAACACTCAGTTTCATCCCGAATCTTTTTATATTGATACAGAGTCTCACCAAAATGCCCAGTCTGGCCTTGAATGTGCAATCCCCCTGCCTCAGCCTCTGGAGTAGCTGAGATTACAGGTGTGCCACACTGGGCTTAACAACACATTTCTAAATAACTCATGTTTCATAAGGTCAATCATTAGAATGAGATAAAATATCAGATACATAAGTAATGAAATAATTTATCGCTATCAGATCTGCAGTACAAGAAGTGCTAAAGGGAATTCTTCTGTTATAAGATGATACCAAATGGAAAATTAAATCTGCATACAGAAATACAGAGTGCCAGAAATGGTATTTATACCCCAAAATGGTTTTTTTTCATTAAAAGTTTTCAAAAATACAGTTATTGATGGGGCGGGGATTTTAGCTCAGTGGTTTTGGGGCCTGCCTCAAAAGCGCAAGGTCCTGAGTTCGATCCCTGGTACCAAAAACAAAAACAAAAACAACACAACCCCCCCCCCAAAGATGTAATTATTGATGCTACAATAACCACAAACTATCAGATAGTATATATTCTACATAAAAGGCAGATGTGTGGAATCACAGTACAGAGGATGCGAGGGAGAAAATGGAAGTATAGTGTTGTAACAATTACATTATACATGAAGCCATATTAAATTTTTTTCCCATATTGTTATGGCTTGTGTCTAGATGTCCCCCCAAAGCCTCATGCAGTCATAGGTGGGGCTTTTTGAAGGTGGCTGGATCTAGGGTGTATGGTGCAGGCATTAAGAGTGTATGATTACTAAATCAGTCCATTGGGTAGTTTGGCATAGTTCTGGATGTAGATAATGGGAAGGCCCACCCTGGATATGGGTGGTACCACCCACAGGGTGGGTAGCCTGGAAGGAATAAAAGGGAGAAGCAGTCTGCTGCTGCTGCTTCACTGCCTTCTGCCTACTATGATTTGTTTCTCTATGATGGCCCTTTGCTATGCCACATTACCTCAGAGCCAGGACTAAAACCTCTACAAACTGTGAACTAAATAAAACTTTCCTCCTTTAACTATGTGTGTCAAGTATTTTGTCTCAGTTACAACAAAAGTAACTAAGGCACATTAAAAAATTTTAACCTCGGGCCGGGGATTTAGCTCAGTGGTTTCGCTGCCTGCTACACAAGCACAAGGACCCGAATTCGATCCCTGGTACTAAAAAAAAAAAAAAAAATTTAACCTCTCACACAGTAAATAAAAACTAACTCAAAACAGACCACAGACCTAATCGTAATAGCTAAAACCATAAAACTCGTAGAAGAAAACCTTTGTAACCTTGAGACAGGCAAAGAATTCTTATATAACACACAAGAACACAAACAACAAAGGAAAAAAGAAATGTATTAGTTGAAATTTCTTCAAGTCACAGAACGAGATATAGCCAAAAGATAGCCAAAGAACACATGAAAGGCGAATATCAATATTGACTACTGTGATACAAACTGAAAACTACACTGAGATAACTCTCCATAACCACCAGAATAGTCACAGTTGAAAAGTCTGAGAACACCAAATATTGGCAAGAATGTAGAATAACTTATACACATCTACTGGGAGTGTAAAATGGTACAACCACTTTGAGAAAAAAGTTCTAGTAGCTTCTTAACAAACCTAAACATATGCCAACCATATGACCAGGAAAATACGGTCAAAACATGTCTATGTAAAGACTTATACAAGCCTTTTTATTTATAATGGAAAGCAGTTTTACTTATAGTAGCCAATGATTTAAAACTCTCTGGTGTTTATCAACAGGAGACTGTTAAAAAAAATGTAGTACATTTGGAGAATGGAATATTACTCAGTAGCAAAGAGGAATAAGCTACTGATACATAAAACACCATGGGTGAATCTCAAGAATAATATACTTGAGGGGGCCGGGGACTTAGCTCAGTGGCTCTGTGCCTGCCTCACAAGTGCAAAGTCCTGAATTCGATCCTCAGTACCAAAAAGAACAATATACTTGATCAAGGAAGGTTTACGCAAGAGTCCAAATTGTGTGATTCAAATTCAGATCCATGTAATTTACAGCAAAAGAGTGGTAGCCTCTGGGATAATGATTAGTGGACCAACTAATCATGGAAAGGTATATGAAGGGAACTTTCTGGAATAATGTTATGTGGTATAACTTCATAGAGAATGGGATACACAGGTGTCTTCCTCCTCAAAACTCAGCTAATGGTAAATTTTATAGTTTTGTGCATTTTACTGTATGTAAACTTTCCCTTAAAAAAAAAAAAGATAAAAACAGGCAGGCTAGTGGTGTGCACCTGAAATCCCAGCACTTGAGACACTTAGGAGGATCACTGGAAGTTTGAGGCCATCCTGTACTATATAGTGAGCTCAAAGCTAGCCTGGACTACATAATGAGACCCTGTCTCAAAGATGCAAACAAGGGCTGGAGATGTAGCTCAGTGGTGCAGTGCCTGCCTGGCAAGCACAAGGCCCTGAGTTTGATTCCTAGTACCAAAAAAAAAAAAATCTATCTATGTTCAAAATTATCTTCAAAATTCATGACAAGTAAGATGAACTGATGAAAGAGGGAAAGATAAATGGACAAATATGTGAGAAAGTAAATATATTGAAATGTTAGCTGTAGATCCTAGAATACTGTGTGTGCGTTCACTGTATAATTCTTTTACATTTTATAGTTATAATAAAATGGAAAGAGGTAGTGTTTTGAAACAAAAAATTAAAAAACTTTTTCAAGGGGCCGGGGATTTAGCTCAGTGGTTCCACCGCCTGCCTTGCAAACTGATAGCTGGTACCAAAAAATTAAAAAAATTAGGGGCCGGGGATTTAGCTCAGTGGTTTTGCCTCCTGTTGCGCAGGCATAAGGACCCGAGTTTGATCCCTGGTACCAAAAAAAATAAAAATTAAAAAATAAACTTTTTCAAATGTAAATAGTGGAAAAACCTCAAATGTTACAGAAGAAACATAACGGACATTATCTTTAAAACCTCAATGAACTACATTGTGTAATACAAGAATACATAGAGGGCCAGAGATTTAGCTTAGTGGTGCTGTGCCTGCCTGGCAAGCACAAGGTCCTGAGTTCGATCCCAAACTCAGTTCGGTACCAAAAAAAAAAAACCCCAAAAAAACCAAAACATAGAATGTGAGGAAGGAAACCAAACTATCAAGTCAAGCAAAAGACTTGAAAATAATCTATACAAAGAGGAACACAGAATAAGACTTAGAAGAAGTTGCTCAACCTCTATAGTGATATTGAGTGCATATGAAAATTACAACCACAATGACTTACTACTTTACACTTTCCAGGTCACATACAATTTAAAGTACAATGGCAATAAATGTTGCAAGGAAAACTAAGAGTAATTGCCATTCTTACATACTCTTTGTGTGAGGGTAAACCGAGGGACCCACTCTGGAAAACACTGTGCTATTAACTCATAAAGTTAAATGTGCTTATATCCTCTCACCTACTGGGCATATCTCCAGAGAAAATCTTGTATACCAGTGGCATCATTTCTATAATAATAATAACAATACAACCTGGATTGATAATTTGTGATGTACAGTCAAGACAAATGAAGACTATAGTTATCAATATGGCTTAATCTCAGGAATAATTTTGATGGAAAAAAGCAATATAGATGATTTCATATGTTTACAAAAATACAAATATGTGTGACAAAACTATAAAGCAAAACAAATAATAATAATGATAAAATTCAGGATGGCAACTGCATCCTTAGAAGGAGACAGGATCAGAGAGAACCTACAGAGGGTCTCAAAAGAAAGGAAAATGATCTTGAACAAGATAGTAGGCACTCGGATGTGTCTTCATATTATCGATCTTTATATTTTATTCATTTCTAAACATTTTAGATCTATTTAAACTTTTCAATACAAGTAAAATATAATACATGATTCTTAAATAACTAAAATAGCAAAACTGGTCTTGAGTAATATTCTTTGCCTACCCGAAAAATCTTGTGCATCCTCATGGTCGCTGAACAAAAGATAAATCTTGTGAGAAGTAAGCGAAGAAATTCATCTCCAAAAAACTGGAGAAATGCCTGATCTGCAATGAGGAAAAAGGTGACAGTAAAAGGAGGTTTTGTTTCAAAGAGGAGGCAACTTCAGGAAAGCCTTTTTGACTTTCCTGCCTGGGTCAAATACCTTTAAAGACTCAAACAATTTAAAATAGCTAACTATTTTAAGCCATTATACTATATTTTGTTAAGTGTGCAGTTAGATTAGTAGGGTACCTATTGAACGTGAATGGGTCAGTAGCTGAGCAATATCACGGTTGATTTTCCGAAGATATTCTTGGCACTTTTCCCATAGACCTCTACGCATGCTCGACAATCCAGAGACAAACAGGAAGGCCATTAGAGGATTGTTCAAAAAGAGAGTGAAGAGGCTACCTCGTTGAGATTGATCTGCAATAACAAATATGTTAGATAGACAGACAGATAGATAGATAGACAGATAGATAGATAGATAGATAACAGTTTTAAGAGGGGTAAGAGATTTATATGAGGAATATTTTAATTTGCTGGTAATGTTAAAGTGATATCACTAAAACAAAAAAAAAAGTGGTATCACTAAACATATTCAACAGTGCAAACTTTCCATGAAACTACAGAAATATACTCCATGCACATTGCCTTCTCTAAGATAGAGCCCAGTAAACATAAGAGAGATGGAAAAATAAACACATTCCTTACTATCCCCAACTAACAAATTTTATCCAAATATGACAAGCATTGACTTATAGTCTGTCCGAGATAGAAGTCTCTAAAGAGTAGTAGAATTGCCGATTTTCTTCATTCTCCTTTATTTATTGCTCTTTCTCTGCCTAAACTTTACCATCATCATCAACATTTTCTTTTTTCTTTTTATTTTTTGGTACCGGGGATAACCACTGAGCTACCCCAGCCCCTGCACATAGGATTTTAATTATCATTTATATGTCTACTGATTCCTTATTCTCAATGTGCATGCAGCCTAGAGACACTCTGTAAACACAAACTGGATTTCAAAACCTTAGTATAAGAATACATATTGCTAATAGTTCTCTCCCCGCCCCCCTCAATGGTACTGGGGATTGAATGAATCCAGGGCCCTCACACTGAGCTGCATTCTCAGTCCCTTCTTTTAGTTTTTTTGTTTTTTGGTACCGGGGATCAAACTCGGGTCCTTGAGCTTGAGCAGCAGGCAGCGAAACCACTGAGCTAAATCCCCGGCCCCCTTCTCTTAGTTTTAAGACATGGTCTTGCTAAAGTGCCCAGGGTAGCCTTGAACTTGTGATCCTCCTGTATCAGCTTCCAACGTAGGTGGGATTAAGGCATGCACTACTATGCTTGACTTCCTTTATTTTATTTTTCTAAATGAGTGAATTTTTTCTTTTATTTATTTACACTAACACAATCCAAAACTTCAATTTTGCTTTTCTACCTTCTGAGTTGGGAAGTTTAATGTTATCAATGATGATATTCTCATCCTTGTCCTAAGACTGAACTGTCCTCTGAACTGTATTAGGAACTCTCCTGAACTATCATCTTCTTTTGAATCTGCCTGATTCATCTCAAATAAGGTCATATCCATTTGTATAACTTTTCTGAGAGTCTCATTGATACTGAAATGACCAGAGGGAGTGCCTTCTATTTGTTTTCTGAGCTTTTCACTTGCCTGAGCTTTCTGTGGGAAAAAGTTCTGATCTTGGCCTAGTAATGGACTCCTCTCTGTCTGAACAGTCTGAAAAGTAGCTGTTTTTCTGGAATTAGGCTTGGAGTTGATAAGTAAATTGTCTCATGTACCTCCTTGGCCACTGCCCACAATCAGCAGCTCTTTAGACAATGAGACCCTTGAGCACTGCTGGATGGGAGACGAAGAACTTGGGCTTGCACAAGACTTGCTGTGGACCTCCATAAATCTGAAGCCAGCTAGATTTCCTCCTGTGATGACCACAACCACACAGCCCACCAAGCGCCACTTCTAGGAATGCCGTCCCATGGTGTCTGGAAATACTCCCACGCCCAACTTCTTAATTTTTAAAGTGTGGTACTAGCTGGGCATGATGGGATATGCCTATAAGCCCAGCACTCTGGGGGGCTGAGGCAGGAGGATTACAAGTTTGAGGCCACCCTGGGTAACTTAGCAAGAGCCTGTCTCAAAATTTAAAAAAAATTAAGCAAGGGATGGCTGGAGATGTATCTCAGTGTGAAGGCCTTGGATTTAATCCAGCCAGCTCCAACACCCCCCACCCCAAAAATGGATACTCATGCTACATTTCTATCAGGCAGGGTTGATCTAGACTCCTACATTAATTTAACTCTCAAAGGTATCTCAAACTCAACATGTCAACAATTGAAAGCAAATTCTATCCCCTTTACAAAGTTCTCACAAATAGACTTCTCGTCAAATCTCATTATTTCTACTGGTGCCAGAGACTTGACATGCATTCCTGCTTCCTTGATCTCCCTCCCATGCCCAGCCCATCACAATACTACTAGTTCACTGAGCTGAGGATTTTTGAAGCCAACTGCATAGTCACTGTCTGAGCTCTGGCCACCACCATCTTCCTACTTCCATCTGTGCTCCTCTCAGTTCCATTCTCAATAAGGATAACTGAATTCTCCCCTCTTAACATCCTGATGGTTCCCCATTGTTCCCCACTAAATCACATAATAAATCTTGAAAACTTTTCATCATTCAGGCACTCAATACCCTTCAGCTAGAAGGAGCTACTTTAATTTCTCTAAGTGGCCCCTAGGTTCTCTTATCTCAGGGTCACTGCACATGCAGTTTCTCTCTGGAACACTGGTATTCAGTCACCCTTCATCCCCATCCTATTCTGCATGCCCTGTATGGCCACACTGGACATCGTCTCATCCCCCACTTCAACTTTTCGTGTGTGCTCCTGTGTCATCTCCTATGAAACACTGTACCACTTACAGTACTTGCCTGTTAGGCTGTCTCTATCTTCTACTAGACTGTGGCTCTGGGAGAAATATAACTGAGTCTTACCAGGTTAGAGTGCTCACCTTGGTGCCTAGCACAGTGCCTGGAAAATCAGTGTTGAATAACTGTGCTGAGCAAATAAAGCAAGTCTTACCTAATGACAGAACTATAGGCTTTAGATATACAAAGTGCAGGAACCTTATCTGACATTCCAATTACTTAAATACCTTTAGTTTTGTGCCCAGATGGAGAGGCAACTGTTTTTGAAGAGGTAACAACAATGCCATTGGATGAATTCCACCTTTCTCACAAGGGAAATTTGAATCTATGTAACTAAACAACTCATTTAAGATATTTGAGGTCTAAGCTCTACAGCACAAATATAGGATACTGAACCAGAAAAGTGTTAAGGACATGTATTACAAATATGCACACTAATAATAATGATAGCACATATGGAATACTTTTTAATGTACCCAGTATTATTTTCTGAGGTAGGTATGATTATTTTCATTTGACAGATGAAGTAATTGAAGCACAGAATGGCTGAGTAACTTCTCAAAGTCACACAGCTAGTAAGTGGCTAGGTCAAGACCCAAATTCATTCGATCTGTGTCCAAAGTCTGTGCTTTTTGCCTCCACACAATAGTGCTTCAGATCCAGTAATCTTGGTATTAACTCACTTGACCATGTAATTTAAAATAAAGCTATGTCATCATAGGACAGATTGAGAGCAAAAAGCACTGAGTAGTTAGAAGGGGTTACACTCCTCCAGAAATGACAACAGGATGACAAAATCCCAGGAGAATTTTACCGTTGTTTGAAGGTAAGTTCTATCCCTTAGTAATTTGGCGTTTGAATATATGAACTTAGAATTTCTATATGGTTTTTCCTTGTTAAACAGCAGAACTTACCTTAAAACAACGGTGAAAGTCTCCAGCTTCTCTCAGGCATTCAAATGCTGACCATCACTTCCTGTGTCAAACTATGTCAGCAGACAGGACTTCTGGCTGGGAAGTAGCAGTAATATGCCATCTCCCAGAGAGACATCAGCACTATTCACAGTTAGGGAGATAGTGAAACAGTGACAAGTACTGCTAAAACAGTGTGAAGGCTCTTCAGTATTCTAATAAATGACTGGGAGTTAGAATTAGGTTTTATGTGTTACCTATTAAGGACAATCACTAAGAACAAAAAGTCTTTCAATTCTCAGACATTAGAGAAATGACCCAAACACTAACTTGTGTCTCTGGCAGATTCAGAAGAGGTTCTCTTACTTAAGAATTAAAACAAAAGGGAAAAAAAATAAAAGAAAGAAAAGGAATCCCTTTAAGTTGTGCCAGTAGGTTATCCTAACTCTTAGGCATAGGCTGAGAGTAATCCTAGAGTACTAATCTTAAGCTCTTAAAAGATGCCTAAAATATGTAATCAAAGATAAAGAAAATCAGCCTACATGGATATGACAAGCAAATCAAAATAAACACTTGTAAAACAAAATTTCAAATTTATAAATCATGAGTTCCCTACAGCATGAGACTAAACCACCTCTCTCAAGGAGGAATTATCTCAATGCCTAACTGTAGCACATTAAGGAAGTCTGGTTGTTGGCAAGGCTTCTGGACATATTTCAGATTGACACCTGCCACAGTAAACACCATCAATCCACGCATAATCATTATGGGAGGGAAAAACAAATATCAAGATTATTCAAAGTATAGATAGCATTCATTCATATCCTACTCAGTAACAGGCACCAAGAGACATACCTTGTAAAGCTTTTGGATATGCCGTAGGAGAAAGTAAGCAGACTAGGGGCTGTCCAAACAAGTTTGTGAAGTTCTGTAATACATAAGAATTTAAAATCTTCATTAAAGATTTGACCAATGGTAGTTACTTAGTAATTTTCCACAGTATATGACTAGTGCACAGATTGACTGGGTTAACACATAAGCAGATGAAGAAACAGCAGCAGCTGCACATATACCATTTCTATCCAATTACCATGCATATAGGACTGCTAAATGGCTATCACAAATGTGAAGTTTACTAAGAGAAGTACTGCTTTTTATAAGCAAATGTATGGTTGTCATGCTGCAAGGAGAGGTCATCTGGCCGTCTACCAAGAGGCTACCCCAATGGGGAACATATACTGTATATTCCAGGATAAACTTTCCAAGATCTAGGATTTGGCTTTCAGTCACAAAGGTTCCAAACTGTGATGTACTGGTATGAGAAGACTGGATCCAAGTCTTACTGAGGATCACAGTAACTGCTCACACAGGGCACCATGTAACACTAGAATGTTAATGCGTTAATTTACAATAAGAATTAAGCAAAGTATCCTTTTAAGGATTAAGGCTGATCTACAGGAGAAGTAAAATCATAAACGCTTTGGTAAAATGACAAGAAAGGTAAAACTCCTAAGAATAAACTGCATATGAAACACATGTGTGTGCACACACACAACTTTAAAAATGAAAGCTTCGGGCCAGGGATTTAGCTCAGTGGTTCCGGAGCCTTCCGCGCAAGCTCAAGGTCCCAAGTTCAATCCCCAATACCAAAAACAAAAAAACAAACAAAAAATGAAAGCTTCAACAAATGGGAAAGCATTGTTTTTGGAGAGAAATCCATTTTAAAATGTAATTTATTGAAATTTAAACCAACCTCAATAAAAATAGACTCTGCAACTGAAAAAAGAAATTCTAAAGTTCATATGGGAAAATGGGATTAATCAGAAAACTGGAGGGAAAAAAGGCAGTGAGGGGGATGACTACACTCATCTAGACTTTAAAACCTAATTGAAAGCCTCATACTTCAAAATATATGCCACTGGCACAAGAGCAGGCAGAAAACTAATCAGACAGAATGGAAATCCAGAACTAGACCCCAAAAATATTTAGGACTTCTCTCTATATAACAATGATGACAGCTCAAATTGGTTGGAAAAACTGAAAAACCATCTAGAATAAAGATATTACATATATGTATTCTCCGTATTTCACACCATATTCTAGGATAAATTCAAAATACATCAAAGATTTAAATGTAGCCAGGCATGGTGGAGCATGCCTACATGTAATCCCAGCATTCAGAAGGAGGCTGAGGCACAAGGCTAGCATGGGCTACATAGTAAGAACTCATCTCAAAAAAAAAAAAAAAATGATAAAAAGACTTAAATGTAAAATAATTACAATAAAAATCATGAAATATAATGAGTTATTTTTTGATCTAGAAGACTCTCCTGACTAGTAGCTTAGTTTAGTTATTTTGAATAGGCTGAGCAGCTAGGCTAACGATAGGACTGGGTAAAAGAGCTAATTCAAATACTGTAGCTGATTAATGAAGCAGCTGGTTAAGCCTAGAAATATAAAAGAAAATATAAGAGCAAAAGATAAGAGGTTGGGATGAGAACAGAGAGATAAAGACTCTTCCTTGCAGGAAGACTTTTATCAAGGTTACACTAAGTTAGTTACAGCTCTTCAAGAAATAAAAATGCAAGATAACCAGTTTCCTTTTGAACTATTTAATTCACTTCCTGTGAAACAATCCCTTTCTCATGCTATGGTTATTGATGTAAGCACAGGGCAAGGAGCACAGTTTGGATTTTTTGCTAAGAATGCCCTCGCAATAGACAACTATCACAAATTTTTTCCTCTTATTATTTCCAATAAAAATCTCATAATTTCCTCCTGTTCTCAGAACCATGAGATCAGTTTTGTGATTTGAAATAGGGCAATTAGGGAAGACTACATAACAAGCTTCATTTGCTTAAATACATCCAAAACCAAGTGGGTACCTTTGAAAGAGGATTCAAGGCTGAGGAAACAAAATGAAAAGAGCCTGAACAATCTGAAGAATAGCAAGAGAGATCAGAGATGCCCGGGGGAGGGTGGGTATATGTAAGCAGAAAAATAAGGCATTTATTCTGAGATGAGAGCCACTGGAAATTTTAGGTAGAGCAGGGACATAGCTGACTTACTACTTACTTCTAGAGGCACAAAGGCAGAAGGAAGACTAGTTGGGAAGCTACTCCAGTAAGTCAGGTGAATGACGAAGGTAGGACGGACAAGATGGATGGCAGTAGAGGTAACGAGATTTTGGATATCTAGTTAAAAGTCAAGAGGGATGACTGAAAAGGATGTGGGAAGGAAGGGGAAGAATACAAAGCCAAGCAGAAAACCAGGATATTGGCTGGGGCAACTACAAAAGCTTAATAACCACTAACTAAAATGGGGGAGGATGGAGGTGGAAGTATGGTAATTGCCTTGGGTATTGTCAGTTTGCAATCTCTACAGTCAAGTTTTCACTTAGAGATTGTGGCATAAGCAGATGATGTTTAAGAAGAGTTCAAGAGCGAGGTCTGGCCTGCAGATAAGGTATTTGATAGTAGTCAGCATAGATATAATAATTAAAGTCATGAAATTAGATAAGGGTATTAAATGAAGGCTGGAGGTGTAGCTCTGTGGTGGAGTGCTTGCCTAACCAGCAAGGCCCTGGGTTCAATTCCTATACCTATACACACACACACACACACACACACACACACACACACACACACACACACAATACTGGGGTGAGGAGGTCAGCTGTGGCTGGAAAATAAGAGGAATGAACTGAATCCAGAGGTTGCTAATGGTGAGATATCAGAGAGTTGAAGTCAAACCAGTAGAGGAGAAAATAACAGATTTCAGGCTACTGTTGCCCTGAGGTAATCTAGCAACTTGAATGTAGGTTTTGAAGGCCTCACCTGGAAAATGGCACAGGTGTTTGAGTTTACCATATGCTCAAGATAGGAATCTAAGAGAAGACCTATTCACATTAGAGTAGAATCCTGAAGGGTTTGCCCTCAGTATGATGATAACCAGACCCAAACTTAATATCTGTTTTCTGCCTACAACCACTTCTCATGGGACTGCAAGGAAATTTACCTTGGAGTTGAGTTGAAGTGACACACTATAGCCGCTTCTACAAAAAAGTGGCTGTTGAAGTTGTCACTAAAAGCCGGCTCTCCTTAAGATTTGCTGCCCAAATTTCCACCACCTAAGTGATCCCCAAAACAAGGTCCCAAACTAGAAGTGCCTTCAGGCGTTTGGCACGAGCAAATGCAAACCCGTTTTGGAGTAAAGTAACTTCATCTGAGGGTGTCCTGAACTTCATACAAATAATTTTTTTTTTCCTACAAACAATTTTAAGGATAATGATAGAGCTGAGCTGATCAAGTATATGCTGGAAGGCACAAAAATAACAATCTATGTCTTATACAGCAAAATAGAATTTCAGGTTTAGGAAACAGAGAGATAATAAATAATAAGTATGAATATTAAATTCAAAGAAATGAACAAGACTGAAAATAGAAAACCATAAAAAACAACAATACCTGAAAAAGTACCACAGAACTTGTATAAATGAAAAATATTATAACCAACATAAAACTAAATAAATGGATTTAATAATGTGATAGACACAACTGAAGACAGAATTTGTGAATTAAAGCTGGACCTGAAGAAATTATATAAATCTCAAGCACAGAAACAAAATGATACAAAATATATTAAGAGGTTTTGAAATGTATGAAACACAGCGTAAATGTCCAATATACTTATTGATTGCAATGCTGGGAGAATCAAACCTAGGACCTGCACAAGGACTAATACAAACATTAAAGCTGAGTTCCAAAGGAAATGGGAGGGAGGGTTGAGTAGAGTCAGTAGTTAAAGAGATAATGGCCAATAATTTCCCACTAGTAATGAAAAATTACAATCTAACAATTCAAATAGTTGAACAAACCCCAACAGGTTAAACCAAACCTAGCTCCATCTCTGAAGAACTGTAGAACACTAAAAGGCCTTTCAATGCAGCAAGAAAGAAATGGAGAGAGTGAGGCTGAACAGCTTTTATGACTATAGTAAATGTCTTAACAGACTATAGCAGTCTACACACATCAGTCAGATACTTCAGGATGAGGCTCTTTAGACAAATATGCCTCTTTCAACAAATGTGAGTCATTCTCACTGGCAGAGATCCAGATATGTCAAAATATTTAAATGCTGAAGAGGACTTTATTCTTCCAAGGAAAAGAAAGCAGAACTTCAAGAAGCATTACCCAAAATTACTAAGGGCATTTTTTCATTAGACCATACTACTGGTCAGAAAAGGTCAGTCAACTTGGATACTCTAACCCTACTAGAAACCCGAGAGTTAAAATATTCACCAATTCACAGATCTTGGCATTTCGATCATTCTGCTCTTCTGAATGAGCCAGCATGAGCTCTTTTATATCTTTAAGTAGTGACTAGCACTATCTCTTTTTCTCCTAACTGTAGCAAAAGCATGGGCTTTGGATAAGAAAGACAGGCTGGAAGCATTAGGCAATGTACTTAGTTGGCATAAAGTTTCATCAAGTATAAAATAAGGACAACAGTGCCTTCAATTTAATCATTCACCATATATTTATTTTTTTCTAAGCAAAGTATTGGTACATTTTAAATATATATATATATATATATATAATAACACTCATCATAGAGAATTTGCATCTGTACATATTTCCTGCCTTTTTCCCCATTCTCCCCTTCCCCTGAAGCCCTCTTCCCCTCCCTATATGAAAAAGCTGTTTCCATTTTTCCCTTCGATTTTTACATTTTGTTCTTGTCCTTTCCTTCCTTTCTCTCTCCCCCTCCCTTGTTCCCCTTCCCATTTGAACACTTTCTTCCCATTTCCCAACATCCATTATACATTAGTCCTTATTTCCACTTTTGGTTTCTCACACCAGAGAAACAATGCGATATTTAAACTTGTGTTTATTTCACTGAAAGGTATGTCCTTAGGATACATCCATTTAGCTATAAATGTCTCAAGCTCATCCCTTTTTTTTCTTTTTTTTTGGTACCAGCGATCAAACTCGACCTTGTGCTTCCCAGGCAGGAGCTGTGCTGCTGAGCTAAATCACCAGCTAAGCCCATCCTTCTTTATGGCAGAGTAGTACGCCATTGTATTAAAAAACCCCACATCTTCTTTATCCATTTGTCAACTGATGGGCATATGGGCTGTTTCCAACATTTAACTATTACAACTTGTGCCACTATGAAAATGGGTGTGCACAGATCGCTGTGGTAAGTTGTTTTTTTTTTTTTTTTTGGTACCACGGATCAAACTTGGGACCTTGCGCTCCCAAGGCAGGCAGCAGAACCACTGAGCTAAATCCCTGGCCTGATGCTTTTAACTCTTTCAGTAAGATGCCAAGACGGGAAATAGCTGGATCAAAGAGAACTTGTAGTTTTAGTTTTTTGAGGAATCTCCATTGATTTCTACAGTGGTTGCACTACTCTACACTCTCACCAACAGTGGTGAAGGGTTCCTTTTCCCCCACAATTCCTCTGGCATTTATTATTGTTTGATTTCTTGATAAGAGCCATTCTTTCTGGAGATGGAATCTTAGCGTTGTTTGAATCTGCATGTCTCGAATGACCAGTGATGTTGAACATTTTTTCATACGTTTATTTGCTGTTTCTAATTCTTTGTCTGAATAAAGTCTATTCATTTCAGATGCCCATTTTTGGGCTGGGCCTTTAAATTTTGGGGGGGGTCTGGTTTGAGTTCTTTATATATTCTAGATATTAGTCCTTTGCCTGAGAGACAGCTGGCAATAATTTTTTTCCCACACTGTGGGCTGTCTTCACTCTGCTGATGGTTTCTCTTGCTGTGCAAAAGCTTTGTAATAAGATGAGATCCCAGTTGTTGATTCTTTGTGATAGTTCCTATGTAACTGAGGTTTTGTTCATAAAGTCTTTGCCTACACCAGTGTCTTTGAAAGTTCTACCTTATTCCATCTTCCAGCAGATTTTGTGTTTCTGTTTTAATATTTAGATCTTTGATCCACTTCGATTTTAGGTTAGTGCATGGTGAAAAATATGTGTCTGGTTTCAATCTTCAGCATGTGGAAAGCCAGTTTTGCCAGCACCATTTATTTAAGAGGCTGTCTTTTCTTCCGGGGAAGGTGTTTGGCTCCATAGTCAAAGATAAGGTGGTTGAGTGTCTGGAGTTGTTTCTGTATCTTCTAAGCTGTTCCACTGAGACTTAGGTCTGTATTTTTGCCAGTACCATGCTGTTTTTTTTTTTTTAATCACAGTGGCATTGTAGTATTATTTCAAGTCAGGGATTGCAATACCCCTGCCTTGCCTTTGTTGCCAAATATTGCTTTAGGTATTCTATGTCTCTTCTGGTTCCAAATGAATTTAAAGACTGCTTTTTCTAATTCTGGGAGATATGCTGTTGGAATTTTAGTCAGGATTGCATTAAATCTGTATAACAATTTTGGAAGTATGGCCATTTTCACTATATTGGTTCTTCCTACCCAAGAACAAGGGATATCTTTCCATTTTCTGATACCCTCTTTGATCTTCTTTTTCAGAGTATTATAGTTTTCCATGTAAATGTCTTTTATGTCCTTCATTAGACTGATTCCTAGGTATGTCATTTTTTTGGATGCTATTGTGAAAGGTGTGGTTTCCCTAATTTGCTCTCAGTGAGTTTGTTATTTGTGTATAGGAAAGCTATTGATTTTTAAGTGTTGACTTTGTATTCATCTATATTACTGAATTTGGTTATTAAGTACAGAAATCCTTTGGTGGAACTTTGAGGGTTGTCTATGTAGAGTATTATGTCATCTGCAAATAATGATAATTTAACTTCTTCCTTTCCTATCATCATTTCTTGTCTTTCTTTCTCATGTCTGATTGCTCTGTCTAATGTTTCTAGAACTATGTTGAATAAGAGTGGTGACAATGGACATCCTTGTTATGTTCCCGATTTTAGAGTGAAAGCTTTCAGTTTCTGTCCATTTTGTATGATGTTGGCTGTTCGTTTTGTTGTAGATGGCTTTTATCAGATTGAGATAAAGACCATCTATTCCAATTTTCTGTAGGGTTTTTATGATGAATGGGTGTTGGACCTTGTCAAACGCGTTTTCTACTTCTATTGAAAGGATATGGTTTTTGTCCTTGGCTCTGTTAATATAGTGTATTATATTTATTGATCTGTATATGTTGAACCACCCCTGCATCCCTTGGATGAATCCTACTTGGTCATATACCATACATTTATTAAGAACTTTTTGGTTGTTGCCTTTTTGCTTGTGGTGCTAGAGAATCAAACCAGGGGCTTGAGCATGCTAGGCAAGTACAGTACCGCTGAGGTACATGCCCAGCCCTTATTAAGTATCTGTAATTGTGAGGCACTGTGCGGGCAGAGGGTGAGGTCTGCTCAGGCTGGGGAGACTGGCAAGGCAGTCAATGCCTGGAGGAGACAGTGGGGACAAAAATTTTTAAAAAACAAACAAAAAAGGGCCAGGGATTTAGCTCAGTGGTTTTGCTGCCCGCTGAGCATGCACAAGGACCCGAGTTCAATCCTCAGTATCAAAAAAACCCAAAAAAAACAAAAAAGAAGGGAAAGGAATAATACATCAAGGCAGGCTGCATGCCTATAATCCCAGTGCACTGGGAGATTGAGGAAGGAGGATCGTTAAGTTTGAGTTTGGATCCACCCTGGATAACTTAGGGATTTAGTGAGATCCTATCTTAACAACAACTACAAAAAAAGGTAGGGATGTAGTTCAGTGAGAAAGCCCTGGGTTTTACACACACACACACACACACACACACACACACACACACACACACACGTGCTCATGTGCATGTGCAAGTGCAATATAAGGCAGTCATTTAATTCTCTTTTTTATTATAAACTTCCAAAATGTTAGTTTTAAGGCTTCTTGGCTGGGGGAAGTGGTGGTGCACACCTGTAATCTACAATGCTGGAGGCTGAGGCAGGGGGATCGCTGTGAGTTTGAGGTCAGCCAGTACATAGCGGAGACTCTGTCTCAAAAAAAATGAAAAAAAGATTTCTTCATACACTTTTGTGGAAAAAGTATATATCAGTAATTTTCATGTGCTACCACAGAGATCTTCAGTTGCAAACTGGATGCATTAAGTCAAAGTAATTTTTTAAAAGACCAAATTGATCTGTGCCATGGTGGGGTCTGCCTATTGTACAGGGGCTCCCTGTTCATTTGTGGGGACATTACACTCTATACAATTTTAACTCTTCAGAGGAGGGACATTGCATGGCCCACCAAAAGTAGACAAACACAAATGACCCTTCCTATCACCCCACAGTTGTCCTAGCATCAGAACAGTGAAATATAGAATCAAATCATAATGTATATACTCAGTCACCTCATCTTTGACAAAGGAGCCAACCATCCTCACTGGAGGAAAGATAATCTCTTTAATAAACGGTGTTGGAAAAACTGGATTTCAACATGCCAAACAGTAAAACTAGACCCATATCTATCACCATGCACTTAACTAAGATCGAAGTGGATTAAAGATCTAAATATTCATTTATTGGTACCAGGGATTGAACTCAGGACCCTGAGCCTACAAGGCAGGCAGCGGCACCACTGAGCCAAATCCCCAGCCCAAAGATCTAAATATTAAAACAGAAACAGGGCCGAGGATTTAGCTCAGTGGTTTCCTTGCCTGCTGTGCAAGCGCAAGGACCCGAGTTCAATCCCCAGTACCAACAACAAAAAAAGAAACACTAAACTTGCTGGAACTTAAGTTAGGTAGAACTCTTGAAGACACTGGCATAGGAAAAGACTTTATGAACAAAACCTCAGTAGCACAGGAACTAGCACAAAGAATCAACAACTGGGATCTCATCTTATTAAAAAGCTTCTGCACTGCAAGAGAAACCACCAACAGAGCTAAGAGACAACCTACAATGTGGAAAAAAATTTTTAGCAGCTGTACCTCAGACAAAGGACTACTATTGAGAATATATAAAGAACTGAAATAAATCAGACCCCTCAAATTTAAAGATCGAATTCAGAAATGGGCATCTGAAATGAACAGACATTTCTCAAACAAAGAAGTAAAAGCAGCAAATAGGCATATGAAAAAATGTTCAACATCACTGGTCATTCAAGAGATGCAGATGAAAACAACACTGAGATTCCACCTCACTCCACAAAGAATGGCTGCTACCATGAAATCAACCAATAACAAATGTTGGCCCAGGGGGTGTGGGGAGAAAGGAACCCTTCTCCATTGTTGGTGGGAGTGCACAGTGGTGCAACCACGGTGGAAATCAGTATGGAGATACCTCAAAGAACTAAGACTACAGGTCCCATTTGACCCAGCTATTCCCCTGCTGGGTATCTTTCTAAAAGAATTAAAAGAATCACACCACAGTGATTTATGTGCATCCATGTTAAGAGCAGCACAGTTTGTAATAGCTAAAGCTTGGAAACAGCCCAAGTGCCCATCAACTGGAAACTGGATAAAGAAGATGTAGTTTTTTTTTATAAAATGGAGTACTACTCAGCCATAAAGATTGAGAAACTAGAGACGTTTATAGCTAAATGGATGCACATTGAGGCCATACTCTTAAGTGAAATAAAGAGGACACACATGTGTAAATACCAAATAGTTTTTCTTTTTCTTTTCTTTTTTTGTATTTTTTTTTTTTGGTACTGGTGATTGAACTCCGGTCCTTGTGCTTCCAAATAGAAACTGAAAGTGTAAATAAGGATTAAAATGAATAACTGATAATGTGAAATAGCAAGAAAAGGTCCAAAGGGGTATGGGAAGTGGGAGGGGTAGGGGAAAGGAAAGAAGGGAAAGGAAAAATCATGAGAAAAGGAAAAAATGGAAACAAAGTCTTTGTAAATAGGGAAGGGTGGAGGGGGTGAAGGGAGGGTAGGGAATGGGGAAAAAATAAGAACCAAGATACATCATGCAAAGGTACAAGTTCCCAATGATAAATGTAAATGTACTGTATACCTAAAATGTACCAATAAAAGAATTTAAGGGAAAAAATCATAATGGATAATTGAATAAGTAAATTTCTAATTACACACAATGGTATTTTTAAGAAGCAGAATCTAATATTCATTCTCTTTTCAAATAGTGCTCTGGACATAACAGATATACAATGAATGACATTCTTAATAACATGAAAAGTAGCATACAGTAATGTCCAATCAAGTTGAGAGAAATAAAATACTTTAAATGCATATGAGGTCACATTATATATTTTACGTGACCTAGTATATCGACACATTATGTCCAACATCAAACTCTAACAATGAGTGTTTTTCACTGACCAAGTCACAGAATGCTTCCTCTGAGTCCTGTGAAGACACACATTGCCCACTCTGTCTTTGTAAGTTTAAGAAGGGTAAGCAATAAGCCTTTTCCTTCAGCAGCCTCTCATTCTCTCCCATCTCTCACAACAAAAAGACATTCACGAGTTAAGAAAGTATACTGTACAGCTAATTTTCTAAAAATCAAAACCTGTAATATTAAACCTGAGAAAATGGGTAGCGGGAAATATTCTTAAAAATTTAAGGTGGGTTGGGTGTTCTTTGAATTCAGAGGTAAATTAAATTTTATTAACTAATTAAAATAAAAATATTTTGGGACAAGGTCTTGCTAAATAGACCAGGTTGGCCTTGGACTCACTATGTTACCCAGTCTGACCTTGAACTCATGATGATCCTTTTGCCTCAGCCTCCCAAGTGCTGGAATTACAAGTGTGTGCGACCATGCCTGGCTTAGAGTATAATTTTAAAAAGTGAAACTAAACATGAAAACAAAATGGAAAACATATATTTGCAATCAATGTATTCAGTGTTATCTTTTTCTGGATTGGCATAATTTTTTAAAAATTATGTGTACATGAAATAGTATTCTGACTCCCATGCAGGCCAGGTAGATCTGCAACCTCCCACTGTGAGCAGTGTGGGGCCACTCACATGTGGCAAGATGCCAGGTGGTCCAAAGCCCTGAATAGGCCCAGGCAGCCACAGCAAGGAAAACATCTTTGATTTGGAGGGGTTTAAATGCAACTTGTCTCTCCTGAGGAGGCCTGGACAGAAAACTTATACTCAGTCTTATCAGGTTTTTGTTAGAAATCTACCTGCTGATACTGCAGAGGATGAATTCAAAAGACTGCTAAATATGAAAAACCAGGAGAGGTTTTTAACAATAAAGGCAAAGGATTCAAATTTATTAAATTTGAACCTAGAACCTTGGCCAGAATTGCCAAAGCTGAACTTGAAGACACACCCTTGAGAAGTACACAGCTTCAAGTTCATTTTGCTACACTTGCTGCAGCCCTCTCTGTTCATAACCTTTTACCTTATGCTTCCCATGAACTGTTGGAAAAACGGTTCAGCCAGTTTGGCCCTATTGAAAGGGCTACTGTAATTGTGGATGATCATAGATGAGCTACAGGAAAAGGCATTGTTGAACTTGCTTCTAGAGCAGCAGCAAGAGAAACATTTGAAAGATCCAGTGAAAGTGTTTTGCTACTGACATCTCCTCAGCCAGTCACTGTGGAACCACTTGAACAACTGGATGATGAAGATGGTCTTTCTGAGAAAATTACCTAGAAGAGCCCAATGTATCAAAGAAGAGGAAAATACCACTTTGTTTTTCTCAGCATGGCACATTTGATTACGAACATTCTCAGCAATGGAAACTCTTTGATGAAATGGAGAAACAACGAATGAAACAAGCTGAAAAAATATGAAGGATGCAAAAGATAAACTGAAAAGTGAAATGAAAGATGCCTCTCATGAGTATCAGGCAAATCATTTGCATCAAGATTTGATGAGATACCACAAAGAATTAAGACCCATGGAAGTACACAGTCAAGAAATGCAAGGGCCGGGGATTTAGCTCAGTGGTTCCAGCACCTACCTCGAAAGCGCAAGGTCCCGAGTTCAATCCCTTGTACCAAAAAAAGTATACAATTGTCTTTGGGGCTGGGGATTTAGCTCAGTGGTTCTGTCGCTTGCCTTGCAAGCACAAGGACCCGAGTTCAATCCCCGGTACCAAAAAAAAAGAAAGAAATGCAAAAGCTGGGAGTGGTGGCACATGCCTATAATCCCACCACATGGGAGGCTGAGGTAGGAGGATCACTGTGAGTTCAAGGCCAGCCTGAATTACAGAGTGAGACTCTGTCTCAAGAAGGAAGGAAGGAAGGAAGGAAGGAAGGAAGGCAGGCAGGCAGGCAGGCAGGCAGGCAGGCAGAAATATAAAGAAATACAATTGAGATTAGAGAAGGAACAAAGGGAGGAAGAGTTGATTTGCCAACATGAGATGGAAGAAGAAAGATGCCAAACAGAGGAAAGTTATAGCCGATGGTCTACATGGATCTGGGGGGGGGGGGGGCGAGAAACAAGAATGGGTGGCAGAGGAACACTGACCATGAGAGATCCATATAGCTCAAGAGGCCTGAAATTTCCACCTCTAGGTGGTGGCGGCAGCATAGGTTATGACACTTATCCTGGAATTCCACCAGAAACCATGAGTGGTTTCATGATGGGAAGCAACATGGTTAAGAATGACTAATGTTGGCTTATATTGGAATGAACAAGATAGTTTGTTTTCAAGACATCAACCAAGCATGAGCCAAGAAGGAAAGCCACATGTTGTCAAACTTACAAAGTGTCTAGGTGAGCTTTGTCTAGAAAACCAGTAAGTAAAGATTGCAAAGAGCAATGGACAACTTATTTGTCATTAATAAAGACATTTAAAAATCTGAAAAGAAAAAAGAAAGAATATATCAATATTCAAACACTATCACTGAGTAACATTAAATAGAAGTTTCACTTAAGCTGGGTATGGTGGCACACACCTATAATCCCAGCACTCAGGAGGTTGAGGCAGAAGGATCACTGTGTGTTTGAGGCCAGTTTGGGCTACACAGCTAGACCTTGTCTCAAAAAGCAAAAAGAAGTTTCGCTTAAACTATAGTAGCTCATTGTGCAGAAGAGGAAAATGTTTGAAAACTGTAAAATAAAATTCTCTCATATGTTTCTACTTCTACAAAAAGACATTGTTCTGGGTTATATAACAAAAATAAACCTCCCGCCAGAGATCTTGGAAATTTTGAATTTTTTTTTGCTGTAGGAGGATTTATTATTTTCTACAGAACGTCAATTCATGTGCTTTCTTCTCATTTCTATTCCTAGCACCAGATTCTAACTAGCATGTACAACCTCAAAAGCAAAGGAACACTAAATACAAACTGTAAAATAAAGCAAAATAAAAAAGCACACATTAAGAGTGGGTACCCCTGGAGTGGTGCCAGGAAGTCCGCACGTGCACGGCTCTCAGAGCCCTCACCTTGTATGCAACACTGTTGGAGGAATCCACAATGATAAACAGGGGCTTCCTTGTGAAAGGGTAGAGATCACCAGGATGAAGGCTGAGGAAACAGCAACAACAACAATGAGGAATTATGTGACCATGGTGGCTAAAGTGTCAGAAATCTTATTCTTCACTTTGGTCTGCTCATAGTTTCTTTCCATCAGATCACTGAGAGAAAAACAAAGATTAATTAAGCAAAGAACAAAAACATGACTATTTACTGGGACAGTCAAGTTGGTTTTAGTTGAAAAACAAAAAGTTCAGAGACAACTGTTATTCAAAAATACAGATGTGAGGGTGATCTCAATGCAACATCTGTCACCCCATGTATCACCAGGGTTGATTCAGCTCATCTGGTTGGCTAGGCAGGTGTCCCCTTCTTTCCTCACCCCTCCCAAAGCTGCACCCTCCCTCAAAGAGGACGGCCACCCCTGATGGATGAAGACCATTTCCTCAGTCAAGGGTATACGAGTAGCTATACTCCCTTGCTAGAACTTCCAAAAAGCTCTCAAGAATAAATAAGAGAAATCTATGTAGCTAAAAATGACTAAATGTCCAGCAAAAAAGCTCAGAAGTCAGAATACAGCTATATGCTTCATATTTAAAAGTTCTAAGAATGCTGAGAAAATAAGATACAATAGCATACTCAGATCTGTATTTCAATGAGTCCTCATTTTCTGAACCTATTTTAAATATTTTTTATTTCAAGCTATACGTTAATATTATAGACAGTAAGGAGGAAAACAACTTCCATTATCCCTTATGTTTCCTCTGGACATTAGAATCAAAGTCACTTGAGCTGCTGTTGGACAAGTAAACTCACTGGTCCACAGAAGATCTACTGACCCCAAAGGCTAAAGTTCAGGACCATGCATTTGAGAACCACTGCTGTAGAAGGCCAGTATTTTGTTGAGCATGTGCTTTCCCATGGCTTAATGGACAATGTGTTTATGTGTAACTAATTTTTTTTTGAGACAGGGTACTGAACTTGCCATGTAGCCCAGACTGGACCCAAACTCATAATCCTTCTGCTTTGGCATCCTCCCCAGTTGAATATTAATATTAATGTAAAATAAATATATGAAATGATGTTTCACTGAGCAATATCAAGCTTCAATATATTTCACATATATTTTTTCTTTCTAATGACAAAAACTACATATTCAAGGCGTCCCCCATGATTCCACACACAAACATTGTGCAGTGATCCCCAGTGATCAAATTAATACATGGTGCACCTCCCCACATACTTACCCTCTGTGCAAGTTTATGCGTGAGGGTGGTTGTTATGGCTGGTATCTAAATGTCCCCCCAAAGCCTCAGGTGATCATACGTGGGGCTTTTTGGAGCTGGAGGGATTTAGTGTGTGACAATGGGATTAAGAATGTGTGGTACTGGGCTGGGAATGTAGCTCAGTGGCACCACACCTGCCTGCCAAGCACAAGGTCCTGAGTTCAATCCTTGATACTGCAAAAATAAATAGATAGATAGATGAAAGAAAAGAAAGAGAAAGAATGTGTGGTACTAAATGAGTCTACTGATTGGAATTAGCCTTAGTTCTAGATAGCACCACCCAAAAGGATGGTAGCCTGCATGGGAAAAAAGGGAAAGGCAGGCAGGCTGGTTGCTTGCTGCTTTCTGCAGCCTTCTGCCTGCCATACCATGGATTGCTTCTTTTCTGGGATGCCCCTATGCCATGCCACCCTGCCTTGGAACTAGGCAAGTATGAACTGAAACATCTACAAACTATGAGTCAAAATAAACCCTTTCTCCCTTATCTTGTGGGTGTTGGGTACTTTGTCTCAGCAACAAGAAAAGTAACTAAGATAGTAGTTTTAGCAAATTTCAAGTAAACAATCTAATATTATTAACTATCATAATACTGTACTTCAGATCCCAAGAACTTATGCATAACTGAAAGGTCATATCCTTTGCCCAAGTCTCCCCATTTTCCCCAATCCCAGACCCTGGTAAGCACCTTTCCACTCTGTTTCTATGAATTTGAGTATTTAAAATTCTCTATATAAGTGCAATCAAGCAGTATTTATCTTTTTCTGTCTGGTTCATACATATCACAAATGACAGGATTTCCTTCTCTTTTCTTCTCTGGAAAATATTCTGATTTGTGAGGATGCATGCATGTACCACAATGAACACTTAGGTTGTTCCTATATCTTGGTTATTGTGAATAATGGTACAGCGAATATGGGAGTGTAGATATCTTTTGATATTTACTTTACTGAGTGACATATTATCATTTCTTTGGATATACATCCAGAAATGGCATTGTTGGATTGTATAATAATTGTATTTTATTTTTTAAGGAGCTTCCACAGTTTTCTATAATAGCTATGCCAACTTACACTGTTATAAACAGTCTACAAGAATGCCCTGCTCTCCACGTCCTCTCAACACTTGTTATTTCTTGTCTTTTTGATAATAAAAACCCTCATAGGTGAGAAGCAGTATGGTTTTAATTTGCATTTCCCTGATGATTAGTTCTGTTTAGCATCTTTTGGTACACCTGTTATGTATTTGTAAGAAACAAATTAAAACAATGTCAACAACAGCACCAAAAAGTGTCTTAGAGGACCTGTAGCTATTATATGCAAAATCTGAAATATCTACCTGATTGGTCTCCCTTCCCTGTTCTTTTTTTTTTTGGGTACCAGGGATCAAACTCGGATCCTTGCACTTGCGCAGCAGGAGGCAAAACCACTGAGCTAAATCCCCAGCCCTCCCTTCCCCATTCTTTAACATAAACAGTTGACCTTTTTTTTTTTTTGGTACAGGGGATTGAACTCGGGTCCTTGCACTTGCAAGGCAGGCAGCGGAACCACTGAGCTAAATCCCTGGCCCAACAGTTGACCTTTTAATGTAAACTATTATTAGAAGTGGAATTTTGGTCAAGTTTATTTATCTTTATATCAGATTGCATTTTCTTTCAGCTAGAAAAATTCTATAGCCAACAATGGTGTAAGCTGCAAAGGAACTCTGCTTAGAAATAGAAGCAATTTCATAGATGAAATTCTATTTGAAATCAAACAACTAAGTTCATTTGTGCTATATAAAGCCAAAGATTCTTACATTAAAAAGTTCACAATGGGCTGAGGATGCAACTCAAATAGTAGAGCACTTGGCTGACATGTATGAGGCCTAGGTTTGATCCACAGCACCACCACTATCCAAAAAAAGTTCTTATTAATCTTAACATGTATCATGACCTAAGACATTTATTTATGTATATATTTATTGTCTCCTTCAACTAGAACACAGTTTTGCTCACTGTTATAACCTCAATAATTGAACAGTATCTGACTATAATGGATACTCAATAAAATAGGGCCTAAATATTGCTAGAATCCAAGTAAATATTAATAATAGTAGTCAAAGGAACCTTTCTAGTATCAGGAAAAAAGTTCCCATTTCACTTAATATTGTAAAATAGAGAGCTACCATTTTTATAATGAGGAGAGGTGCCAAAATACATACCAATGCATTTCCTTCTGGGATTGATTTCGTTTGTGGATAGCATCTCCATTTATAATATCTCGGTTACTATTAGTAAGTACACCTCCAAAATCATAAGGACCTATAAAAACAAATGGAAGAATCCTAGACTTCAACCGGAGGGTAACTCTGACCTGATGTTCAGATGCAAAAGTATTGTGTGACTCTCTCACTGGTACAGTAAAAGATAATTACAAAGCAAATTAAATTGTTTTAAAATTTTAATTTAATACAGTATTTAAATGATTTCAGCATGCTGCCAGTATCAACTTCTTTTTAAAAAATCATTTATTCACTAGTGCTTCAAACAGAATATAATGAGAAACAAAACAAGAATCTATTACATCCCTTTTAGGGATGGATGGAGATCATGCATCCAGATTAATGGAACAGAGATCTGGTATGTTCAAAAGGACTTTTCCATTTCAAGAAAAATTTAAATTTCTGGTTTACTACATTATTTTATTTATTTATTTTTTTGGTACCAGGGATCAAACTCGGGACCTTGCGCTTGCGAGGCAGGCGCCAGAACCACTGAGCTAAATCCTGGGCCCCTACTACATTATTTTAAAAAGACAGTTGCAGACTGAAATCTTAATCTCTTAAAATAAATGTAATTTTAAATAAGCCACTAATTATAAAATTTAGGGAGAGATTTGAA
This sequence comes from Heterocephalus glaber, assembly GCF_053883595.1. NCBI lineage: Eukaryota > Metazoa > Chordata > Mammalia > Rodentia > Bathyergidae > Heterocephalus > Heterocephalus glaber. The sequence continues at coordinate 10,120,880 of NW_028258316.1, read as the reverse complement.
TGGTATTTGAAAAATTCTCATTGTCATAAACTTCCTTTTTACAAAAGATACTGCCAAATTTCAGTGTGTGAAGAATCCATTATTATTACTAGTATATCAGCCACTTTAGTTCTGGTTTAGAAGTTAGCTGTTTTTCCCACTGGTCATATGAATTAGGCAACTCTTGTCTAAGTGGGACAGCAAATTGGCATGTCTGAATAATTTCTCTTAAAGGATCATTCAGTTATTACCTATTGTATTTTGAAAAAGTAAAAGAAGATGTCAATATGTTAAGCAGAGACACAGAAAAACCTGATTTCCCAGTATATAAGACATGGAAATAATTATTTATAAATAAAACTATTAGCTTTATTACACACCAAAAACTGTGTTAAAAGTAAAAGAAAAGTATTATCTTCCTTTAAAATATCACAATAATGACAGACTATAGATTTATTCTGTTTTGTTTTTGTTTTCACATTTTAAGAGAATCTGTAGGTCATGCAAGGAAGATGGCACGGGCATGCACTTTATAAAGGAATGCAGATTTCAACAAACAGATGAGTAGGAAAATGTTAAAAATGTTAAGAAAAAAATTTCCCCCAAAGATTTAATTGACTTATTTAAATCTAAGTTACTCATCTATTCTGACCAATTTTTGAACTCATACATTTTGGACAATTTTAAGATTTTATTCTGAAACAGCATCCCAATGTTCTACAGACTGAATTCAAACTAAAAACAACATCATAACAAGGACTTGAACTTTCACAGTTACAAAAGTACACTGATTTCTACAAAGACATAATACAATAAAGACTCAGAAAAATTTACTGATGTGAAATAAATAATTAGGCTTGGTTATCCGTCATCCTTTTCAACTTAAAACATCAAATTCCACATGATGCTTTGGGCAAATCTGACAGTGAATCATGCATTTAATATATGAATTTTCTAATGATCTGTGGGCCTCAAAGTATAGTATTTCAGTATATAAAATGGACTGTGATATCTGCAAGATTGTCAACTCAATGATAGACCAGGTTTTAAATTTGGAAGCCTTTGTAGAAAGCCCGAGATGGTCTGTGAGCTAAGGGCCATTGTCTTGTAGAAAACAGAAAAATTCAAGCCCTGCTCACAACAGGGAGCATTCCTTTATTGTACCTTCACTATCAGAACGACCTGTGGGGAAAACTCCAGTGGCTGACAGGTAGATCAGAAGCACACTATTGGCAGGCAGCTCCTGGAATTAAAGAAAATCACATATACAAAATAAAAAACAGGGAAAAACAGCATATTTATATTTAAAGGTCAGGACATTTAAAGTTGTGGGTAAAACAAGAACTTAACATACTGTAGTTTTTCCGAGGGAAGAGCTGCCCTTGGTAGTTCTGGCTTAAAACTACCTGCATAGCAAAAGTTCCTTATTAATTTGTAATGTACAAGGACTGCCAAAAGCTGTAAAGATGTTCTCTGGTTCAAATCCCCAACATTTAGAGAATGTTCTCTATAAACTTGAAATGGAGAACTGAAGATCCAGATTATAGGTCTAAAAGACAAACTTCCCCGAAGCTTTGGGGAGAATGCGCCTATTTCTCATCATTCTTTCAGATGATCAAGATGTTTCATAGAGCTGCCTGACTATATGACATGCTATGCACTCTTCTCTTGTTTTTCAGATCTACATTGACCATTCATTACATTTGAAGTAATTTAGTAATAAAAACCTGGAGTAAGGAGAATAATAATCGGGGCCCGGGGACTTAGCTCAGTGGTTCCGCCACCTGCCTCACAAGTGCAAGAAGGACCTGAGTTCGATCCCTGGTACCAAAAAAAATTAATCAGTATTCTCTTTAATTCATGGTGGGAATCATATGCGACAACATAAACAATTTTCATCCCAAAAATTGCCATGTTAGGATTGTTATTCTAAAGGTATGTTTTCATTTTTGTATTTTACCCAAACTCTTAATTCAGATATTCAGAGAAGAGTAACTTAGATTCGTCTTACAGTACACTTTCTGCACCTAGTAAGAAGTACTAGATCACTCATACCTTAAAAGATGCTGCTAAGAATGTGTACAGTTGGCTGAAGGTCGGTTTGTAGAGCAGGTATTTATGGGGGTTTTCTCGTCTGGTAGGTTTGTCAGCAGATTCCTATTTTTACACACAGAAAACAATACACATACAAGCCATGTTTGACAGACAAATTATTAATGCCTACTTTTTCTTCCCTACCATGTACCCTTCTTTTCCTAAGTGTTACTGTGATTATGCTTATTCATTTCTCCATGTCCAATCAGGAGTTCTTTGTTCACATTTCCTAGCATTTGTTGAACAACATCTTGTACCCAGTGAGGAGCAGAAGCACCAACAGTGTTACCACCTTAGCAAATACAGGGAGCACATCACCTGCATTCCTGGCTTGTTCATCTGAGAGGCTAAGTTCATTGGCTCCCTTTCCAGGGCTTGTAACATCCGGAACATGTCAACGGTTAGTTCACTGAACTTAACCTGCAAGAAAGACAAACCCAGCCATCAACGCAGAACATAGACCTGGTGATCTTAAATCATACCATTACTCTTGACTTCTGTGTATACTTAATGACAGTGCATATCCTATTTCTTAACACTGCATTATAAAAACTAAAACAAACTAGAAAGGGTGAAAGAACTCTGTGGTGACACTCATGTACATCTAGATTCTATAATTAACAATTTTTATGCTTCATCAAATCTCTCCATCCATACTTATAATGATTCATCGATTTCTTCACTGACACTACAAAATATGTAAGACTGTATCCTTTCCTTTCTCTCTTTACCTTGCCTCAGGAATTAGGGATTAAACCCCAGGCTTTTTCACTGAGCTACATACACAGTTCCAGTGTGTGCGTGTGTGTGTGTGTGTCTGTCTGTCTGTCTGTCTCTCTCTCTCTCCCCCCTCCCTCCCTCTCTTCTTTCTCTCTGCCTCTCACCCCCCTCTCCCTGCATCCCTCATCTCCCCTTTTCCCTCTCCTTCCCCACCTGTTTCTCTCTCCCTCCCCTCCCTCCCTCCCTCCTTCCCTCTCTCTCCCTCTCCCTTCCTGCCCTCCCCCTCACAGTGTCTCACTATGTGTCCCAGGCTGGCTTCAAACTCATGGCAATCCTCCTTCCTCAGTCTCTTGAGTGCTGGGATTTCAGGCAGGCAACATGGTTGGCTCTTTATTTTTTTTGAGATAGTTTATCCCTAAGTTGCCCAGGCTGTGCTTGAACTTCCAATCCTCCTGCCTTAGCCTCTCAAAAGTGCTGGGATTACAGGTGTGCACCACCACACTGAGCTAACACTGCATCCCTTTCCATTTTCAATAATATTTATATGGAATTTCAGGTATATACTTGAGGATAAAACAGAGTAGGTATGATGAAGCACACCTGTAATCTTAGAATTCTGGGAGGCTAAAACAGGAAGATTGCAAAGTTTCAGCTCAGTCTGGGCAATTTAGCAACTTAGTGAGAGCCTGTCTTAAAATAAAAAAATAAAGGGCTATGTAGGTAACCGCATGTAAAGACCTTGAGTTCAATCCTCAGCAATGGGGGAAAAAACAACAAAGAGGAGAGTATTTTAAAGTATCTGTTTCTGGCTGGGCACAGTGGCACACGCCTGTAATCCCAGCACCGGGAAGGCTGAGGCAGGAGGATTACTTAGAGTTTGAGGCTAGCCTGGGCTACACAGTAAGTTCAATGCAGCCTGGACTACATAGCGAGACCTTCAAAGTACCTATTTCTGTGAAATATAAGAGATTTTCCCCCAGTATGGGGAACTGAGTTCCACCCCAGGCCTTTCTATTTTTCATTTTAAGACAGAGTCATACTAAGAGGCCCAGGAAAGGCTTGAACTTGTGATTCTCCTGTCTCAGCCTCTCACGTGGCTGGGATTGCAGACATGTACCACCATACCTGGGAAAGAGGAATTCTTTACTTAATGAAAGAATCTGTTTTATGATGACTGTTCACTAGAGTTTAGAACATTTAACTTTATTTTGTTTTGATGGTGTTGTTAATTGAACCCAAGGCCTTGCATATGCTAGACAAGTGCTCTACTACTGAGCTATACATCCATCCCATGCCCTAGTTATTATCTGTTTAAGTGGATTAAGCAAAAATTTTACTTCACACACTGAAGTTACAAAGGTGGGAATTTCTGACCCTTCTGCTTAATGTTTCAAGACAGCATTACTTCTCATCAGAACAGTTATCTGTATCACACACAACCTAGAAACCAGAAGTCACGCCTGAAATCTACTCTTTTCTTTCCAAGTCTAGTCAGATACCAAATGCTACTGGTTGTATCTTCTACATATCTTTTGAAACCAATCTCACTGCCCCTTTATCATCACCACCCATTTAGTATTTTAACCACAAACCAAGATTATCACAACAATTTCCTAACTGCTCTGCCACCCCCATTTTGGTTCCAATCCATTCTGTACAAGTACAATCAAAATGATCTCATAATAAGGCTTCATTATTTTCCTCCCTTTGAGCAGATCCTATGCACTCAGGATACTGACAAGTTGCTAAGTGTGTCATATCAGGCCCTCTCAGTCCAGCTTTACCTAGGTCTCCTGCTCCTGCATTTCCCTTGTTCTCTCAGTTCTGGTCAGCATGCCCTCAATCAGTGTCTGAGCTCACTGCCTCGTATTCAGCACACCCCTGTGCCCTCAAGACCATGCCACATGCTCCTCCTGCTGCCAGGCACACTCTGCTCTTGACAACAGTCTTTCTACTTTTAGCTCAAGCACTATTCTCAGGAAAACTTTCAATGACATCCCACAACAGGTCAAATCCTTTGATGACAGGCATTTAAACACATATATCTCCCTTTATCACATTTTTTGGGGGGGGTACTGGGGATTGAACTTGGGACCTTGCACTTGTGAGGAAGGCAGCAGCACCACTGAGCTAAATCCCCGGCCCTATCACGTTTGTTGAAGTGGATATTTGGTATTAATCTAAGTGGTTATTTGGTTAATGTCTGTCTTCATGCTTCTATGGTAAGTTCCATTAGAGAAGGCACTTTTTCTTCTCTTTTGTTAATCCTTTTCATCCCCCAAGCCTCAGACAAGACTAGCACTCAATAAATATTGATTGAATGAAGGAATAATCTGCTGAACTCAGAGTCTCTCACTGTGAGTCACTAAAGATTAGCATCATCAGTCATATTTTCATGTAAGGAAACAAAACACCCATCCTTCTAACAAAGCACAAAAAACAAGGCTTCCACTTCAGCAAGAGAAAAGTTAACTATCCTGCAACACTTACTTTAGAAATGTAGAGAGGAATTTGTAAGAGCAAGAGATTTTCTCAGAAGCTAAGACACAAAAGGGTTAGGGAGGTAGGTAGGCATAAAGCAAGCAGTACAAAAAGATATGGCCTCAGAAAGAGTCCACTACAAATGAATGTGCTTCAGAGAGACAGACAAAGCAAACAAAAACTAATCATCCTTCCAAGTTTTGACTGAAAGTAAATGCAGATGCTCAATGGAAGAATTTTAATTCAGGTCTCAAGGAAGTCCAGGTGATAGAATCACAATAAGAAAAATTCAAAACCAAAAACCATAAAACACATAAAAGAAAGTTAACAGAAACAATAAATCAAGTAGAACTATAAAGACATGACATAAAACATTTTAAAAAGGTGGGTGTTGTAGCACACGCCGGTAATCCCAGGTAATCCCAGCATTCGAGAGGCTGAGGCAGGAGGATCACTGTGAGTTGAAGGCCAGCCTGGGATAGTGAGTTCAAGGCCAATCTGAACTATATAGCAAAACTGGCTCAAAAATAAAAATGTAAAAAAACGTTTCATATGTTTAAATAAATAAAAGAAACTAGCAAAATCATGATGAAGGCTATCAAAAGAATATGTGGGAAATAATATAGTACTTTTAAAATTAAAAAATACAACAAATGAAGCTAAAAGCCAAATGAAATTAATCAATAACATAGCTTAGAACAAGGAGGGTGAATTAAAAGGTATAAAAAAGGAAATAGGAAGGGTCGGGGATTTAGCTCAGTGGTGCCACTGCCTGCCTCGCAAGCACAAGGTCCTGAGTTCGATCCCCGGTACCAAAAAAGAGGAAGCACAACCATCTGCAGGTGACCACTTGTCTCTGGAAGTAGCTATTTTAAAAGGCAAGATTCCCAGCTTTGCGTGGGAAGAGGGTGCCATTAAGGGGACAGAGAAACCAGTAGTGGTCTTCAGGGTCAGACAGACTGACACAAAGAGGCAGGTCCAAAGCACAGATTGGTTTTCCCCAAACACATTTGTAAGAGTCCAAATGTGCACAGGGCAGGAGACTCAAGAGACAAACCAAACACCACTTAAAGGGAAAATGGACTGGTTTCGTATGGTGGGGCTGAGAAACCAAGATCAAGGTCCCTAACCCACTAGAAGGACAGCATCTTGAAGAACATATAAAACAACCAAAGGTTCTGTAAAACCAGGGCCTAATAACAGGGGAAGGACAGACGGGCTAATCTTCACCAAAACAGGCACTGTGTTAAATTCAGATTGGGACTGATTTGAAGGGTAAACTCTGGCTCTAGAAGGATAATCTCATCTGGAATATACATACATGTTATGGATAGGATCTAAAATCCTTCCCAAAGGTCTTATGTATTGAGAGGCGGGGCTTGTGGAAGGTGCTATACTCATCAGTGGATAATCCACTGAGTTCACACCTGCATGTACCGTAAAGAGGTGGGCCTCCTTGGAAGAGAAGAATCACCTGGGGCATTGCCTGAAGGGTGCATTCTTATCCCCAGCTCCTCCCTTCTCCCTCTCTGCTTCCTGGTTACCATGATATGAGCAGCTGTCTCCACCAGAACCTCTACCATACCTTTTCTGTTTAGGAGCCAGCTGACTACAGTCTAAAATCCTGTGAAACCGTAAGCCAACATAAACCCTCCTTAAATTATGTGTGTTGTGGTTTAGATCTAAAATGTCCCCCAAGGTCTCATGTGTTTGGAAGGTGACTAGATCATGCAGGGGCTATACTTGTCATTGGATTGGTCCAGTGATGAGTTCATAGCTGACTTGCTGTTAGGAGATGGGGCCTGGTAAGAGGCAGGTCACTGGGGGCATGAATTGGAAGGGCTTATCTGCCTCCCTGGCTCCTCCCTGCTCTCTCTGCTTCCTGGCCACCATGAGGTGTAGCTTTTCTCTGCCATTCTGTTCTGCCAGGCCATTTCTGCCTTGAAGTCTGCCAGCCTTGGAGCCTGCTGACCATGGACTGAGCCCACTGAAACTGTAAAATAGAATAAACATATTCTTCTTAGAGTTGTGGATGTAGGATATTTTGTCCTAGCAATGAGAAAATAACTAAGACACAGGGGGCTGAATATAGGACTTGGCACATCACCCTGGAGTTTATAATTCTAAATGCACATTGCCAGGGATTCAATCATTAGTTGGCAAGCAAACAATGAATCAAGACAATATGAATGAATTTCAAAACTGAGGGATAAAAAACACTAGAACAGAACTGCAAGTATCGAGACTGAGTAGTTAACAGAAAAGGATTTTTTTTTGGTACCAGGGATCAAACTCAGGACCTTGGGCCACTGAGCTAAATCCTCAGCCCCAGAAAAGGATTTTTAAAGTAACCGTCAAATATGATAAAAAAAAAATTGAAAGAGATGTTAGAATTCAAATGAAAAAATGGGGAACTTAGTGTATTATCTTTCCTATTGCTGGACAAAATATCTGAAAGCTGCAAATTAAAGGAGGTTTATTTGGCTGATGGTTTCAGAGGTTTCAGTCCATGACTGGCTGGCTCCAAGGCAGAAAACTCAAGGCAAAAGGATGTGGCAGAGTGAAGCTGTTTAGTTCATAGTGGCTGGGAAGCAGAGTAAGGTAAGAGTGCAGGAAAGGAAGGGGCTAGGGACCAGGTATAGTACTCTCAGTCATGCCTCCTTGACCTAACCAGATCCACACATAAGTGAGCTTTACTAACCTCCTAGAAAAATTAAAATGTATAAAAGAGAATCAAATGGAAAAATAAGGAACTACTAAAGACAATAGGTGAAATTTGAAACTTAATAAAAATATTAATTGCAGATTGGATACATAGGAGGGAGGGCAAAATTAATGAAATGGAAGGAAATTAGTGGAAAAAGACTAACAAATCTAGAAAGAAAAACTCAGGACTAGACAAAAAAAGAGTAACAGATGCAAGTGACACTGAAAAATTCTACAGACATGTAAATGGGGTTTCAAAAGCAGAGGAAAGAATGAACAGAGAAACAGTATTTAGAGATGCAATAATTATATTTCAAAGTAGATGAAAGACATCAACCTATAGATTCAAGAAACTCTGAAATTTTTTGTTTGTTTTTTTTGGGAGAGGGTCTCACTTTGTACTGTACGCTGGCCTTAAACTTACTATGTAGCCCAGGCTGGGCTCAAACTCAAGGGGAACCTCCTGCCTTAGCCTCCCCAAGTGCTGGGATTACAGGCATGTGCCACCACACCCAGGTGAAACTCTGTGACTCTTGAGCATGATATATACAAGTAAAACTACACTTGATCTGGGCATGGTGGCAGTGTGCCTAATGAACACATGGACTAAAGAAACAGAATCAGACTCAAACATGTATGGGCACAAATTTACGATAAAGGTGACAATATAGGGTGCTAGAAAAAAAGATAATCTATTTAGAAACTGGTACTAGGTCTATTAAAATTCACATGGAGGGTTGGGGATTTAGCTCAGTGGCACCACCCCTTGCTCACAAGTGCAAGGTCCTGTCCCCGGTACCAAAAAAGAAAAAATTCACACGGAAATTTTGACTTATACTTCGCACCAAAATAAAACAAAAATACAGATGGACTACAGATCTAAATGTGAAAGGTAAAGTAATAAAGGCCAGTCGGGGGGGGGGTAGATTATTTTCACGACCATGCAGTAGGCAACGGTTTTTCAAAATAGGATATATTCCTTCCTTATATGGAAGGAAAAAGATTAACCAGGTGTGGTGGTGCACACCTGTATTCCCAGCACTCAGGAGGCTGAGTTGGGAGGATCACTGTGGGTTTGAGGCCAGCTACAGAGTGAGTTCAACACCAGCCTGAGCTGGAAAAGAAAAACTTTATAAATTGGGCTACAATAAAATTGAAGATTTCTATTCACTAGAATCCCAATATCTGCAATAGGGTCTGGTACATAGCAGACACTCAATTAACATTTTAAATAATGTAGAAAAAAAGACAGAATATAAGACAAGCCACACACTATAAGATATTTCAATACATAAAGCTAATAAAGGACCTTTACGCATACTATTTTAGAAACTCTTAGAATCAATAAGAAACTATTGGAACTACTTAGTCAAAGGGTGTGCATACAATCAGCCATGCAAAGATAAGGCCGAATACTTTTCTGAAGTGAATATATGGCTTCACTAATCTATCAACAAGGTATGAGATATCCATCTTTTCTACAAGCTTGCTACAAGCTTATATTAAGTTTCATAGTTTTGTTTTTAGTCATTCAGGTGGGTAATATCTTATTTGGTTTAAATTTATATATTGTGATTAGTAAAATTTTCTTTGAATATAAAAAAAGTGGGAAAAATACTGAATCTTTAGAAAAATATAAGTAAAAAATAATGCATGTTTTAAAATCTGTGCACTTAATTTATACATATAATTTCAAAATGTTTTAATTTAGAAATTAGAAAATTAATGGCTGTAAGAGTAAAAAAAAATACAGGACTACTAGAAAATTTTAATAACAAACATGATAGGTACTAGGATAGGATCCAAAATTGAAATTTGTATTAACACATATAAACAGTAACCATCCCAACAGCAGTTTCCAGCGGATTAAATCTTCATCATCATGTGATAGTTTTGTCATGAAAAATTTTGACAACTGTACTTTAAAACACCTTCTCCCTTTTTGCCTGACTGGAAAAGTATATACAACTTGTGGAAAGTTTAGAAGGTTGCCAAGAAGAAAAAAAAAAAATTTTTTTTTTTTTTTTTGTGGTATTAGGGATTTAACTCAAGGGTCTTTGCACTGAGCTATATACCTAGCCCTTTTCTTTTTTTAGGAGACAGAGTCTAATGAAGTCACTAAGTTCCCCAGGCTGGGCTCAAATTTTTGTTTGCTTGTTTTTGGTATCGGGGTGGGGGTGGGGATGTTGGACTCGGGTTCTTGTGCTTGCAAGGCAGGCCAGGCGGCAGAATCACTGAGCAATCCCCAGCCCTGGGCTCAAATTTTTTATCTTCTTGATTCACCCTATCAGAGTGCTGGGAGTCTGGCTAAAAATCACTTGTAATTGTGATATTCAGGAAAAAGCCTTTCAGACTTTCATGAATTTATTGCTGATTTTTTTCCTGTGCACACGTGTATAGATGTTCTAATACATGAAATAATTCTGTTTACATATCTCCAGTGCAAGTTTATTTTCACTAACATTATCATAAATATCTTCCTATGTTGTTAAAAATTCTTTCTAAACCACTTAAAAGTCTGTAAGATATTCCATAGATGGACATGGCATATTTAATTAATAATTTCCTCAGAGATTGTTATTAGGATATTTACAAGGAAAGAATTCTGTGATAATCAAAACTTTTTCAAAGTGAAGTTTAAGCATAAATTTCTCACAATTCTTTACCTGATTATTACAATTACCAATAATGAGTGCATCAGCCAGAGACAACTGTCCCACAATCATGCCCTGCTCCAGCAATGGGGCTCCTGTTTCAGCAAGGCGATTAGAAGTGATAACAATGGTATTATCATCATTTAACACCATTACAGGGTCCGCCTAAAGAGAAAAGCAAGAAGTTACCAGAAAAACAAAAATTACCATATAACAAGATACTCCTCAGTGGTGCTGGAGGCTGCCTGGCAGCAGGGGCTGTGGAGAAGCGCAGAGAAGAGCTCCTGGCCACTGCCGCCCCTGACGCCGCACCTTGGGCAGTGCTCTGCCCAAGTCTGGCCTGCGCTGCTGTGCGTCTGGCCCTCTCCGCAGGCCCAGGTGCCCGCCCTGGTCGCACATGTCCCCCAGGCTGGGCCTGGGGTGGTGGAGGTGGTGGCGGTGGTGGCGGTGCAGCTGGGCCACTGGCGGGACCGCTCAGGCCAGGAGAAGTACTGGCTCATGGTGGTGGGCTGGTGGGCTGGTAGGCGGAGGCAAGTCGGCGCTCACCATCCACTTCATCCAGTCCTATTTTGTAACAGATTACAATCCAACCATTGAAGATTCCTATACAGAGCAATGTGTGATAGATGACAGCAGCCCGGCTAGATATTTTGGATAAAGCTGGACAAGAATAGTTTGGAGTCATGAGAGAACAGTATTATGAGGACCGGTGAAGGCTTCTTGTTGGTCTTTGCAGTCACAGATAGAGGCAGTTTTGTTGAAATCTTTAAGTTCTATTCCTTTTTTTTTTTGGTACCGGGAAACGAACTCTGGACCTTGCGCTTGGACGGCAGGCGCAGGAACCACTGAGCTAAATCCCCGGCCGGAAATCTGTAAGTTTCAAAGACAGATTCTTTTTTTTTTGGTACCGGAGATCGAACTCGGGTCCTTGGGCTTGCGAGGCAGGCGGTGGAACCACTGAGCTAAGTCCCTGGCCCCTAAAGACAGATTCTTAAGAGTAAAGGATGGCGATGAGTTTCCAAAGATTTTAATTGGTAATAAAGTGGACCTGGATCATCAAAGGCAGGTGACACAGGAGGAAGGACAACTAACTAGCACAGTAACTTAAGGTAACATACATGGAGGCGTCAGCAAAGATTAGGATGAATGTAGATCAAGCTTTCCATGAACTTGTTCGGGTAATAAGGAAATTTCAAAGCAAGAATGTCCTCCTTCACCAGAACCAACACGCAAAGAGAAAGACAAGAAAGGCTGCCACTGTGTCATTTTATAAGAATCTTTTCAGTTTTAGCTAACTGCCAGGGAAAGCCCTCATCTCCTCCTCTCCTTGTGGTTTACATAATGTTGGTACCTTTCTGGCCTTAGACAAATGATCACCATGTTAGCCTTAGACCAAGAGGCCAGCTAATTCTTTCCATGAAGCTAATACAATGGTCCTTTCCAGATCAATTTAAAGAAAACTAAGGCTGCTTCAGAGATTATGATTCCTTTAAAATACTGTCTACATACACAGACACATTCTTTTTTTCAGGGCTTACATTTTATTAGGGATGAATCAGTTTTGGAACTAAAGTTATTTTCCAAGCTGAAGTCATAGGTTGTGAAATATTTTTTAACTTCTGGAATCATATTGCCTACTGTTACTCTAAATAGAAAAATAAGGAGTTTTTGTGTGTGTGTGTGTGAATTTTTGCCTATCCTTAAAAAACATTTTTTTTTGGTACTGGGGACTGAACTCAGGTCCTTGTGCTTGCAGGGCAGGAAGCAGAACCACTGAGCTAAATCCCCAGCCCTATCCTTAAAAATTTTGATGTTTACTTTATCTAACCTTAAATACACTGAATAGAATCTACAAAAGTGAGACATCTCAGACCTTTCTTGATGCTACAGCTTTTGTTTTCCAGTGGCCAAAAATACCAAAATGTCTGTTGTATTTATGGATTAAAAACTGCTTAAACACTGACCTCGATGAAAGCTGCTACTTCTTGGAGCACCAAGTTCCATTCCACTTGATCTTCAGTATTGAAACGGTGTGTGTAATCCTCAATTTCATCTGATAATTCCTAATTTTAAAATATCATAAAGAAAGGTTATATTTTAAAAATCACAGGAATACACATCTATACTGTCACATTCTTGACAAAAATTGGTAAAATTAAGGTTTTTTTTATTCTGGTACTATAGACTGAACCCAGGATTTTGCACTTAGTCACATCCTTAGTCCTTTTTAAATTCTGAGACAGGGTCTCACAAAATTGATAAGGTACCCAAGCTGAGCTCAAACTTTTGATCTTTCTTACTCAGCCTCCCAACACCCAGTCCTTATAACTGAACAGCAAAGAATGAGACCTACATGGATTTGTTTCAAAATAAATGTCAGAATGACATGCATCAAGTAAGATTAGCAGTGAATTTATTAATAAAAAGTCCCTCCCTACCCCTCTTTATTCTCTTCCTATTGTCTAATAATAATAACCCTATTTTCTTGTCATCTTTTTTATTTTTGGTAAAGGGATCGAACTCCGGACCTTGTGCTTGCGAGGTAGGTGGCAGAACCACTGAGCTAAATCCCCGGCCCTCTTGTCATCTTTTTTAGATTCCACATATTAGGGAGAACATGTGATATTTGTCTTTCTGGTTCTGGCTTATTTTGCCGAACATAATGATTTCCAGATCCATTTTTCTGAAATGGACATGATTTTGTTCTTTATGGCTGAGTAGTTCTATATGGTGTATGAAACATTTTCTTTATCCATTCATCTGTTGGTGGGTACCTGGGCTGGTCCATATCTTGGCTATTCTGGGTTTTTTTTTTGGTACTGGGGATCAAACTCAGGACCTTGTGCTTGTGAGGCAGGTGGCAGCACCACTGAGCTAAATCCCTGGTCCTTGGCTATTCTGAATTATACCTGAATAAACATAAACATGCAGGTATCCTTACAGTATGCTGACTTTAATTACTCTGGGTATATAGCAAGGAATGCATAGCGAGATCAAATGGTAGCTCTATGTTCTTTTTGTTTTGTTTTGGTACCAGGGATCAAACTCGTATTGTGCTTGCAAGGCAGGCACCAGAACCACTGAGCTAAATCCCTGGCCCAGCTCTATGTTCTTTTTAAGGAACCCCTATATTGTTTTTCACAGTGGCTGTACTAATACATGGCCCTCTCAGCAGTGTAGAACTTTCTCCCTGTATCCTCGCCAGCATGTATTATTTTTTGTATTATTGGGGATAGTCATTCTGACTGTAGTGATAGAATCTCAATGTGGTTTTGATTTCCATTTCACCAAAATCTTAACATGTGAACAAAAGAAATACTTCCTAACTTTCTTTGGATTTATATCATACTATGTTTGAGAAACACTCATCTTGGTGAATGGGAGTAGAAGAATACAGAGAAAGTGTGCAGAAGGCTACTTCCAGTGAGCTTGTGAAAACTAGTAGGTCTCACCTGAGCAGCAAATATTAAGTATTCCATGAAAACCACTGGGTCGACAGTGCAACCAGAATTTAGCCTGAAACAATCAGATATGGAGCATATTCTGAAAAATTAAGTCCCTGAGTGAATGAAGGACAGAATGATACAGGTTCTCTGATAGAAATACTAAACTTCATTCACAATACTTTTGTAAAATATATATTTTTTCTTAATCTAACTTTTCACTCATTTCCTCCTGAATTAAGGATTCTAACTTTTGTTTGCATTTCTCAGTCAGCCATTGATGCACTATAAAATGCAAACCATGCTGAAGGTACAAAGCAGGCAATTAAGATAATTGTTATAAGGAGTGTGTGTTTGAAATATTTAAAAAATTGGGAAATTTTTTCATCATTAACCTTGTCAGAGGTTATATATACATATATATATTTTTTGGTACTGGGGATCGAACTCGGGTCCTTGTGCTTGAGTGGCAAAACCACTGAGCTAAATCCCCGGCGCGCGCGCACACGCACACACGCACACACACACACACACACACACACACACACACACACACACTTTTTCTTTTTTTCGGTACCGGGGATCAAACTCAGGACCTTGCGCTTGAGCGGCAGGCACTGGAACCACTGAGCTAAATAAATCCCTGGCCTGTCAGAGGTTATATTTTAAATGTTATAACTACTTAGATATATCAAGATTGTTTTAGGACATAGGGTGTAGCTCACGGTAGAACATGTGTTTAGCATGTACAAGACCCTGGATTTGATGTTTAGAACCAGAAAAAACAAAACTAAACAAAAAAATAGACAAAATTTAACTTAAAAAAAATGTACTAGGATTGAACCCAGGGCCCTTTGCACTGAGCTATACCCTAAACCATTTTTTATTTTGAGACAGGGTCCTGCTAAGTCACTAAACTGCCCAGCCTGGGCTGGAACTTTCTATCCTCCTGTCTCAGCCTCCCAGAGTGCTAGGATTACAGGCTTGTATGCCACCGTGCCAACCTAAAAGCTACTTTTTGTTGCTGTAGTTGTTTTTGGTAATGGGGATCAAACTCACCTGTGCTTGCAAAGCAGGTGATGGAACCACTGAGCTAAATCCTCGGCCCAGTTGTTTTGTTTTTTGAGACAGGGACTCCCTACATAGTTCCAGCTGGCGTCCTTAAACTCACTATGTAACCCAGGCTGGCATCAAGCTCACTGAGATCCTCCTGCCTCAACCTCCTGAGTGTTGGAATTAACAGGCATGTACCACCGCACCTGGTTAAAATCTAGTTTTTAAAAGACAAAATTATCACCAGGTGTGGTGGTCCATACCCATAATGCAGTCTACTAGGAGGCTGAGCACTAAGGTTACAAATTCTAGGCCAGCCAGGGGAACTTAGGGGGACCCTATCTCAAAAGATAAGAAGAGCTCAGTTGGGTAGAGCACCCTTAGGTTAGATGCCCAATACTGCTAAAAAACAAAAACAAACCCAACCCACAAAATTATGCATATACAGCTAGAGATTAGAATTTTAATTATTTTAAAGTACATTTACCTTTACCAGATCCTTCACAACATCCATTTTGTTGAGAAGAAGACAAACTACTATAAACCTTGCATAATATCGAAGCTTCTTGACTACCAACTCAGGTCTATGGTAGGAAAATGGAAAATTATTCATTAAGTTCACACAGAATACATGCATTTTTATTTTTCCCACTTTCTGATGAGCTCTGTAAACTCTCCATCATTTTTGACAGTTATAAACATTTCCAAATGTACCTATAGTCTTTTAAACACATTTTGAACTCAGCAATTAAGTCATTCTGCATACATTTATACATTCATTCAATTAATGTCTTTTGAGGGCCAGGAATTTAGCTCAGTGGTTCCAGCGCCTGCCACACAAGCACAAGGTCCCAAGTTCGATCCCCGGTACCAAAAATAAACAAACAAAAAAATTAATGTCTTTTGAGAACTTAATGTGCATCAGGGATGATGCCATGTGCTAAAAGTACAATATAGGAGTCAGATAAATACTTTGAACACAAGGGGAAAATATAATGACTAGAGAAATAAAGAATGTTATCTGAGCCCACAACCCTGGATCTGGGGTGAAGTAAAAGCTAAAACTACTGTAAGACTGCATAACTCAGTAATCATAAAACTCCCCTAGCCCCACCTGTGATTGAATGTGAGTAAATAGATAAAGATGCTTCTTAGTCCTGACACTAGATAAGATCCCTATCAGTCATAATTATCCAACCCTTTGTTCCAGACACCACTATCTATAGACCAATCTACAAAGCATCTGCTGACTAACAGTACATGTCAGGCTAATTAACATACAAATGTAAGACCAATAAACCTTTGTTCCTTCTTCTGTAAATTTCGCCTGTTAATTCCCCTGCAAGCCCCTATAAAAAGAGCCTCGGACTCTGGACTACGCCTCTCTAAGCTACTTTGCTTTGGGAGTGCCGTCTGGCCAGACTAAGGTCTGTTTCACTTTCCAACTTGTCCGGTGTGTTCCTTCCCGGGTGTTCTTCACTGCAGTCAGCTCCTTGGAGCATTTGGTAAGGCCTTTGGTCTTACATTCTGGAGGCACCGCTGGGATCCCCGGGTGTGCTCCACTCCAGCTCCTTGGAGCATTTGGTAAGGCCTTTGGTCTCACATTCTGGAGGCACCGCTGGTATCCCTGGATGTGCTCCACTCCAGCTCCTTGGAGCATTTGGTAAGGCCTTTGGTCTCACATTCTGGAGGCACCGATGGTATCCCTGGATGTGCTCCACTCCAGCTCCTTGGAGCATTTGGTAAGGCCTTTGGTCTTACATTCTGGAGGCACCGCTGGGATCCCTGGGTGTGCTTCACTATAGTCAGCTCCTCAGAGCTTTTGGTAAAGACAGCGGTCTTATACTACAAGGAAGAGCAGAAGACTGAAGGAAGAAGAATATGAGGTGACAATAATTCCAAGAAGACCATTCTTTTCCTTGAAATCCAGTTCCCTGAAATTAATACAATGAGGCCAGTTTTGTCATGCTTACTCTTTCTATACCAGGTGTTTTTCCAACCTTCTGCTTTCAACTGCCTGTATTTTTTATAAATATTACAGCTTTTTTAATCCAGTTTGACAATCTCTGCCTCATACTTGCTGTACTTAGACCATATAATGTAGTCGTTGACTACCTCTTTTTTTTCATTTTCACAAAAATGGTTTTTATTTCTTTTTATTATACATGTTTATAGCACATAATGTTTACATTCCTTGTGTGGAGTTTGTACAGATCTTAATACCTCTTTTCATTCCCTTTCACTCTCCTCCCTCCTGCCCCCCACCAGACTCTTGATGCCTTTTCCATTTGAGAAAGATATATCTCCCTACTTTCCTATTATTTATCTTTTATTTTACTCTTCATTTATAATTTAGATTTCTCAGACAAGAGAAACCATGCTATATATAAATGTATTTGTCTGATTTATTTCCTTAACATTATGGTCTGAAGGTGCAGCCATTTTCCTACTAGTGACTCAAGTTTATCCTTCTTTACGGCAGAGTAGTACTCCAGCGAGTGTAAATACCATTTTTATTTATCCATCCATCTGTTCACAGACACATAGACTGCTTGCAAGATTTAGCTATTATGGGGGCTGGGGATTTAGCTCAGTGGTTCTGCTGCCTGCCTTGCAAACGCAAGGATCTGAGTTGGATTCCCAGTACCAAAAAAAAAAAAGATTTAGCTATTATGAATTGTACTGCTATAAACATGGGTATGTAAGCCGAGTATGTTGGCACATACATAGAATCCCAGCACTCGGAAAGCTAAGGCAGGAGGATGATGTGAGATCAAGGCCAACTTGGGCTACATAGTGAGTTCAGGGCCAGCCTGAACTACCAAGGGAGAGCCTGCCTCAAAAAACTCAAAAAACCAAAACAAACAAACAAACACAACTAAAAAAACCAACTTGAGTATGTATATATCACTATAATATGTATCTTTAACTCTTTTAGGAAGATAACTGGAGGGGAGGGGAATAGCTGGGTCAAATGGGATTTCTAGTTTCAGTTTTTTGAGCAACCTGCACACTGATTTACATAGGGTTGTACTAGTTTAAATTCTCATCAACAACATAGAAGGGTTCCATTACCCTGCAGCCACACCAGCACTTGTTATCATTTGATTTCTTGATGATGGCTATTCTTTCTGGGGTAAGACGGAATTGCATCTGATTTAATCTGCATTTCTCTATTGGCCAGTGAGGCTGCATTTTCTTCATGTATTTATTGGACATTAGTGCTTCTTCTGCTAAGTATCTATTTCACTTGTCCATTTTTTGATTGGGTCTTTTATTTTGGGGTGGATTCTAATTTTTAAAAATTTTTTATATATCTTAGATTATTAGTCCTCTGTCCAAGGAACAGCTAGCCAAAGAAAATTTTCCCATTCTGTAGGTTTTTTTATTCCATTGGTTATTTCTTTTGCTATGCACAGCTTTTTTTTGTTGTTTTTTTTGGTACCGGGGATCAAACTTAGGACCTTGTGCTTGCGAGGCAGGCGCTGGAACCACTGAGCTAAATCCCCGGCCCTATGCACAGCTTTTTAATTTGATATGATCCCATTTGATTCTCAGTACTATTTCCTGTGCAATCAGGGTTCTGTTCATAAAGTCCTTTCCTATGCCTATCACTTCAAGAATTTTACATACTTTGTCTTGCAGCAGATTAAATGTCTCAGTTTTATCATTTAGTTCTTTAATCCATTTTTATTTTGGTTCCGTACATGGTGAGAGATACAGGTCTAGATTCAGTCTTCTGTGTGTGAATAGCCAGCTTTCCCAACACCAATCTTAAAAAGGCTATCTTTCCTCCAGTGTATGTTTTTGGCCCCGTTGTGTCAAAGTTCAAATAGTTTTTGTTTTTTGGTACCAGGGATCAAACTCAGGTCCTTGCGCTTGCAAGGCAGGCGGCAGAACCACTAAGCTAAATCCCCGGCCCAAAGTTCAAATAGTTTGATGTACTTGGGGTTGTTTCTGCATCCTCTATTCTGTTCCATTGATCCCCACTGTCTGTTTTTGTGCCAACATGCTCTTTTTTTTTTTTTAATCACTGTAGCCTTTTAATATAATTTCAAGTCCGAAATTATCATGCCTACTGCTTTGCTCTTGTTAGTCAGGATTGCTTCTGGTATTCTGGGTCTCTTCTGGTTGGGAATTTTAGGACTTTTTTTTCTCAAGTTCTGTGAAGAATGTGTTTAGTATTTTGACTAGGACTGTGTTAAATTAGTGTATCAATTTTGGAAGTATAGCCTTTTGACTACTGGTTCTGCCTATCTAGGAATGGGATATCATTCCATTTTCTCATTTCTTCTTCAATTTCCTTTTTCAGAGCACTGAAATTTTTGTTGTAGAGGTCTTTTACTTCATTTTCCATGGTGCTACTGTGAATGGTATTTTTTTCCTAATTTTTTTCTCAGTGGATTCATTATTGAATGTAGAGGAATGCTCTTGATCTTTGTATGTTGATTTTATATCCTGCTACATTACTGAATTTGGTTCTTTTTTTTGAAGGAAAATATTTATTGGTACATGTTAGATATACAAAATGATAACATTCATCACAGGGAATTGGTACTTGTACAAAATATATCTTGCTTCTCCTTTTTTTCCTACACTCTTTTGATTCATTATTTACAAAAACTTTGTGGCCATTTTTTCCTCCTATTTTCTTTTTTTCCCTTGTCCCTTCTTTCCCTCCACCTTCCTATTCCCCTGTTCCCTTTCTCATTGGAACATTTTTGTCCCATTTCCCAATATCTATCATACATTTTGGTCCTTATTTCCACTTTCAGCTTCTCACACCAGAGAATCAATGTGGTATGTAAACATGTGTGTCAGATTTATCTCATTTGAGAGTATGGCTGGCTGACTTCGTGGAAGAAGGCCAAGTGATAAGCAGCAGAGAAACAGCTGCTCCGGTATTTGGTGTCCAGAAACTGGAATATAGCAATGTGAGGAAGAGAAGCCAAAAGGAAGTAAATCCTGGGGATCCAGGAAGGATCTGAATCCAAAATTGAAGCCCCACAGGGAGAGCAAGAGAAAGATGTCAATGAAGAAGGAGGTGGCAGGCAGCACTTTCTCCCTGATCCCAGACTTAATGCATGAGTTGAACCTGCATCTGCACGGTGACAACTGGCAACTCCAGAGACCTTCATGGAGAAAACGCACCAGTGGAACAAGTAGTGGACACAGCAGGAGCTGGTGAGTTATTCAGGTTTAGATGTCCCCCAGGAGAGGGTGACTGGCTGGTAACCATCTTGGAAAGAGTCCAAATGAACTCAGAACTCAGGAAAAAAGGCAGGCCAGCTCCATCTAGCAGCTCCAAATCTCAGGGAAAGGCTGCTGAATTCAAGTCAGCAGGAGGTCAGGGAGCCAAGTTCAAGCCAGCAAGAGGCACAAGGATTGTTGCAGGCTGAACAAATCTGGTACCAGCCTTACAACCAGAAAGCACCCTGAACTTCAGTGGAACTAAAGGTTCAGGCTTGTTGGGATTATCCAATACTCCACCGTAAAGCTATGGCTGGCTTCCTGGGATTAATCAACTTGGATCTGGACTCTGTCTGTCCATGTTGTCTACCAGTCACAGCAAAGACTCGCATTGAGGAGAATATTATTTTTTCTCAATTTCTTCTTTTTCTCTTAATCTTATCTTTTTTTTTTCCTTGATTAGTTCTTGTTTTTATGAATATGAACACTTTATCTACTTTCTGATGTTGTTGTTGTTCTTATTTTTATTTCTTTCTTCTCTCTTTCCATCCTGTCTTCTTCACCAGTTTCCTAAAGTTTACATGATCTTCGTATGTCCTCCAGCCTTGCTTCTAATCTCTTTTCTTCTATTTCTCTATTTTTTCACCTTACCTCTTCTAAATTTTTCCCCTGAGGGTAAAACAGCCAAATTGAGGGCTTATTTACTGTATACAATTTTCTGGTTTGTTTTAGATTTTATTATATGACCACAAATCTAATTCATACAGTTAAAGGTGCAAACTAATAGTGTGGTAGTGTGTCATTTTCTAGACTGTTTCATGCTGTTGTTATTGCTGATTGTACTACTTTAGCCAAGGTGACATAATTGTTCTAATCAGTTGTTCTTCCTGGTATAACAAGACTGAGATTGCCTAAGCATCACAAAAAACACTATAGACCAGGGCCAAAGAACCAGGGACTGGGCCGAGTAGGCAACAACTTCTCATAAACTGAAGAGGTATGATCTTCCAACAGACAAAAATCCAAAATCTGCTACACAGGGAAGACATCTCTGAGAAGTAGTCATTTCCTAAGTGTTCTCAATACTAACAATAAAGCTACTTCCCATAAGCAATTTACAAGCATCAACCCAGGAATTAAATTTCTTTTTTCTTTTTTGGTACTGGGAATTGAACTTGGGACCTTTTAGGTGAAAGGCCGGTGGTGGAACCACTGAGCTAAATCCCCAGCCCAGGAATTAAATTTTTAAAAAAATAGATGAGAAGATACTTAAGCAAGATGCAATGTCAAACTTCGACTCACCAAAGGCAAACCCAGGGGACAATGAGGTAGAACAATTCGAAGCCCACCCACCTAGATTCTCTGAAGTGGTAACAGCAGAAGTAACAAAGCAGATGAATGAGGCTCTAGAAAAAAAATCAAAGCAGAAATTGTTTCTCAGATACCTACAAGGATGGTGACCATAATGAAAGATATAGTTAGTGACTCTATAGGACATACAGATGAAAAAAATAGTGGAGCTTAGGAAAATGATGGAAACCATTAACGTTCAAAAGGGAAAAACAGAATCCATGAAACAGATTCAAACAGATACCCAGGAGATTAAAACTCCACTGAAAGTATACTCAGCAGAATGACAGAGTACAGAGGACAGAATATCACATATAGAAGACAGGATTGTGGTAATTGACCATGAAAAGAAAGATTTCTCAAAAATAGCAAGAGATCATGAAAAAGTAATCCAACAGCTGCTAGATGATGCAAAGAAGAATAAAATAAGATTGATAAGAGTCAATTAAAAAGCAAAATATATCTCAAACAACATAAAAAACCTGTTCACAGAAGTAATGGTAGAAAACTTCCTAAGCAGTGAAAAAGAATTTGATATACAGATAAATGAAGCATATAGAACTCCAATTACCCATGATTAAAAAAAAAAAAAAACTATGCCAAGGCATATAATGTTCAAGATTCCAGAAATTCAATACAAGAATAGAATATTAAAAGCTGTTAGAGAAAAGAAACAAATCCCCTATAAAGGAAAGCCCAACAGAATCACAGCAGATGTATCAACACAAAACCTCAAGTCAAGGTGAGCTTGGAATGAAAAATTTCAAGCTCTGAAAGAAAACAACCTCCAGGCCAGATTTATGTACCCCACAAAACTATCTTTCAAAATTGATGGAGAAATAAGATATTTCCATGACAAAGAACACTCAATGAAATTCATGAACACCAAACAGCACTCCACAATGTTCTGAATGATATTCCAGAAAGAGATAACAAAGATTACAACTACATGAAGCACAACAGAATTAATCCACCAGGCAAGGAAAGCAATTAAATAAAGAGAAAAAAAGGAAGTCAACAACAGGAAAATAAAATGACAAGTATAAGTCAATATATATCACCCATAACCATCAATGTTAATGGTCTCAATTCAGCAATCAGAAGGAAAAAATTGGCAGAATGGATCAAGAAGCAAGATCCAACAATAGGCTGCATACAAAACACATATTTAATTCAAAAAAGAAATTCATAGACTGAAAATCAAAGAATGGAAAATGATACTCCATGTGACAAGAACCCAGAAAAAAGCAAGGGTGGCTATTCTATTTGCAGAAAGAGTGGATTTCAAGCCAAGACTGAGTAAGAGACAAAAAAGTTTACTATGTCCTTGTAAAGGGAACAATCCAAGAGGAACAGATAACAATTATAAACAGATATGCACCAAATATAAGCATACCTAACTATATAAACAAATATTAATAGATATGAAATTTCAAATAAGCCCTAACACAGATGTAATGGGGGACTTCAATACCCCACTGTCACAAATAGACATACTGACTAGACAAAAAAATCAACAAAGAAATATCAGAACTGAACAAACCTTTGAACAAATGGAATTTGTAGATGTCTACAGAGTGCTCCACCCCACAACATCAGAATACACATTATTCTCAGCTGCACATGGGACATTCTCCAAAATAAATCACATACTAGCTCATACAATATGCTTAAGTAAATGCAAAGGAAATGAAATTATCCCATTTATATTACCAGACCATAGTGCCATGAAATTGGAAATTAATGGCAAAAGAAAACAGGAGAACTTCATAAATACATGGAAATTAAGACACTCCTGAACAACCAATGGGTCACAGATGAAATTAAAGAAAAAAATTAGACATTTTCTACAATTAAACGATAATGCCAATACAATATACCAAAACTTATGGGATGCAATGAAAGCAGTCTGACCAGGGAAATTTATAGTGGTGAATTCCTATAGCAGAAAAACAGAATGAGTTCAAATAAACAACCTAATGTTGAACCTCATACATCTAGAAAAAGAAGAACAAATCAAGCCAAAAGCTCGTATAAGGAAGGAAATTATAAAGATCAGAGCAGAAATTAATGCAACGGAGACTAAGAAAACAACACGAACAATCAATGAATCAAAGAATTGGTTCTTTGTAAGATTAAATAAAACTGACCAACCTTTAGCTAACCTTATCAAAAAAAAGAAAGAAAAGACTCTAATCCATGCAATTAGGAATGAAAGGGATGAAATCAAAACAGACCCTGCAGAAATTCAGAAGATCATCAATACCTACTTTGAGAACCTGTATTCTAATAAGATGGAAAACAAGAAATGGACAGATTGCTAGATACATATGAATTACCAAAGGAGAATCAAAAAGATATAATAATTCTAAATAAACCAGTATCAATCCATAAAATTGAATATGTAATTAAAAATCTACCAACAAAGAAAAGCCCGGGCTCTGATGGATTCACTGCTGAATTCTACAAGAAATTTAAGGAAGACCTAATGATGCTATTTCTAACTCTTTAATAAAATTGAAAGGTAAGACTCCCAAATTAATTTTTTTTTTTTTTTTTTTTTTTTTTTTTTTTGCGGTACCAGAGATCAAACTCAGGACCTTGCACTTGCAAGGCAGGAGTGGTGCCACTGAGCTAAATCCCCGGCCCTCAAATTCATTCTTGGGAGGGTGCAAGCATTATACTGAAGTCAAAACCAGACAAGGATCCAACCAAAAAGAGAACTACAGGCCTAATGCACATATTCCCTAATGAACATAATGCACACATCCTCAATAAGATGCTGGCAAACAGAACGTAGCAAATCATCAAGAAGATTATATACTATGACCAAGTAGGGTTCATCCCAGGGATGCAGGGATGTTCAACATATACAGATCAATAAATATAATACACTATATTAACAGAACCAAGGACAAAAAACATATCCTTTCAATAGAAGTAGAAAATGCGTTTGAAAAGGTCCAACACCCACTCATGATAAAAACCCTACAGAAAATTGGAATACATGGTCTTTATCTCAATCTGATAAAAGCCATCTACAACAAAACGAACAGCCAACATCATACAAAATGGAAACTGAAAGCTTTCACTCTAAAATCAGGAACATAACAAGGATGTCCATTGTCACCACTCTTATTCAACATAGTTCTAGAAACATTAGACAGAGCAATCAGACATGAGAAAGAAAGACAAGAAATGATGATGGGAAAGGAAGAAGTTAAATTATCATTATTTGCAGATGACATAATACTCTACATAGAAGACCCTCAAAGTTCCACCAAAGGATTTCCATACTTAACCAAATTCAGTAGCATAGATGAATACAAAGTCAACACTTAAAAATATAGCTTTCCTATACACAAATAACAAACTCACTGAGAGAGAAATTAGGGAAACCACACCTTTCACAATAGCATCCAAAAAAATGAAATACCTAGGAATCAATCTAATGAAGGACGTAAAAGACATTTACATGGAAAACTATAATACTCTGAAAAAGAAGATCAAAGAGGGTATCAGAAAATGGAAAGATATCCCTTGTTCTTGGGTAGGAAGAACCAATATAGTGAAAATGGCCATACTTCCACAATTGTTATACAGATTTAATGCAATCCTGACCAAAATTCCAACAGCATATCTCCCAGAATTAGAAAAAACAATCCTAAAATTCATTTGGAACCAAAAGAGACATAGAA
Organism: Heterocephalus glaber; assembly: GCF_053883595.1. Taxonomy (NCBI): domain Eukaryota; kingdom Metazoa; phylum Chordata; class Mammalia; order Rodentia; family Bathyergidae; genus Heterocephalus; species Heterocephalus glaber. Next base: position 10,095,512 of record NW_028258316.1, on the reverse strand, counting down.
TACCTAAAGCGATATTTGGCAATAAAGGCAAGGCAGGGAGCATCACAATCCCTGACTTGAAATTGTATTACAAAGCCAACGTGATTTAAAAAAAAAAACAACAAAACCATGGTATTGGCAAAAACGCAGACCTGAGGATCAGTGGAAGAGATTAGAAGATACAGAAACAACTCCAGACACACTCAGCCATCTTTTGACAACGGAGCCAAACACCTTCACCAGCAGAAAGATGACAGCCTCTTTAATAAATGGTGCTGGCAAAACTGGCTTTCCACATGCTGAAGATTAAAACCAGATGCATATCTTTCACCATGCCCTAACCTAAAATCGAAATGGATCAAAGATTTAAATATTAAAACAGAAACATGAAATCTGCTGGAAGATGGAATAGGTAGAACTCTCAAAGACACTGGTGTAGGCAAAGACTTTATGAACAAAACCTCAATTGCACAGGAACTATCACAATGAATCAACAACTGGGATCTCATCTTATTAAAAAATGGGCATGGGGCCAGGGATTTAGCTCAGTGGTCTCGCTGCCTGCTGCGCAAGCACAAGGACCCGAGTTCGATCACCGCTACCAAAAAAAGAAGGGCATGTGAAATGGACAGATACTTCTCAGATGAAGAAGTATGAATGGCAACTCAGAGTCTGTGTCTTGCAAGTAAGTAGTGGGCTAGGCAGATTTGACAGGAATGGAATTCTAAAGTTTGTCAAGAGTATCATAGATGGAATCTCAGCATTGTTTTAATTTGCATCTCTCAAATGGCCAGTGATGTTGAATGTTTTTTCATATATTTATGTGTCTTTTGGTGGGCAGGGACTCACTATATAGTTCAGGGTGGCCTTGTACTTTTGGCGATCATCCTCCCTTACTCTCATGAGTGCTGGGGTTACAGGTGTGCGCCACTATACCCAGCTGCTTTTGCCTTTTAAATTAAGTGTGAAATTATAGAACACTTTCTTACTTGGTATTTATTGGATATTAATTTTAGTAAATCTTGGTAACTGCTACCTGGACTGGCCTCCTTGCCCCATGTACAGAAAGAAACAAACAACCTACCAATTGAAAGAGCCCTTCGTATGCACAAAGAACAATGTCAAAGTTTTGCATGCTGGATTATTCTTTGATTCTACTTTACTAGACCAAAGCAAGAGATCTTGTCATCCTGGTTCCAAATAATCCTACCTTGGTTAATCCAAACTGCTCTAGAAGGCAGCAAAGGAAAACAATTTAGATGTGGTATTTGCTATTAAAGTAGAAAATGACTGCAATAATAAAACTGTTGGGTTTTAACCCAAGGGGCCCATGGCCAATTTCCCTTTTGGCACATTAGAAAATGCAGAAAAGTGAATTACACAAGGTACTTTGTTATTGCTTCAAATAGATCTCTGCTCATACGTATTTTTAATGCAGATGTAATGTTACACAGTCCTCTTCTGGTTTTTACAGGTATGATTTATCTCACCAAGAATTAAGATAAACTGGCAGGGCATGGTAGTGCATGCCTGTAGTCCCAGCTACTTGGGAGGCTGAGGTGGGAAGATCACTTGAGTCCAGAAGTTCTGGGCTGCAGTGAATTATGCTGATCGGATGTCCATATTAAGTTTGGCATCAATATGGTGACCTCCTGGGAGCAGGGGGCCACCAGGCTGCCTAAGGAGGGATGAACTGGCCTAGGTGGGAAACATAGGTCAAGAATTAAGATAAACTGTATAACATGAATGGAAAAGTTGGGGTTGGAGAAAATATCTCTGTAGTGAAAATATATGAAGCAAACCACAGAAGAAAACCTGAAGAAAAGTAAGTGATGGAACTTTGATAGAGGATGAAGTAAAGGGATGACAAAAAGATATCAGAGTAAAATGGAGAATCTAGCATCTACACATCACACCATATCAAGCAAACTCCCTTTGACAAGTTTGTACAAGATAAGATATGTAAGGGAATGAAAGGGATTTATCACAGCAGGGCTTTCCCAAAACTGTTACTATTCAGCTGGAAAACTTAACAAGTCAATCATAATATCTAGAAAAACATGTCAAAACTACATTGTTTTTTTGCCAAGAAAATATAATCTTTTCTCTATAACAACTGTGAGTCCTGTTGCTGAGAATGGAGAGAACATTAAACCTTCTGTACTTGAAGTGGAATGCTAGCGACACAGACCCTAGCGAATCCCTGCTTTCTTCCACAATTCCACCCTCGTCTAAATGTTGCAGTCCAGCTATAACCCATAGATACCTATAACTCCATTAGAAGATAATCTTCTCAGAGGGAACAAGCACATCTTTTCTTTTTTCCACACTCACCCAAACACCTGCCACAGTGCCTGGTATGTAATACTGCTGAACGGATTTCTAATGGGAATAGATGAATTTTATGTGATTCCTTTTTTTTTTAATAGCAGACCTAAACATCTGCAAAAAGAATATTTGGCTTAAAAAAGAAAACCCAAATGGCATTAGCAGTCTTTTTTCTGGTCCTATGTGGCAAGAGGCTTTTTAAGATATATGATTAAGATTACATAGACTAAGAAGAACAAAGATTATTAGCTATGATGCAGGTAAGTCATTTTATAGCAAAAAACAGATGCTCATCTCTCCATATTTTTCTCTTTTTTTTGGTACCAGGGATCAAACTGGGGACCTTGTGCTTGCGAGGCAGGCGCTGGAACCACTGAGCTAAATCCCTGGCCCTGACCCTCATCTCTTCTAAAAAAATAACCCCAACCTGCTTTGTGCTGTGACCATACCCTGCATTGTGATATATGTTGTCCCATCTACAATATTATTGCTTAGAAAACATATACCTCTGCATGCTTTAGAAAGCCTGTTACCTGGTAGGCACTCCATAAAGCCTTTAAAATGAATGGAAGTTACAAACAAATGTGTCTTTTTCTGCACAATTTCCACACAGACTAAAGATCTTAAGTCTTTTCTCCTCTTCCTTACAAAACCAAAGTAGACACATACCTGTCCTCTTTATTGACTTGAGAATAATATGATCTCTGTCTGATCGCAGAATAGAAGGAGAAGGCCTCATTCAGATAGCTGGTCTCAGAAGTGCGTAAGCTATGAGAAAAAAATTTTAAATATGACCAAAACCAAAACTTCAGCATGAAAACTACTTCTTTTATACTGCTTCATGCCCCTAGACAAGGAGATAGGAATGACTGTCCTAAATTTCAATCAGCAAGGTAAAAATCACATCACTCTTAAAATGTATCATAATAACAATAATAATACCTCCCCACTGCTCTCAAGCCTTTTTTGCTGTCAAAGTACACATCATTCTTATTCTGCGAAGGGATTCTCCAGACAACATTTTGCCAGGTTAGATCTGTCCCCAGGACTAGACCCTTACATGACCTTCTCCAAGTCCATATAGTCACTTGAACTTTGGCCCATTTCTCCATTTTCTCCCCTTACAAAACTCATAAAAGGACTAACTTCTATTATTCTTCAGGGGATTCTAATGAGTTGTGTTCCCTGTTTAACATGTCTAGTTTTACAAGAGACTTTTAAGAACATGTTCTTCAACTCAAGGCAGTGAGTTTAATGGTGGGCATTTTGAGCAGCATGTGAAATTTTGAAAGATAAATGACTTTTCTTGACATTTAAATTACAAATGGTCCACCACTACCACCATCCCCCCTACAAAACAAAATTTTTAAAACTCCACAAACGGTCCAAGTCTTTTTCATTCTATACCTACTGCCACTTATGAGAATGACATTTAGATTCATAAAAGGAGCTCTCTTCTCCTCAACCCAAGGGTGGGACTACAAATACTATTGTTCTAAGAATATAATCAAAAGCATCTTCATGTATTTTATGTAACATTCATAATCCTACAAATAAGAGTTTTTAAAAGTATCCTTCTGAAAACTACTCAAACATATGAACTATGATATATCTCTACAGACTATCAACAGTTAAATGAAACCATAAGAATAATAAGTTCATTTACTATTAATCATTTATCAAAAAACCAAGATCAAGAGCTAAAGATGTAGCTCAGAGGAAGAGTGCAAGCCTAGAATGATAAAGCCCTGGGTTCTATGCCCACTACTGCTAGAAAGAAAACAAAAGAAAAAACAAGATTAAATTCCTTTAAGTCTGACCCAATGGATTTTGGAAGGTCATGCTATCTTCATCAATCTAGTCTGACCCAGATTTCATGTGTAACACACTGTCTTTCCTCCGAGCAAGTAAACATACTATGCACACTCCTGCATGTTGTGTTGTAATAAGGGCAACATTTTATTCTTTCCATGTGCAATTCACTTACTAATAATGGTAGTATAGCTGCCCAATCTTAGAAGCAATTTCCCCTATTTGCCACCGCTTCAGGCCATACCGATTATCCAAGACTTGTCTGTTTTATATAGGAGGCAAGAAAATAGAAATAAGCCGTAAATATATAAAAAAAATCAAATATGCAAATCTAACAGGATAAAATACCATCCAATTAGTAAAGTTCATAAATTTCTCAAGATATTTCAACATACCAATTTAACTAAATTTAGGAAAGCATTTATTAAATGTCTATTTAAATAAGCTGAAATATAAAAAGAAACTACTCTGAGCTATGATCATGAAAATTAGGAGCAACTCCCCCCTCCCCAAATAGCTTTCATGCAGTTTAGAGTGAAACCATGGATCCTTCACCATGTTAGAATTCATCTGGACCATTCTGGATACAAGAATGTCTTTAAAATTCAGATAAAAACACTTTATTTTAAAATCTTAAACAAGTAAGTTTGTTCTCATTTAGATCATGAAGGTGAAGTGTATTATTTTAAAGTAACAAGATAAAAAGCAATGAAGATGTTAAAGGTCAAAGCTGCAATTAATATAAAGTTGACCTGCATTCTCCTTTAACTATAAAATTCCTTTACCGATGCTGCTGCTGGAACTTCCAGAGTTTGGTGTAAACATCAAAAGTTCTTCCAAAGTAGGACTGCCACTGCTTCTGTCCATACTGTGGCAAATCTCTGTAATAACAAAAAAAGTATTAAATCTCTAATGCTACTTGGAAATTAAGTCTTGTGACAGAACATACTGGCAAGATTTAAAGTACTTGCATTTCTTTTTTAAGAAGTTCTAATTGCTGAAGCAAAAATAGCTTTATAACAAGGGTCCAGGACACTATTTTCCTTGTCTTCCCACTACCTCTAACAGCTCCTTCCCAGTGACCTTTGCAGATACCTCTCCCAGAAGGACCCTAGCATTCGTCTCTCTCCCTGGGTGATCTTATGAGTACTCACTTACATACTGATATTTCTTTGTTTTTGTTTGGTACCAGGGATTGAACTCAGGACCTTGTGCTTCCGAGGCAGGTGGCGGAACCACTGAGCTAAATCCCCGGCCCAACATACTGATATTTCTTAATGCTTCTCTTCAGCTAAGACCTCAGCAATTGGAAAGCAGCGCTTTAGGAGAAGTGCATGTGGTAGAAGTCAGTGTGCACATGGTATTACTGCGCTCAACTATTCTATCCCTTTGTCCTTGTGCCTGGTGACTTACAGTTGTGTCTTTGAGCAATGAATACTCCCTATGGGCCTGGCCATATTAACTTGCCTTGGCCAATGAAACATAATTGTAAGAGATCTACATCCTGTCCCAGGAGATTAAGTGACATTACTTGGTTTGCCATTTTCACTTTTCTCCCTGATGTAAGAACAATATTTTTTAGCCTGGAACACCAAGACACATTTAACGGACCCTGGACCACAGACACCTTGTAGCTAACACAGGAGCAAAAAATTAATCTCTACTGTAGTATGGCACTCAACTTTGGGGTTATTTATTTTTGTTGGTTTTTGGTACCAGGGATTGAACTCGGGACCTTGAACTTGCGAGGGAGGCGCCGGAACCACTGAGCTAAATCCCCGGCCCTGGGGTTATTTAACATAGCAGCCTTACTCAGGAAAAGCTAGTACAAAAATTGGTAGAAGGAGGGCCAGGGATTTAGCTCAATGGTGCCACTGCCTACCTTGCAAGCGGAAGGTTCTGAGTTCAATCCCCAGTACCAAAAAAAAAAAAATTGGTAGGAGTAGGTTGTTGCCATAATAATAAACATACTGTATAACATATGTGACACTGCATTGGGACTGAGTAGCAAGTAACTCTTACCAAAAGCAAAGCAAAAAAAAAAAAAGACCAATATAAGGTAGTGTTAAAACTGCATTTGCCTACAATAACTCGAAAACAGATAATGTAATTAATGAACTTGTGGATTTACACAAAGAAGCTGGGGAAAAGTATCTTTCTATTAGCTACGTGATGCTATTAGTTGCACTTAACAAAATACTGTAAGAAAAAAGATAAACTCAACAAAGCATTGGCTGCAGCAGTTGGAAAGGAGAAGAGAAAATTTATGAATTCAAGAACTTCCTACCAAGATTCAAAGATTACTAATACTTGACTATAAAACACACCACTGAAAAGTGCTTGACATAAATTTCCCTTAAGACTTAGCTTCACCTTCAAGGTAAAAATCTCTTCAAGCGAAAGTCTGTGAATAACTAAAGATGGCCCAAATATATTCTTACAGTGGGACATAGTTTTTAGGTCAGGTAAAAGAATAAAAGGATTTGGCACTCTTGCAGAACTTAAGAAGCTCAAGATATGTGTCAGAGACATGTATCAAAAATTTGTGGGTATGGCTATTGGTACATGGAGCTCACTTGACTCAAATAAGAGTCAGTTGAGGGCCGGGGATTTAGCTCAGTGGTTCTGCTGCCTGCCTCGCAAGCGGGAAATCCCGAGTTCGATCCCCGGTACCAAAAAAAAAAAAAAAAAAAGAAAGAGAGTCAGTCACATTTTACTAGAGCTGTGCTACCGAAAAGTCACTTGAAAAAAACAACAGTCATTCATTAGTTATAATGTGATATACTTATTACAGTTTATGCGTTGTCATCTCGTTTTTATTGAGTTTTTTAAAAGTGAGACCGTATCATATATTTATTTATTGCTTGCTTGCAGTACCAGAGATGGAACCCAGGAATTTTGCACTGAGGTACATACCCAGCCCCCAGCCCTTTATTTAATTTTGAGTATTGCAATCCCCCTGCCTCAGCTTCCCAGAATGCTGGGATTACAGATGTGCACCACCACACACAGCTTCATCTTTATTTTTATCATTGCTGCTTCTATCTTTTTAAAGAAATCCATCCATGTAATTAATTAGTATTGTCTTCTAAAAGATTTAAGGTTTTTATTTTCAAATTTAACACAACTACAAGCAAAACTGAGATTCAGATATGTGTAACAAATTTAGTCTAAATGATTTTATGATTTATATATGTGCTTTTTTTTTTTTTTTTTTTGGTACCGGGGATCGAACTCAGGTCCTTGTGCTTGCGCAGCAGGCGGCAAAACCACTGAGTTAAATCCCCGGCCCTGTATATGTGCTTTTTGATGAATATGGCAGAACTGGGATTGAAGTCATCAATTTTCCCTTACACTTGCATCTCAGCTCTTCATTCTGTTCTACTGGTCTATTTTTGTACTTCCTCATTAATATATGGTTAATTACAATAGCTTTGTAATAAATGTAATATATTTCTTCTTTTTCAGGAAGTATTCTTGGTTCCTTGTATAAGCATGTGAATGTACATTCAAAGACCAACTTACCAAAATTCTACAAAAAACTTTAATGGGTTCTAATGGAAACTATTTGATTAGATCTATAGATCAATTTGAGAAACTGACATTTTTCATAATTTTAAGTGCCAAAGTTTCCTTCCCATTTATGTTAAAAACATTATCATTAAGGGGCCAAGGATTTAGCTCAGTGGTTTCACTGCTTGCTGTGCAAGCACAAGGACCCGAGTTTGATCCCTGGTAACAAAAACAAAAAAACCATTACTATTAAATAAATCTCATAACTCTTTTCATAAAGGTCTTATATTTCTTGGTTCACATATTGCAACGTCTTGCTTTTTTTTTGGTACTGGGGATCAAACTCGGAACCTTGCGCTTGAGAGGCAGGTGGCAGAACCACTGAGCTAAATCCCCAGCCCAAGGTCTTGCATTTTTATTATTTTGTGAAAGGTATCACAGAATTCTGTATCTTCAATTTGAGTAATATCTCAATAGAGCCTTTCTTTAAAAAGTAACATAATAGGGCTGGGGATTTAGCTCAGTGGTTCCACCACCTGCCTCGCAAGCGCAAGGTCTCAAGTTTGATTCCCGGTATGGGAAAAAAAAAAAAGTAACATAATAAAAAAGCAATGCATGAGGTAACGAGCATAGAATTTTATCTCTGCTCTCCTGTGACTCTATACAAAGAAATAAAAAGGGAGGAAGTCCACAGATGAGAGATTTCAACAAACTTCTAGAATAATGAAGAAAATCATTTTTATATAAAGAAATATCAATGTTATGATTGCCTGTTATTCAAACTCCTGGTGGGAGGGCTGGGGGTGTAGCTCCACACTATTATGCTTGCTAATGCCCTGGGTTCCATCCCCAGCAACACACAACCTGCAAGAAACAGATGAACCATACAAATGTTTCACTGTTGTGAACAGAGCGACAGGAAGCCAACAGAAATGCTGAAGCACTCTGATTGGCCATCTCTTGGGCCTGCTGCTGCAGGCAGGGTGAAATGACTAAAACCTAAGCCAAGAGTAGGGGAACCATATCCAACCCTTTCTGCAATCCCCTGCTGGGGCAGTCACTTGGTGGCCCAGCCCATGTGACTCTCAAGAGTACCACAGAGCCAAGAGGGGAGAAGGTAGACTTCGAAGGGTAAACTAAAATAACACAGAAGAGAAAGCCTAGAAAACATGGGAACAAGGCTACATGTGAAAAGAGCCAACCCAAAAAAGTTACAAAAAGAACAAAAGAATGAAAGTGCAGTTTCAAACAATTAAAGGTCTAGGTAAGAATCACTTTCCCACTATCCCCACACCAAATACTCAGTATCTCCAATTCCATTTATCTTCCCAGGTGCAGAGAAGAAAGAGGGAAGAAGAAGATCAGGAAAAGGAAGGGTAAAGAGAAATGTTTCATCAAAGAAACTGGATAATCTCATTTTGTCACTGATTAGGGTAGGGATGGTCTTAGAATAAGGTCAGCCTGCTCAGTACAATGCAAATCTCTCAATCAACAAAACCTGCCTAAGCAAACAGTGATCTAGTTAGATTGTCTGCTTTGTTCTTCTTTAATAAGAACTTTAAGGCCAGGGATTTAGCTCAGTGGTTCCGCCTGCCTGCCTGCAAGTGCAAGGTCCTGAGTCTGATCCCAGGTACCAAAAAAACAAAACAAAACAAAATGTTCATTTAATAAGAACTTTAAGGGCCAGGAATTTAGCTCAATGGCACCATGCCTGCCTTGCAAGCCCAAGGTCCTGAGTTCGACCCCCAGTACTGCAAAAAAAAAAAAAAAAAAAAAAAAAATAGAACTTTAGACACTGGAGAAGTGTGCAACATGACAGAAACTTGGTAAACTCAGGAAACAGGCTAAAGAACATAATTAACAATTTAAATTAGTAGTCTCAGAATTTATAAAATTTAGAATTTATAAAAATAAGACTAACAGAAGGAAATCAGAAGAAAGAAATTGGAAATTTAAAATTTTGATGAAATAATAACTAGGAGAGGTATAAGAAAACCTCTTAGAAGGCTAAAGGAAAAACTATGAGATGGAAAATAAAAAGAGAAAATCAGTAATAGAATGCCAGAGAAAAAAGACTGGAACAAAAAAAAAATTTTTTTTTTGGTACCAGGGATCGAACTTGGGTCCTTACACTTGGGCAGCAGATGGCGAAATCACTGAGCTAAATCCCCGGCCCTGGAGCAAAATATTGAAAGAAGAAAAACATTCTACAAAGTAAGGATTTACCCCAAGTACCAAAGTAGATGAATGAAAAATGAGTCACCTTTGACATTTGGAACAGGAAGAACAAACTACAGTGACATAAGAATCAGAATAGCATCAGGAGAAGAAATAGAAGAAAGGGTGGGAGTGATACCATCTTCATCTTACTAAATTAGGAGTCAAAGGTACCATCATCAAGGTATATGGATGAAGGGACTCAGTACTGAGGCAGACTGGTTTGGCTGCTAATTGTATATACAATCTGGGCCCAATCTTTTCCTAGTTCTTTACCTGTAAAATGAGAATACACGTTCAGTACGAAATGCTTCAGACCATAAGTGCTTCAGCTTCTAGATTTTGGAATATTTGCATGTATATAATAAGGTATATTGGAGATAGAGACCAAGCTTAAATATGAAATTCACTTTTTTGGACAAGGTCTTGTTCCATTTGAAGGACCCTAGTTAGCAAAACAGACTCCATATTGCCGCTGAACGACCCACCTACCTGTCCTTTAGATGAACTTAAAAGGAGGAAGCTTAGAAACCTCCTCCCCTTAGAAAGTCTTTTAGAAACAACAATTAATCAACTATTGTTTTACAAATGTTCTAATGGCAGGACCAGAATGTTTGGCTTCTGTACCTTTTGCTTGCTTTGCTAGTTCTATCCCATAGGGGGGCCTAGAAACTGTTGGCCTCAAAGGTGTATAAAACATGCTTGTCTCCCTCCAGTCAGGGCTCGAGTCCGATGCTCGGCTCGGGTCCCGGCTGGTAATAAACTCCTGTGTGGATTTAATATCGGTCTCTGGTTGATTCTTTCTTGCTGGGTGTAACACCATTGACCAGGCTGGCCTTGAACTCCTGATCCTTCTGCCCCAGCCTTAGTAGCTGGGATTACAGGTGTGCCTGGCTCATTTATGTTTCATATACATTTTATACACATAGCCTGAAGTTAATTTTATTTTTCTTTTATGAGATGGGGGTCTCACCCTGCTGCTCAAGCTGGCCTCCAATACCCAGGCTCAAACGATCCTTCCATCTCAGTGTCCCAAGAAGATGAAGGAGCAACAACAATATTATGCACAACATTATGATTGGGTGTATTACATAACGTTTTAAATAATTTTGCTGATGCCGGGTGTGAGAGCACATGCCTGTAATCCCAGAACTTGGGAGGCTAAAGGATCGCCACAAGTTCAAGGCCAGCCTGAGCTACATAGTGAGACCCATTTCAAAAAAACAAAAACAAAAACAAAATTTGCTGTTGAAACAAGTTTCATAGTTTGGAATTTTTCACTTCTAGCTTGTTGACACTCTGGGAAGCTGAGAGGGAGGAAGATGGCATGTTCAAACTAGCCCAAACAACTTTGTGATTTAGTGAGACCCAGTCTCAAAATATAAAATTAAAAAAGGCTGGGTATGTAGCTCATTATAAAGGCCTTGGGTTTAATCCCCAGACTATTAAAGAAAGGAAAGACAGAAAGAGAAGAACTGGAATAGATAAAGAAAAAGAAAAAAAGAAAGAAAGAAAGGGGGGGGGAAGGGAGGGAGGGGAGGGGGGGAGAGAGAGAGAGAGAGAGTGTGCGTAAGTGCACTGCAATAGTTGTAGGTATGAGTAATAAATAAGCAATGAGAAACTGAGGATCCTGGCCATGGAAACTCAAAAGGCCTAGCAGGAATGAGACAGTATGTGTGAACAAGCTTAGGAAACAGCGAACACTCTCATACATGCTCATTGTTATTAGCATTACTATTACTGTTATTATTTCTACGAGGACTAAGAGGCTGGGAAAAAAATAGCTTTTAGGCAAATGAAATCTTCATTTACCATAATATCAAGGGAAAATGTACAATTATAAACCAAGAAATAGTGATGTAAGTGTATTAACCTAGAAACAGAGGTAAACACCAGGATAACCAAAACCAGAAGGAGTCAAAGTGGTTGCCTCTGAAAACCAGGCCTTGAGGTGAGAGGGATGTTTTAGAGAATAACTACTGGTTGGGTTGTTTGTTTGTTTTAGTGCTGGGGATGGAACCCAGAGCCTCATGCATGCTAAGCATGAGCTCTATCACTGGGCTACACCTCAACCCTCACCTTTTTAAAACCATGTGCTTTTTAAATTATGGGATTATTTCCTCACTCACTTTCAGAACTGTGATAATTTATATACACAGTATAAAATTTAAAAAGCACAAAAGGTTTATATATAGTAAAAAAAGTATGTTTCCCCTACTTCTATTTCTAGTAACCCCATTTTCTACTTGGGAGAAGTCCTGATTTAATTACTTACAAGCACATAATTGCATATATTATATGGATATCTTTATATGTTATTTTGAAAAAGTTTTAAATATTTACACTAAAAAAAGTAAAGATGAAAAATAACCCCATGACTTAACCCATTATTACATTTAATGTTTATCATATTTCATGACAGACTGTTTTCAAGTCTTATTCATTTCACTGCTTAAAGAAACTATTTTTATTTTGTTGGCCATCCAAACTTATAATAGTCCCTCCCTGAAACAAGGATTTAAAGATGAATTTCTTGTGCCCATTCTTGGGGTTATCAAAATAAGTAACAATCTAAATAGAAGTGCTTGCTTTTTAGGCTTCATTGAGGAAGTCATTAAACAAGATCTCTCATGTGGCTACTTAAACCTGCTATGCTTTGCTGAAAAAGTTTTTGTATGATGAATTGGGTGTGGTGCCATGTGACAGTTACAGTGGAAATTCACAATGCTTACAATACCATGATGTTCTAATTTATGATTTCCTTTTTAGTTATTTCTTGGGCCACAGCTGTAAGGCTCCAAATATTTATCCCAAAACCAGTATGTTTTCTGAATATGCCCTCTTGATTGCTCATCTAGATGTTTCAAACTGCTGCAATTTCTTTTTCTCATTTTCATCCATAGTTTTTCAATTCCATTTTTTCTGGTTTCTCCATCAAAAGTATTAACAATTCTTCAGCTGTATCACATTCATTCTCTTGACTCCAAATTTATCGTTTTCTTTTTTGCATATTGAGAGAACATCTCCAATTCTTCCTGAACATCACTAATTTAATATATCTAAGTAGTATCAATTCTACCCTTTATTGTCCTTGATGTTAATTTTAATCATGATAATGAATTTTTGGTTTCATAAAAGTGTTTATCTCTTTAAATCCTATCTTCTCCTCATGGTTTTATGCTGTTTTCAATGAAGTTATAATCTGTGGCATTTTATTGCAGAAGACAATTTTATAACATTTCCCTAGCTTCTCTCACAGTTCATTTTCAGAGGTCTGAGTCTTGAGGAAGATGAGAGAGAGAAAGAGAGAGCGCTGCATGTGTGCCTGTATGTGAAGGGGTGAGGCGGGAACAATAATCTCTGTATTTGGAATGAGGCCATTCTGGATCTGACTCATGCTTCTGGAAGAAGGTATGATCAATCCAGGTCCTGTGTTTGCTACCTCTTCTTCTCAGAGTACAATATATCTCTTGGGCAAGGGGGAAGGATAAATCAACTCCTTTCTCGGATTTACACATGGACTGTAGGTCTAGAATGATTAGTCAGGCAGGCTTATGTCCTGTAGTGTCAGAGCAGCTGGATAAAGATGGGATCCTCAAAGTGTAGTTCTCTTACACTCTGAATCAACAGATACATGAAACCTACCAATTACAAGATTTTTCATATACATCTCTTCCCAAAGAACAGTGCTTTACTCATGGATTCCATAGTTCTCAGAATGTAAAATGTGACAACACCAATATTTCTTTTTGCTTTATGTATTTTTAGGAGTAGTAATCTGGCTATCTCATAAATCAACAAATATACAGTAAAAAGTCAGATGCTGATTTTGTGCTTGGAGACTTTATCAGTCAGCTTTTTTTTTTTTGAGACAGAGTCTCTCTATGTTGTCCAGGCTGGCCTCAAACTCCTCAACTCAAGTGATCCTTCTGCCTCAGCCTCCAAAGTAGCTGGCATTACAAGCATGTGCCAATATGCTTGGGTCTAGTTACCTTCTCCTGCATAACAAACCACTTCAAAACTCAGTTGCTCAGGGGCCAGGGATTTAGCTCAGTGGTTCTGGCGCCTGCCGTGCAAGCGCAAAGTCCTGAGTTCAATCCCCGGTACCAAAAAAACCAAAACAAAACTCAGTTGCTCAAATCAAAAACCGTTTACTAGCTAGAGATTTTGTGCATTAGCAGTTTAACCTGCGTACTTCCATAATGTACTGAGCCACACCTCACTCATGCAATCAGACAGCTAGGTGTTGACGGCCTCCCTCAAATGTCTAACAGGTGCCTGTTGGTCATTTTTCTTTTCAAGCCTTTATATTAAGTTTGCTTCTGTCCCAGCAACCAAAGCAAACCCCATGGTCCAACTCACATGTAGGGAACTCTTCGCAGGTATGGATATAGGATATATGTATGGCTATCCATATAGGTATGGACAAAGGAAGAGAACTGTTTTCACAAACACTATCAGAGATCTTCTCATTCCTTTCTCATTCCTTTCTCCTTCCCCCTTGCCTCTCCCCCCCTCCCGCCCCCAACCCAGTACTATGGATTGAACTCAGGACCTTTGCACTGTGCTATATCTCCAACCACTTCTTTATTTTTTATTTTGAGACAAGGTCTTGCTAAGTGGCTAAGTTGCCCAGGCTGGGCTTAAACTTCTGATCCTCCTACTTCATCCTAACAGAGTGCCAGGTTTACAGATGTATACCCTTGCACCCAGCTTTGTGGCTCATATTTTTTTAACTGTACTGATTCACATTTATTTTCCATGTGGACAAAAATTACTCATATTTTAGTAGTCACAAAAACAAACATGACTTGTATTTTATAATTTATATTACTAATTTCATGCATGTGGAAAATTCTGACCAGATTCCTGACAGTTATGAATTATTTCCTCTTTCTGGAAAGATGAAGGTGCTGCCTCTCATTTCTTCTCACTTCCGGGTTTATAAGTTCCACATTATTTCTCCCTGTGTAGAAATCAAGCACCTTGAAGTATAACGAGGCATTTTTCTTTTTCAATTCTGAAAATGACAATTTCAAAAACTGTCTATTGGTAAACAAAAATACTATAAAGCACATAAATCATGAAGTACAAATACTCCTTGTTCTCTTCTTTTTTTCCTCCCAGTGCTGGGATTGAACCTAGGGCCTTGTACATGCCAGGCAAGCACTCTAACACTGTGCTACACTGAGCTACACACCCAGTTCCCCTTAATTGAGTCCCAGAAATAGCCACTATTAAAAATGATTTTTTGGAGAGGGGATTTAGCTCAGTGGTTTCACCACCTGCTGTCCACGTGCAAGGACCTGAGTTCGATCCCCGGTACCAAAAAAAACCATTTTTTTTCTATGTACATGAGTTTTTCTATTATTTTACTTAAACCAGATCAAACTATAGTACAAATAATTATTTGCAACATGCCTTTTTAAAATTAACAATATCAAGTTTCTTAGCCACACATAGAATTATATCAAAATTTACTGTATACAGAATAGTACTTAATGAATCATCTTATTTAACCAATACCTTCTGGAAAGGCATTTATATTGTTTCCAATTTGTCCTTGTTATAAAAATGTTGCAATAAGCATCTTTATACCAGTAAATTTCAGAGGTCATGTGACATGAAGAAAAGATTTATTTCTATAGGGGTAATTTAAGAATGAAAAAGCTCTTCATTTCTGTACCACATGTTAAGGCAATGGATAAAAAAGCAAGTTTTCCTGCCTGAAATTTTCATACATGGCAAGAATAAGCTAGTAATTTTATTTTTAAAACCACTTTCATTATCCTTATGATAAGTAGAAATTAATTTCAGATTACAGAAGTAGGTTTACTATAGATATTAGTTTCCATGTTTATTCCAAGTTTTCATCCTTTTTATGTTTCCATGGGTCTCTAGTAAAAGGCTGCATTGGAAAGACCTAATCAGATTTTTTGTTTTTTTTTTTTTTGGTACTGGGGATCGAACTTGGGTCCTTGTGCTTGTGAGGCAGGCAGCAGAACCACTGAGCTAAATCCCCGGCCCTAATCAGATATTTTTAAACAGAGGTTGCTGATAAGACTCTTTAAGATTCTTACCAAGCAGCTGCTCTTAGGGAGCTGTATTATTATATAAAAGCATTTGTCAGGACCATCAAATTTTTGACAACTGACATTTATTGGGTGCTTCTTTAAAGATAACGTCTTTTTGCAAATTTTCAAGTAAGCATTTCGCCTGCAAGTTCCTTTGATTTTCACAAAGTAACAAATTTAATAAATCTCAATAATACACACTGTTAAGGTAGAACACAGAAGTAGAACCAGTGTTTTATTGCATGACTATGTCTTTTCAGGTTTCCAGTAAAAGTGTTATAGGAGAAAAGAATTTTGTATAAAAGCTAGAAAGTACATAAGAGGTAATCTAAAGTCTAGAACAATATTCCAAAAAGGAAGTGATAATATACAAGTATATTCTGGTTTATAGCTATGAACAATGTTGTCTAAATTTTTGGTATTATTTTCTTCAAAAGAATTCAAAACATCTGTCTCTCCAGTCTAAAAAACTAGCTAAAGTCAGTAATTTCTTTTATAAAATAGGGTTAATTTTTTTAATATCTTGAAGGTTAAGTCCTAAATTACTCTTTTAGCCAATGAGACATATATAAACTAATATATAAACCATTATAATATGATTATGGTCTAAAATTAACTCAGCTACTTTATAAAGAGTTTTAGACACATTTTTTTATTCAGCACCTGACTCTGGTTTTAAACTCTGAATATATCATTTGGTTATTATTACTGTCAGTAGAGATGGGAAATTAATGGTCCATAGAATTAAATTAAATGGGGCCCTGTGAATTACCCAGTAAACTAAATGACCTTATATTTCACATTTTGCAATGGCCCCTACGAAATAAAGTGGCTGCTCATATTCCTTTCCAAGGCTTCAGAAGCAAGTGAAAATATGACACTAATCTCTTTTTTTTAAATCCTCCGTGCTATCAACAGAAGTCAGGAAGGAGAATATGGAAGTAAGAAAAGCAGCACTAATGATTAAACCTGATTCTCACAAATATTTCAAATGTAAAGATGAGATGCCAAAACTCAGGCAGTTTCCTGCAAGTTCCTATAAATTGCCCATCTTTGCTAACCTGAATCACTGCTCACCAATGCCTATCGACACTTAAGTCCAAGTCCAGCAGATGCTTTTCAGCCCTCCTTAATTTAAATCAGCTTTCTTGATAGTTGCACTGTTGGCCACTTCCTCATCGCCTCACATCTGTTCTCATACTCTCTTTCATTGGCTTTCTGCACTTACTCTGGTCCTTAATAATTAGCTTCCCCAAGGTACGTGTGAAAATATGCTGAGAAATATAGACACACATTCGTACATGCAGAAAGTTGCTTGGGAATTGTGGCCAGTTAGTTTTAGAGCTATGATTCAAATTAGAAGATTCTAGTGGGCCAGGGATTTAGCTCAGTGGTTCCAACGCCTGCCACCTGCCTCGCAAGCGCAAAGACCCAAGTTTGATCCCTGGAACCAAATTTGAAGATTCTAATTCCTAATCCAATGCTCTTTTCTACTTTAGGGAATAACCACCTAGATTTTCTAAATTAGTACTTTTCTGGGAGCTAATTCTGCTCCCCATATCTTAAGACGCTGTTGACCTCCAACAAAGCTGTGTGAAAGGCAAAAAAAAGGGCACCTTCTCTGAATCAGGTTTTCAGTTAAGGACATTCACTGCCCCATTTATATATTCTTGTTCACAGAGAAGACTACATGACAAGGACATTTCTTTTTTTTTGGTACCGGAGATCGAACTTAGGACCTTGGGCTTCTGAGGCAGGCCCAGTGCCACTGAGCTAAGTCTCCAGCCTGACAAGGACAGTTTTTGTTCCCACCCATGTTTTGGTTTTCATGTGGATACTGGACAACACTGTAGCTGAGAATGACAAAGCTCAATCGAGCAATTCCTTATCTAGCACCAGCATTATTTTTTAACCCATTGGTATATCTAGGTTTTAAATTTAGGTAAAGGAATGGATTTGTAAATTTTTAAGTGCTGAGGGTACCAACAGACCAGGTTGAAAAGTTGTGTGTTTCCTTAGGGGAAGAAACCTTAATAACACCACTGTATTAATTCCTTCTTTTACTGATGAGCCAACAAAGCTTTTTTGAAAAAAGTGCAGGAGTGTTGGACTCACTTGAAGGCAGGCATCCTATTTGTCTTTGTATCCAGTCCCTACTCCTACCCTAGTACCTAGAGTGATGCCAGGCCATCAAAGGTACTTAGTACATTGTTCATTCCTGATGATGAATGATGAAGTTGAACAGCACTGAATAATAAGTTTGAATTGAGACATGCCAAGGCTAAAAAAAAAAAAAGAAAGAAAGAAACAAAAAACCTGTGGAATGGCATCTCCTCCTGAGAACCAGCTCCAGGGGAGACATAAAATTTATATGTAGACACAGTGCAACTAATAATTTTATGTTCCAATGATATCTTACTCAGAGAAAAATATGTTTCCCAGGATAGCTTCTAACTCTTAGGCTCAAGTGATCCTTCCCCCTCACTCTGTAAGTGCTACAGCAACATGCCTGGATAGCTAACAAATGTTTTTATTTATTGCAGTACTAGGAATTGATGCACCTTTGCACCAAAGTATGTCCCTAGCCCTTGATTTTTTTTTCCTCTCTCTCTTTTTTTTTTTTTTTTTTTTAAGACAGGGTCTCACTAAATCACTAAATTAACCAGTCTGGGCATGAACTTTCGATCCTCCATCTAAAGTCTCCCAGAATGCTGGGATTATATATGCCTGCCTACCAGTTTGAAATTCCATGCCCTTTCTAGGGTTCTGGGCCTTACTTGATCTGCCAAATCCCCAAGACTATCTTGTGGATATAGTGAGGACCAAAGAGGCCCCAGAGACATGGATTCCTGTGAGAAACAAGAGAACAAATGCAAAAGGCTAGGAAGCCAACTGCCTTCCTACAGTCGAGCATCACCTGTGTTTGGGATTCTTACTCCTATACCAAGCTTTAATGTTCATGGTAGCAGTTCTCAAACTGTAATGCATCATATCAACATGGGTTATTACTTTACCTGTCAAAAGCTTTGGTTCCTTCATCTGTAGAACCAAGATAATAAATTCTAATGAGGTTGTCTGAGGATTTAATGAATACTTCAGGGTTCTTAATATATTCTTTTTATCTTTTTTCTTTATACTCCCCCTGGAGTGAAAACTAACCACTAATACCCGTCACTTGACCATAAGACACCCTATATTTGTTTCTATTCAGACATGACCATTAAGATCTTAGAGAGGTGGGAGCAGAGGCATTGCCTTCCAGATTGACGGGTGGTGGCAGCCACTAGGTGAGCAAGGGAGCCATTGCTTGTCTGAGTCGCTCTCCTCTAGGCTCTACCGGGTGGTCAGCATGGCCCGAGGTAATCAATGAGAACTTGCCAGACAGAATATAAAGAAAACCCAAGAAATTAGCAAGGGAAAAAGAAAAGATGTTAGCTTGACTAATTCTCAAAGAAAGCAGAGGGACTCTGAGATCATGCAACAAAAGCAGAAGGCCGCTAATGAAAAGAAGTCTATGCAAACAGGAGAAAAATATGACCAGCTCTGAGAAACATGGGTGTTCCTGCCAACTGGTACATCATAAGCTCCAAGATCAGGATTCCTTAGAATGAACAAGCATTACATGCATTATAATTCATAATCATAAAACTGTTCACCTCAAACTTTGTTTTTCGGCCTTAGTGTGATGTTTTAGAGCCATTCTTCAAAGAATAAAACCATCATGCATGTAACATTGGTGAATATTATTTTTATCAGCAAGTAAATATTTCTATAATTAGATACGTAGTATGATCAGAGAGTAGGATCTCTTATGTAGAATCCAGACTCTAGTCTAAAATCTTTGTCATCAGTTTTGTTAAAGTAGACCTTTAAAGTAAATTTTATCACACAGGGCCAGTGCTGTAGCTCAGTGGTTGCCTGGCATGCACAAGGCCATGGAATGAACTCCAGCACCACCAAAAAAAAAATGTAATAAAATTTAAGATCCCTTTGTGTAAAAAAAAAAAAAAAAAGATCTTAGAGGATCCAACTTACAAGACCAGGTAGTATGGACCACTAGTAGTTAAAATTAATGACTGAGAGATATATTGATGTATTTTATTGCTTAATATTTTAGTTCAGCATTTAAATAGCTGATTTTCTGGACTATGGAAATCAGTGGCACTTTTTAGTGGCAAAATAGTTCTGAATCTACTTAGATGTCTTCCAAAAACTGACAGAACATCCATATAGCAAATTTTAAAACCCACAGACCTTTGCAGCAAAACTAAGTGTAATGGGCTGAATTATTTACTCCAAAATTTCCATGTTAAAGCTCTATTCCCTAGTACCTCAGATTATGACTATATTGGAGACAGAGCCTTTGAAGAGATAATAAACTTAAAATGTGGCCCTTACAGTAGTTCTTAATACGTTAAGATTTGTGTCTACATAAGAGACAAGGACACATGGAGAAACACCAGTGGCTCAAAGACACACAAGATGGCGACACAATGACACGGACAGAAAGCAGCCAACTGCAAGCCAAGAGAGAAGCCACAGGAGAAACCAACACCTTGATTCTTGGATTTCCAGTCTCCAGATTGTGAGGAAATCAATTTTTGTTATTTGAGCCTCCCTCAGTCTCTGCTATTTTGTTATGATGGCCCTAGCAAATGAATACAGTAAGTGATAAAGTAGCCCTCAAATTCCTCCCCTGAAAGATGAGTGCCAACAAATTACCAGTGGGTAAAAGACTTGGATACCATCAGCACCTATATGAAAGAAGACAGGAAATAAGCAGAGACGTGATAAAAGAGTGAAGAAAACCCAGAAACAGCCCACACAGATTCACCAGAAAGCAGTGTGGGCCAATTTGAGAACAGACACAAAAACAGAAGAGTTGTGCCTGAGCCAGTCGCCACTGGAAATGTGGCTTATCTAAAATGAAATATATTTAAATGTAAAATATGCACTGTTTTTCAAAGACTTATTATGAAAAAAAGAAAGTAAAATGTCTCAATAATTTTTCTATGTTGATTATATGCACACATTTTTCTTCCCCTGTGGCACTGAGGATGGCACCTGGGGCTTTGCACATGCTGGGCACATGCTCTTCCACTGAGTGGCATCTCCAGCCCTTTACATGTTGAAACAGAATACTTCTGACATATTGACTCAAATAAAATACATTATTAAAATTAATTTCACTTGTTTCTTTTTTATATTTTTTGATATGGCTAGAAAATCTGATGCTACATTTGTGGCTCCCATTAAATTTCTATCAGTCAATGCTTCTCTGGACAATACAATATAATCAAGATGTCTACTGCACTCTGGTGGCTGTCTATCTCAAATTCAAGTCTAATTCTTTTTTTTAAGTACAGGATCTTCTTAAATCACCCAGGGTAGGTTCAAACTTGTGATCCTTCTCCCTCAGCCTCACAGAGAGATAGGATTACAGGTGTGCACCACCACACCCGACTGCAAATTTAAGCTTTTGAGTAGTAAGCCATGTAAAGTGAAAGCATATACCCTAAGCTTGAACAGGTAGTTCAGGGTATCATCTCTGAAATAACTTATTACTAACTTACATAACTTGCCTCTAGGAAAATGTTAATTTTCTCAAGGAGGACGAGAAGGAAGAAGAAGATGAGGGGCTAGGGATTTAGCTCAGTGGTTTCGCCACCTGCTGAGCAAGTGCAAGGACCCGAGTTTGATCCCTGGTACCAAAAAAGAAAAAAAATTTAAAAAAAAAAAAAAAAAAAAAGAAAGAAGATGAAAGAAAAAGAAAGAAGAAAAAAGAAGAGAGAAAAAGAGAACAATGGAACAAAATTTCTCAGTTATCCTCTTATTTAGAACAAGAACATCCTAAAAATAAGTTTCTAACCAAACTATCGTAGATGATTTCATCCACAATTTGAATGTTAGGAGCACATTTAATAAAAATAACTTCTCTAATTATTTTTGTCTAAGACCATTACACTTCACTTGAGTACAATTCTCAGGGTAGGGAAAAAATTAGCCCTGACCTCCAAAGCTTGCGTTAGCTTTGTGTATTTTCTTCTCTAGAGTCAATTTTTATAAGTGTCTTGGAGGCTTCTGCTTTTGCAAAGCACCACAAATTACAGATAGCACCAGTAGACACAGCTGCATTTCTCAAACCCTTCCAAGATGCTGCCTTATATAATCCCACCAAGTATTCCATTCTGCTTCAACATCTTAGTCACCATGGCAACCAGAGTCCTGCAAACATTTGGGCTTTTGATCATTTCCTGACAGTATTCAAAGCTTTTTCTAACATTATTCTCACTTCATTATGGACTGTAACTACATGCAAGCACTATTATAAGCAAAACACCATTCATTTTACCCATTTCTCACTCTTTGGACTCTTTCCTTACACAGTGAAAGAAAAAAAGAGCTAATTTGTGTGCACATATTATAAAAAGGTATTTTCAATCAAGAAAAATACTCTGTTAAGATAATCACAGCTGGGAAAATGAAAGGCTCAGACAACTCAGATGAACAACTCAATGTAAGGTAGAAAGATATATTTTCAAGAGTAAAAAGATAATTTATTACAACCCAAACTAGGCATTATACAGAAAATCTGAAGCCTTTCATGTATTGAAACACATGTTTTTTGCTGTTTTTTGGTACCGGGGATCAAACTCAGGACCTTGTGCTTGCAAGGCAGGCAGCGGAACCACTGAACTAAATCCCCAGCCCTGAAACACATGTTTTGCTTATAAAGTTCAAGCCAGAGGGAACATAAGCAGATTTCTGAAGCTGTACGTTCTGTTTCTTTACCTGACTACAAGTCACACAGGTGTGTTTGTAAAAGCCACATTTACACGCACTTTTCTGCAAAGTCAGACAGCAAGAAAAAAACAGAAAGAGGAAGAAAAAAGGAAAAATCTTAGTACTTCATAAACTGAAGAAACAAAGAGAAGACACAAAGGAAAGCTAGCAAAAAAGACAAGCACTAAGAGTGAAAGGAACATCCAGGGAAAGGGCCCAATCTTAAATGCTAACACAATTCCAGCTGGATTCCACTTGAGCCCCCTTCTTAAGCTCCAGTGCTGGTCCAGGCAACTTCTAATATATTTCATGTTCTCTACAGCACTATAATCCTCTTTTCTATTCAGATCACCCCAGATGCAGGACAGGGATAACAACAACAACAAAAAACCCTTCTCATAGTTTGTTCCGAAAGAAATGCTCAAAAACCTGTTGCTGGAACACCACCCAAACCCAGAACCCATCTCTTCCCAAAAAGGTTCCTGTTTGGAAGTCATAGATAAGCCAAGGTTAATGATGTCCTCCATGTGCCCTTGCTACAGACGCCACTTCCCTTTTGGATCAATAAAAGCTAAGCAATTATACTTGTAATCTTATTGGTTGATTATAGTTTGATCCACTTTGTACTCACCTTGTGATTCTGCCCTATAAAACATTCTCAGAGAAATGACTTTGGTGCCAATCCACCCGGGACCTCTTCTGTCTCTCAGGACTATTCCTACTCCCCAATAAACCTTTCCTACTCTAAAGAAACAAAAAACAAAAAAGTGTTGCTGAAAGCACAACTGGGAAAACACATTTGCAAAACCAAAACAATATTTTAAAAAGAAGCTGAAATATAATTCTTTAATTAGCAGATGCTTTTGGTATTATAAACTGTTGACATGGTGGGTGGGGAATACAGATGTACGTGAAAGTGATTTAAAAACTGCGGACTACGATACTCAAATGTGTTCTGTTATAAAGTTAGATTGTGGGTATAGTTGCACAACTGTAAAATACTAAATTGTAGGGCCAGGGATTTAGCTCAGTGGTTTGGCGCCTGCCTCGCAAGTGCGAGGTCCCGAGTTCGATCCCCAGTACCAAAAAAAACCCAAAACTAAATTGTAAGCCAGGAGCGGCAGTGAACATCTGTTATCCCAGCACTCATGAGGCTGAGAGGCAGAAGGATAGTCACAAAGCTGAGGCCAGCCTGGGATGGATGGATAGATGGATAGATAGATAGATAGATAGATAGATAGATAGATAGATATGTATAATGAGATCGTGCCTCAAAAAAACCAAAACAACAACAAAAATACTAAATTGTGCTAGATGCACTGGCACATGCCTATAATCTCAGCAACAGGGAGACTGAGGCAGGAGATCACAAGTTTGAATCCCACCTGGGCAACTTAGTGAGAACTATCTCAAAGTTTAAACAAACAAACAGTTAAATGGCTGGGGAGGTATAGTTCAGTGCAAAGGCACTGGGTGCAAACCCAAATACTGCAAAAGTATATCTAAACAATCAAAAGCAACAATAAAACGTCCTAAATTGTTTAATTATAAACTTTGGGTAAAACTTACTGTGTTTAAATATAGCTCTATATAGCTGGAGAAAGAGGAGAAAGGAGGATGGGGAGGACAGGGAAAACAAGGAGAAGGACTATGAGCTGTTGCAACAATGCTCATACTTTGAGATTTAGAGCCCAGGCGCCAAAAATTACACAAGCGATTTTCATGCAAGCTTTTAAATACTGTACCTTCCTACTCTTGAAGTCTATCATTCCTTTAACTTTGTATTTGCTTTCAATTCAACAGGCACATGGAGTTAAGTGGGAAACATGCTCACCAGATCTGCAAATTCAGGCTATCAGTGAGCATAAGGTTGCCGCTGGGCTTTGATTTTTTTACAATTTCAAAGAAGAGACTATTAGTTTTAGTTCTGAATTTCCTGTGCCCAACACAGAATGTGGTACATACTCAATGCCAGTTAAATGTTGATAAATATGCCCAGATCATAATGAGGAAAAAGGAAAACAAGTACACAAATATAAAAGGTTTTAAACATTCTAGGAAAACAAGACTCAAAATCTAGGCCTCCAAGTAAAACTTTTGAATTATAACTAAAAAAAAGTTCTTTAAAAGTATATAAAATTAACCTACAAAGCAAAACTGATCAGAGCAGCAGAGTGTAAGACATAAGAACACTATCAAGAGAACCCATTTAACCAAAATTTACAAACTGTCTATAATCAGAAAGACACTGGCTATAGTGGCAGAGGCACAGTGACAAACAAGGTTCTGCTCATGGAGGCATTTCATTTTACTGTAGAGAATAACTGAATTTTTGCATTCTTTATCCTTACAACACTGTACTGATTCTTTAAAAAAAAAAAAAAAAAGGTAAGCAAGTAAAATAACCTGAAAAAATGATGAGCATTATAAACAAAATTAAATGAACATATAGAGAGGAAAATGAAAGGGCAGCTATAGATAGGATGGTCACGGAAGAGTCATTCGATAATCTTGTATGCATTTCCTTTCAAACTGGAAGCATTTTTTGTTTAAGACAAATTAACTGCCTTAAAAATAAACTCTGGGGCTAGGGATTTAGCTCAGTGGTTCCGCTGCCTGCCTCGCAAGTGCAAAGACCCGAGTTCGATCCCCGGTACCAAAAGTTAAATAAATAAATAAATAAAAATAAACTCTGCCTGTACATTTTCAAACCTGGGGATGTATAATACAATTATAAAACTTAGAAGAAAAATAATGCATTTCATCCACAAATAAACTATAAATGAAAATAACTATCTTTACAATCACTCACTACTATGTAAACTTTCAGAAATGAAATTTCTTCACCCTTAGTATTTTACCTGTTGCATGAAAGATAGGTTAAATCTCTTAAATAAAATAAAATGGTGCAAAATTATTTACTCATCACACACAGTAATATATAATCAAAAACACATTTTGACAAAAGCATACATGACCTCAGCTGCCAGTCTGCCCAGGACACACACTACTCTAATAAAAATAACACCGTCTTGGGGCTAGGGTACCACCGCCGGCCTCGAAAACGCAAGGTCCTGAGTTCGATCCCCAGTACCCCCCTCAAAAAAATTTAAAAACACCGTCTAGAACACTCTATTACTACTTTATTCAACAGGAATTTTAACCTAAAAAGAGAAAGAAAAAAATAAAAGAAACAGACAAGTAAACATATGTACAAAACTGTGACAACAAGCTCTACATTCAATTGCATTTGCATTCCTGGGCTCCTTGGACCTTCCTCAATATCCTAATATATAAAATCAAATGTAACCTAGACACAGTGTAATAATATACATATATATATATATATATATATATATATATATATAGCAAAATAGCTCTTCCCAACTTGAGTAAAACTATGTTTTCCTCCTCTCCTTTTCTACTGTTCTTTCATCTAAGAGTAAACAATGTGAAAGGAAAAAAAAAACATGATCACTTCTTGTAGAAATTTTTATAACATCTATCCATGACTTTTAGAAACTTACAACAAATCAGCCAGGAGAAAAAAAAAACAGCATAACCAGACAAAAGTTTAAATCATCAAGAGCCCACTAACCTTAACCCATTGAACAGCTGCTTAGATTTATCCAGAAGATAACAAAAATCTGTGACCGTTTTTCTCTCTCCCTGTGGGATGTCATCTTCAGCACCTCCAGAGGACATGATTTCTTTAAGAGGAAATTCAGTCCTGTAAGAAAACACATATATATTTACCCAGCAGTAACAATAAAGAGAAACAGACCTTATTTGTATCATCTGATAGTTTTTTCCCAAGATAAAGAATTTTTCTGATTACACTCAAATGATCAAAGTATTTTAAGTATAAGATGGTGTTGAAAAATAGTTTTGTATTGGTGGGAATGAAAACTGGTAGAACCATGTTGGAAAGCAATTTAATAATATTCTTTCATCTAATATGTATTATATGAATGCTTAATTCTGTTCTAGATACTCCTCTGTATGGCTAACAATCTAAAACACCAATCTTTGTCAACTTTTGCCCATTTGATTCAGTCTGTAAGTACATCGAGGAAAATGATCCTACAAATGGAGAAAACCATTTCCATATTTCATTATCTCAACAATTAAAAACTGAAAATAACCTAAAATCCCCAAAGAGGGACAGAGTTAAGTATTTCACAGAAGGAATACTAATCACCACACAGTACCCTATTACTAACTTATTTATATTTAAGAAGATGAGGAAAGGCAGCTGGGTGTGGCAGCACACACCTTCAATCCCGGATACTCAGGAGAGTGTAGCAAGAGGATCAAAAGATCAAGGCCAGCCTGGGCAACTTAGTGAGATTGTCTCAAAATTTTAAAAATAAAAACAAATATATAGGGTTTATAGCTGCACAGCTTGTAATAGCGAAAGCTTGGAAACCGCCCAAGTGCCCATCAACTGGAGACTGGATAAAGATGTGGGTTTTTTATAAAATGGAGTACTACTCAGCCATAAAGAACGAGAAACTAGAGACATTTATAGCTAAATGGATGCATACTGAGGCCATCCTCTTAAGTGAAATAAATAGGACACACGTGTGTAAATACCAAACAGTTTCTCTAGTGTGAGAAACTGAAAGTGTAAGTAAGGCTACACACGGATGCAATTGCCTAATAACATATTTCTCGGCCTGTATTTCCATTGAGTGTCATATGACTGTATCGAAATTTAAATCTGGGAGAAGTCTGGCTTATGTGGAGTCTGCTAGCTAACTGGAGATTTTTTCCAGACCACTATTTGTTCAATGTTGGTTTTGGGGATCTTTCTGAAACAAATCACATCCTCTGGTGTCCTGTTGGTGCTTGAGATGCTTTTTTAAGTTATTTGGAAAAATGTTTAAGTGCTTTTCAGTTTTGTTTTGGTTGAGTTGTACTGTATTTGAATATTATTGTAGGTTTTTTTTCCCTTAGCATTGTTCTTCTTTGAATGGTTTTAATTTTTTGTATGTGTGGTTCATAATAAAGTTACATAAAACATTTTTAAAATAAATAAATAAATAAATCATCTGCCAAGATGAATTCAGAAAAACAAAAAATGCCTGGAGGCCAGGGATTTAGCTCAGTGGTTCTGCCACCTGCTTTGCATGCACAAGGTCCCAAGTTCGATCCCCAGTACCAGCCCCCCACAAATTTTTTTTTTTAAATGGCTGGAGATACAGCTCGGTGAGAGGGTCTTGGGCTTGATCTTCAATTCTTAGTACAGTACTGGGGAGGGGAGGATGACAAATATACAGTATTTTATTGAATCTAAAATATATCCATATGTAATCTGTTATATTAATCAGCTATTTTTTAAATGTTAAGCTATAGTAATTTTTTTCAAATTCATTTGTTTACATACAGAAATCCCAGGGACA
This sequence comes from Heterocephalus glaber, assembly GCF_053883595.1. NCBI lineage: Eukaryota > Metazoa > Chordata > Mammalia > Rodentia > Bathyergidae > Heterocephalus > Heterocephalus glaber. The sequence goes on along the minus strand of NW_028258316.1, from coordinate 10,067,401 downwards.
ACACAGGAAAATGTGGTCCCAACGTGAGGTGAAAATATAGGCAGAGCAGACAAGGGTAAGAAACCAGAGCTGGAAGTTAAGGTGAATATTTTTTGCTCTGATATTGTCTCTAACAGGCAACTGGGGCCACACGGCAGGAAAACTGTCCACAAGCCTAGAGCTGTCAAGGGGCTTCAGAATACCACAGTACCACAGTACCAGCTGGCACTGGAGGCAGCTAGAGGCAGAGCCATTTACAACACCCATGGATGGCCCTGGGTGGTTCCTATGTCCACATGTTCACAGGCACCTTATTGCCTCTTACTTCACTCCCTCAGTCCATGGATAAGTGCTGTGCCTGTCATATTATAAAGAACCTTGACCCTGGGTATGTCCTCTCCTGCACAACCACCCTCAAAACCTTCCCCTCATTCCCTAAACCCAGCAGGAGAGCTATAAACCAGGCACAAACCAGCCTTTCCCTACTCCATTGCATGTCCTCACCAACCAAAGTAGTTATGTCTCCAAGATACATGAGTTCACAGAAGAAAAAAAAAACCAAAGCTTAAAATAAACATGATCAATAAGAGAAAATATAACAAAAGCAGGAAGAAACTGTCATTATGAGCAAATTTTAAAAAAGCACATATGAAAAATATAATCACTGAAACAAATTTAATAGATGAACTGAAGACCAGAAAGGATACAAATGAATAAATTAATAAGCTAAAAATATTAGGCTTATGGTACTCTGCCAAAAGACATCTAGAACTGAAAATACATAAAGAGAAAAGAGCTTTGGAATAGAAAAATGAGGGAAATCAACATCCACATAGTAGTATATATAGAAGGACAGAAAAAATGAATAGGGGTAAGTAAAGACATACTTGCAGGAATAGAGACTAAATTTCCCAGAATGAGAGAAAACATAAGATCTCAAACTGAAAGGATTTAAAGAATGTCCATTTAAAAAATTATGAATGGATGGATAAATGAATGAATAAATGCCAGAGCTGGAAACAATAAAACTTAAGAAATCCAGAGATAACCTCTTCTTGTCCTGAAAGATGCAGTCTCTAGCTCCTAGGTGTATATGCTCACAGAGGGCAGCCTCTATGGATGTGGGATACAAGTAAGCTGAGAAGCCCCACACACAGAAGGCTGACTCACACAGAATGCTGGAGAATGGGTGAGGTGCAGAGAGCACCTGTTGGGGGAAGGCTTCGAGGGAGGAAGAGCCTAGCAGGTAAGCAAGGCAATTCCACACAGAAAGGTTTGTAAACAGCATCAGGATATTTGCTCTATAGTGACTGATCAACTCTGACAATAAGGATGACAGGACCCAGAGTTCTTGCTGTTAGTGAAGAGAGATGCAGATATGGAAAAGGAAAAGGTTAGGATGAACCCTATGAACTGACATTAGAGATATCTGTCGACTGACAGATTCCAAGACTACAGACATAAATGTGTGGTGTGTGTAAACAGCATATACATATGCACACTCCTCAGCACTATAATTCCGTGCTGAGAAGACCTGGGAGCAGTGGCCACCTCCCCTCCCAATACTATGAACATACCTAGCACTTAACTCCTGGCTTCTACTTCCATCCTTCAATAAAATGAACCAAATCTCCTTGGAGAATTTTAGTTGGCCAATTACAGCACTAGAGTAGAAAAAGCATAAGATGATCTGGAATATCTTATGCCAAAAAGAAAGAAAGTAAAGAATGATGGAGGCATGTCATAAGGACATAGGATCCAGCTGGAAAGAGACTCTGGCTAAAATGAAATTAATTTCAGCATCAATACAAAGAATAAGGGCAACACATTCTAAGCTACTGAATAAAACAGGATATCATGAAGCAACAGGTATAAATAAATGGAAAGTGATAGCGAGTGAGATAGTTTCAGAGTTTTTCCCCACAAAATATATGTTACAGTAAGTCTCTGACTTATGAATAAGTTCCGTTCTGGGATGGATTCGTTTGTAAGTCCGATAAAGTGAGTCTTACACACCTTTGACAAATACACAATGTAAAGCATAAAATGACCAAACACACACACAAAAATACTGTAAGTAAATTATTTTTACTTTTTTGGATACCTTAAAATGGTGGTACAGTACAGTACAACAACTAGCATATAGGGGGTTGCATGGAGTGAACTGACAAGAACAGTCACTAACTGGAAGATGGAGAGGTGAGAGTTGGTGGAGCTGAAGGAGCATCAGGATCTTCAGGATCCCCCAGGAGATGGGGGGTGGGGAGTGAAGGTTGGCTCTAGCCTTGAATCTGTTAAACCATCCATGGCTGGTCACCCCATTTTTTCTTCAAAAGTCTTCAAACAGGCTTTTAGCTCTATCTTGAATAAGCATTAAGCTGAGTGGGATCATGCATCCCCACACTGAGAAGTTTCTCCATCTCCTTTATCACCTTATCACACTTTTTTAGATCTTATTGTTGACTTCACTGGCACAGAAGACTTCCCATGTTCCATGATCTTGTCCTTGTTCTTTAGAATTGTGACAATGGTTGAATAATTCATGTAATAAGAACAAGCAATGTCTACCATATTTTCACCTTGGTCCAATCTCTCAATTATTTTCACTTTTATTTCTATGGTTATGGATTTGCAATTCCTAGCAGTACTCTCTACACATCACCACTGCTTTTCCTCTTGTTTCCAGACATCCTGGGCTCTAACTGAGCACTGTACTACTGTACACTATGACACTGTGCAGTAAGCACAGTACCACAACTGCAACAATGTCTGGCAGATGCATGGGGTACTTCTGTGATTTCCTCAAGTCTATGAATGCTCACAATGCAAGGTCTGTTCATATCTATGAAAATTAGCAACTTGAACGTTTTTAAGTTGGGAACTTACTGTAATTTCAAAAGGAAAAGTAGCTACATAGCAGTAAAACCTAGCAGATATCACTTTGATCAACTGAGCAAAGTGAACACCGTTAGTAATAAGACTGATCAGATCAAGTCTTGTACAATGAGAAGTGATGTTCCTGCCAAAGATCCATAACCCAAGTCTAATCATGAGGAACCAAACTGGGAGACATACAAAAAATATGCAATATATATATATATGGTTTAAACTTGGAATCCTCCTGCTTCAGCTGTCCAAAGTGCTGGTATTACAGCCATGTCCCACCATGCCTAGAAAAATATATAATCTTCAAAAATGTCAAGGACCTTCCTCCAAAAAAAAAAAAAAAAAAAAGACTCATATACAATGCCTGATTCTGAGCTGGATCGTTCTGCCATAAAGGATGTTCCTGAGGTAAGTACTGACTGTGGCTTAAAGACTAGGTGGGAGTGATGTATCAACACTGGTAAGAAAAACTTAAATCTCACCAGTAGTGGGCAAAATGCAAATCTAATACACCAAATTAGCACATTAATTACAGCAGTTGAGTATGTACTGAAACCAAAATATTTGCAGAGAGGCTGTGTAAATTACCTCAAACCCATGGGAATCACTGAATGTATGAGGAAATACAGAATAGTCACACTATTAGACCCAGCAATTACACTTTTGGAAATTTATCCTACTGAAGATGTTAAGTATCATTACTGGTAAATTACCCCTAACACCAGGAACTGTTGAAAAATTGCTAGCCTGCTAGACAGCCTCTGAATAGCATCTGTCATCCTTCAAAATCTGTCTGTCCCTCCAGTTTGATCTGCCACTCAAAAAGGTATCTTCAGAGTGCCATATTTCTTCAGAGTAGTTCCACTTGTCTTACAAAGGGCCAAATTCTATAAATATATAATAAAAAAGATCTTCATAAAAAATCTTCATATAATTAATAAATTATTTTCCAGTGTTCTAGCTCATAAAAAATAATTTGTGTGTCAACACTTTCTCAGTGTTCCTATTAAGTACTGTATACATACACTCACCTTTCCCAGTAACCGCCATTTAACATATTCTACCTTAATATTACAGAGATCTATGCTTTAATCTCTGGAGTAACCACTAAATTTTTTAAAACTGTGAAATATTAATAATGTCAAAATAACCAAACAGTTTCTGTAGATCAACCAGACACTAAATTCAAAATTTGTAGAAGACTCAGATAGACTATAACTTGGGCCACAAAGCATGCTTATACGCTATAAGCATGCTTATACAAAACAATTAAAATAAGCCAGCCAAAGAGAATACAAGAAAAAAATATATTGAAAATAGTGGACAAACAGAAAGCAAGGAGTATCATGGTACAATTAGTACATAATTATCCCACCAGCTACACAAAATGGTGATATATAAGAAACCAAATTTAATGAAGTATTATGAAGTAGATAAGGAAAAATACTGCTATATCAGTAAAGGATCAAAAAATGTTGAAAGTAGAAGAAAAATACATACCTTACAAATATTAACCAAAAGTTAAGAAATATAACTATGTTTTATCAGGCAAAACTGATTTAAAAAATATCAGCAGCAATAAGAATATTTCATAGTGGGCCAGAGATTTAGCTCAGTGGTTCAAGGTCCCGAGTTCAATCCCCAATACCAAAAAAAAAAAAAAAAAAAATTTTCATAGTGATAAAATGTTCAATTAAACACAAAGATTGTAACAGTTCTAAAAATTGTACAAATCTAATAACATTGCAGCAAAATATATAAACAAAATTGAATGACACTAAATGAAGAAATACACAAACTCATATTCACAGAGATTATGGGAAACTTTAGAATACATCCCTCAGTAATTGAAAAAGAATCAGAAAACAATAAATTTTTAAATCCTCATTTTTAGTCACCACTAATCATTTAACTGAAATACAGGGAACACTTAACAACTACAGAATGTGTATTTTTTTACATATACATAGAATAATTATAAAAACCAATTCCATGATATTAAAATTTATTTTTGGTTTTTTTGAGACGGAGTCTCACTCTGTAATTCAAGCTGGCTTTTAACTCCTTGTGTAACCAAGGCTGGCCTCAAACTCACAGTGATCCAATCCTCCTGCCTTAGCCTCTTAAGTGTTGGGATTACAGGCATGAGCCACCATGCCCAGCTTATACTAGATATAAAACAAGTCCTTGGGCCAGGGATTTAGCTCAGTGGTTTCACCACCTGCTGCTTAAGCGCAAGGACCCGAGTTCGATCCCCGGTACCAAAAAAACCCAAACAAACCAAAAACAAGTCCTAACATGTTGCAAAGACCTAAAATCAAAATATGCTTCCTAATCACAGTACAAGTGAGAAATCGACAGATAAAACATAACTGGAAAAATTCCTCCATTTGGAAATTTTAAAATATCCGTATAATGCTTGGTAGATCTTATAATCTTTTTTTTTTTTTTTTTTTTGGTACTGGGGATCGAACTTGGGACCTTGTGGTTGCGAGGCAGGCGCCAGAACCACTGAGTCCGTATAAGGGCTGGCGATTTAGCTCAGTGGTTCCAGCGCCTGCCTCACAAGCACACGGTCCCGAGTTTGATCCCCAGTACCAAAAAGAAAAAAGAATACTCCACAAAAAAGCTCTCTTGGGCCGGGGATTTAGCTCAGTGGCTCCGGCGCCTGCCTCACAAGCGCAAGGTCCCAAGTTCGATGCCCGGTACCAAAAAAAAAAAAAAAAAAAAAAAATCCGTATAAATAATTCATGGGCAAAAAAGAAAACGTAATAAAACTTTAAAACTGTGAACTGCTAATGAAAATTAAAGTTGCTGGATTCAGATAAATCTACGCTTCAGGAAAAATGTATAGCCTTAAAATATGTGTTAGAAAAATGACTGTGAAAAGAATAGCCAATATAAGCAGCCAGTTAAACCCAAAGAAATTAGAGGGAAAGAAACAGCCGGGGATTTAGCTCAGTGGTTGCGCCACCTGCTTCGCAAGCACAAGGACCGGAGTTCGATCCCCAGTACTAAAAAAAAAAGAAACAAAGAGAAGAAGGGCCAGGGATTTATTTAGCTCAGTGGTTCTGTCATCTGCCTCGCAAGTGCGCAAGGTCCCGAGTTCGATCCCCAGTACCAAGTAAATAAATAAATAGAAGAAATTAAATAAATACAAAACATACAATAAAACTAACAAAGATAAAAGTTGCTTTTTTGTGTGTGGGGTTTTTTTTTCTTTTTGAGACAGGGTCTCACAAGATAGTTCAGGTGGACCTTCAACTCATGGTGATCATCCCACCTCAGCCTCCTGAGTGCTTGCATTACAGAAGTGTACCATCACACACGTGCTTAGCATGCATGAGGCACTGGATAAGATACTCAGCACCAAAATACATACATACATACGTAATATATACATATATCTCTGGCAAGAGTGAGCTAGGAAAAAAGTGGAATAACTAATATAAAAAAATAGAAAAGGAAAACAATTAGAAAAGGGATGTAACTACTGTACATATAATAAAAAGACTGTATGGGCCGGGGATTTAGCTCAGTGGTTCCGCCGCCTGCCTCACAAAAACAAGGACCCAAGTTCGATCCCTGGTACCAAAAAACAAAACAAAGCAAAACAAAACAAAACAAAAGACTGTAACAAAAATATTGGGCATAATGTTATGCAATCAATTTGAACATTTAGGAGAAATAGACTTATGGTTTAGCTTTAAAATGTCCCCCCCCAAAATCTCATGCATCCAGAGGTATGGCTTTTGGAAGGTGTTTTGGATCCTGGGAGTGCTATACTCCTCAATGAATTAATAATACACCAATGAGTTCATAGCTGAAAGTGCTGTTAGGATGTGGGGCCTGGTCAGAGGTGGGGTGTGTTCTGGAAGGGTGTATTCTTGTCCCCAGGTCCTCTTTTTCCCTGCTTCCTGGCCACCATGGGATGAGCAGCTGTTCTCACAAGGCCTGGCCATTATGTGTTTCTGCCTTGGAGCAGCCAGCTCTGGACTGAACTCACTGGAAACTCGGAACCAAAAACATCTTTCCTTTAAGTTGTACATGTCAAGTATTGTGTTCCTTTGAAAGGAAAGTCACTAATAAAGACAAATACTTTTTACTAAAGTTGGTACAGAAAGAACTAATTTTAATAATTCCCTATTAAAGAAAATGACAGCTTAATTGAAAGTCTATCACAATGAAAACTCCAGGCCCTGATGGTTTCATCCCCAAACCCTGAAAGACATTTAAAGAAAAAAAAATATCAATCTTACACAAGCTTTTACAGGGTATGGAAGAAGGAACATTTCCTCAACTCATTTTAAAAGGCTAACACTACTGTGATTAATAAAGATATTATGTAAAAAGAAAATTACAGACCATTCTCACAATGAACATAAATGCGAATGTACTAAACTAAACATTAATAAATCTGATTTAACAACATATAAAAAGGACATGACAAAGCTGAGCTTATTTTAGAAATGTAAAGTTGATTTGATATTTGAAACTAAATTACTGTAATCACTTCTACATAAGTAGAATGAAGAAGAAAATCATTTAACAGTTGCTCAACAGATGCAGGGTACACATTTGGTAAAATTTAACATCAATTCAGAAATTAGAAAAAAAAACAAAAGAGGAAACTAGGAACAGAAAGAGAATTTCCTGTGCTCATAAAAAAAATTTTAAATGACATCAAAAATCATACTTTTTGATGAAATGTTGATGTATTTCCCCTTGACACTATGAATACCTCCTATCATCAGGGCCTCTAATACAGTGTTGAATAAAGAAAATGAGAATACAAAGAGCTTAAGGGCTAAAAAAAGATATAAAGCTGTAATTGTATGTGGATGATATGAAAATTTCCATAGAAATTTCAAAAAGCATTTCTTTAAGAATAAATAATTAGGGCTAGGGATGTAGCTAGATGTGTAAGGCCCTAGGTTTGATCCCCAGCAATACATACAGGCATGTACGCACACACACGCACGCGCACGCGGATGCATGCACATAATAGCAACAACAAAGAGCCAAATAATAAAGAAAACTTTTTAAATAATTCATTTACAATAGCACCAAAAAAACAGGTATGTTAACCATAAACACAATGTAGATGTATAAGACCTCATTACAGAAAACTAAATATGGTACATTTATTGTGAATGAAAATTATAGACATTAATTCTCCTTTAATAAATTTGTAGATTTAATGAAATACTAATCAAAATTCTGACAAATTTGTTTGTGGAAATAAACAATTCTACAATTTACACAGAAGAACCAATAATAGCTAAGGTAATCAAGAAGAACAAGATGGGATGGCTTGAGACTTCTATAAAGCTCTGAGAACAAAGACTGTGACAGTTAAGGTGGGCTGTCAGCTTGCTTTGGGAACCACCCAAAGGAGGTTAGTACAGCACACTTCTGGGTGTGTCTGACTGAATCACAGAAGCCTGACGTTTGGGGTTGATGGCTTGGCCCTCTGGTGCTGTTCCCTGCCTTGCTTCTAAGGTCCTCTGAACGAAGCATTCTGTTTCATCATGTCCTTCCACTAGGATGTTTCTGGCTTGGAGCCTGTCTACCATGGACTGAATCTGCTGAATCGTGCGCCAAATTAAACTTCTCCTCCTTTAAAATGTGGATGTCAGGCCGGGGATTTAGCTCAGTGGTTTCATCGCCTGCTGCGCAAGTCCAGGGACCCAAGTTTGATCCCTGGTACAAAATAAATAAATGAATGAATGAAATGAAATAAAAAATAAAATAAAATAAAAAATGAAATGAAATGAAATGAAATGAAATGAAATAAAATAAAATAAAATAAAATAAAATAAAATGTGGATGTCAGGTATTGTGTTCCAGAAACATGAAAGCTGGTTCATACAAAGATTGGTATTGCTGCAAGGATTAAAAAGACCAATACAAGAGAAGAGAATCCAGAAACATACACATGTATACAAACATTTCATTTGTAACAAAGGTGGCACTGTAAGGCAAAGGGAAAGGGGTGCTTGTTTTTTTTAAGTGATAGGACAACTGGATACCTAAAAGAAAAAATATGAATCTTGAGCCTTATCTACATAATAGACAAAAACCAACTCCAAGTGAAATGGATATAAACGTAAAAGAGAAAATAAAGTTGTTCTTACACGATAATGTAGAAAGCCACCATACTGACTTTCAGATAAAGAAGAATTTCTTAAACAAGTCACTGAAAACACTTATCATATAGGAAAAGGGACTGCTTTAAAAATTAACAATCGTGTCCATTTAAAAACATCACTAAGAGGCCAGGGATTTAGCTCAGCAGCACAGTGCCCGCCTGGCAAGTGCGAGGTCCTGAGTTCGATCCCTGGTACCCCCCCCAAAAAAACAAAAAAAAATCACTAAGAAAGCAAAAAGGCAAACCACCAAATAAATGCAGATATTTGTAATATATGTATTTGACTTGTAGTAAAAAATCTGAAAATAAATGAAAAAAATTCCTACAAACTAGTAAGAAAAAGATCAAAAAATGAACAAAATGAATTTTTCACACAGGAGATAGCCTAATAGCAATAGAAACATGCTCTTCCTCTATACAGGAGGGTAATGAACTTCCACCAGTCATCAGAGAAATACTAAATTAAAGTCAAACTGAGATACTACTACAGTATCTGCTAGAACATCTTGAATATTAAAAAATGGACAATCCCACACAACGGAAGACTGTACAACAACAAGAACTACTAAAAAATTATTTAGCAATATCTATTATATCTATTAATATCTATTAAAATGAACCCTTTGACCCAGCAACTAGGAATATATTAACAGATATGCAAACTATAGGCACCAAAAGATATTTATAAAGATGTTCACAGAAGCACAATTTTTAATTGTCAAAATCTGACACCAAATATCCATTGACAATGAAATAGATAAATAAGTAGAATACTAGAGCATAATGAAAATAAACATATTACAGGAGCCAGGGATTTAGCTCAGTGGAGCTGCACCTGCCTCACAAGCTCAAGGTCCTGAGTTTGATCCCCAGTACCAGGAAAAAAAAAAAAGAAAAGAAAGAAAAGAAACATATTACAGCTACCGGCAATAATATAGTTGAACTGGGCTGGGGATTTAGCTCAGTGGCAAAACCACTGAGCTAAATCCCCAGGCCCCTAATAATCATTTTAATGAGATTAATATAACCCTGGCACCAAAACCAAAGAAGAGCACTAACTAGAAAGCAAAATTATAGTCAAAGTCCGCATTCTATAACCTGTCCTTATATCCTCAACAGTTTGTAATACTAATAGAACATCAATAGTTAAAGATTTAACACAGGCACCAAACACAATCTGTCTTATTAAAGAATAAATGTGAGGGCCGGGGATTTAGCTCAGCGGTTTCGCTCCTGCTGCGCAAGCGCAAGGACCAGAGTTCGATCCCCAGTACCGAAAAAAAAAAAAAAAGAATAAATGTGAGGGCTGGGGATTTAGCTCAGTGGTTTTGCCACCTGCTGCGCAAGTGCAAGGACCTCAATTCGGTCCCCGGTACCAAAGAAAGAAAAGAAAGAAAAGAAAAGAAAAGAAAAGAAAAGAAAAGAAAAGAAAAGAAAAGAAAAGAAAAGAAAGAAAGAAAGAAAGAAAGAAAGAAAGAAAGAAAGAAAGAAAGATGAATTCAGATTTATGAATAAAATTAAATTATACAAGGAAAACACATGTGTGACTCTATACAAAAAGAGTCAGTTCAACAGTTATGGGAAGAATAAAAGTAGAGACACTCCTCAACAGACATCTATATAAATTGAATTGTGTCTTCCAAAAAAGATATGTTGAAGTCCTAATCCCTGGTACCTATGAATGTGATTTAGAAATAGGGTCTTTACAGATGTGATTAAGATGCAAGGTAAAATGAGGTACCATTCAAGTAGAGCAGGCCCTGTATCCAATGTGATTGCTGTCCTGAGAAGAGAGACATAGGGACAAACACAGGGAGGAAAGTGCCACATGAAGATACGCACAGAGGGATGACAGCTTCATGAAGACAGAGGCACACACTGGAATTATGCATCCACAAGCCAGAGAACACCAAGGATTGCTAGCAACTACCAGGAGCTAGGAGAGGGGTGAAGAATAGATTCTTCCCAGCCCTTAAGAAGGAATCAGTTTTACAATTTTGGACTCTGGCCTCCTCAACTGTAAGAGAACAAGTTTCTCTTGTTTTTTTGCTTTTTTGTTTTTGTTTTTGTTTTTTTGGTACCGGGGATCAAACTCCGGTCCTTGCTCTTGCGCAGCAGGCGGCGAAACCACTGAACTATATCCCCAGCCCAAGTTTCTCTTGTTTTAACCTAACCATTTGTCATTTCTCATTTTAACTTTAATTTGTATTTTTCTGACTGCTAATAAAAAGTTCAGTGCCCTTTCCTTCCTTATGGCAAGCCTAGGAAACTAATAACATAGATATATAATACTTGGGATCCTATCATAGATTACAAAATGGGAAAACAAGAAAATACCAATAAATAGAGAAAACTGCTCCAAGACTTGTTCTTCTAAGTACAGAAAATGTGGCAAATTATTGAGCTGCCTTTTTGACAATTTCTTTTTATAGGAAGTCTTTCAATAAAGTTTAACAAGAGAAACTGCTACTTGGAATTTAATTCTGAGTAAGAAGCTGGCAGTATAAAAGCTTGAAAGACTCTGGAGAGAAAATGATGTCTGTATTACATCATACCAGGGCACACAGAGCAGAGTCTCAGTGGTAGTGGGAAGAGCCCTGGATAGGACAGAGAAGCCCAAGTATTCCTGTCCTAACAGTTATTAGTTATGTGATGGTAAACAAAAACCTTTAGTGAACAATTTTCAGTCAGTCCACAAAAACAAGCCATTTACTCCTGTCCTGCCAACCTCAGATAATTGTAGTGAAAATAAATATGAGATTATTAGGTGTGAACAATGCTTGAAAACACTATATAATATGCATCACCATAAGAGTTGAAGGGTGGGGAAGGGAATGGGGGGAGAATAATTAAGATATATTATGTACAGGTATGAATTCCCTATGATGAATGTGAACATTATGTATATCAAAAGTGTACCAAAAAGTGAACTTCTGAAAAAATGTTATCATTTAAAATATATATATCAAAAGTGTACCAAAAAGTGAACTTCTGAAAAAATGTTATCATTTAAAATATATATATCACTATCTTATTCTGCAGTTTGTGATGTTCCAAGATGATAAGGAATGTTAGTTCCTACAATTAGCCTGAAAAAGGAAACAGGAGGCCAGGGATTTAGCTCAGTGGTGCTGAGCCTGCTTCACAAGCACAAGGTCCTGAGTTTGATCCCTGGTACCGAGAAAAAAAAAAAAGGAAACAAGCTGACAAAAATACTGAAGTACATAAAATATGAATACAAATACAATAAAATATTCATTCTGACAAAGAAAAGTCATTTACAGAAACCACATGCTAAAAAAGAGATCATTTTCTTAAGAGCTCAGATTTTTAAAGACGTAAAGAAAGAGCATGCATGAACATAAGAGTATGTTTTCTCAATTGTAAAAAATGTAATATAAGGAATGTCTATTTCATAAGGCTACTTGAAAATAAAATGAACTAATGGATATAAATTGCCTAATAAATTACAATGGATTCTAAAATTGTTAGTTGTAAAATTGTTATAAATGCACTCAAACAGAATAAGTTGAAAAATATCAAATACAAAATAATTTTGTTTGTATATGTGGGAGTACTGGTGATGGTCTGCCATATTTGGTGTAAAAGGAACAAGAAGCTACACTTGGTACAGATGGCATTCTACAGTATGAACAAACGACGGCGCTCCAAAAGCTGGTCCTTACCAGAGTGTGAAGCATCTTCATGCATCAAGGAAGCATAAAATTATCATGAATTATACACACAGATTATTTTCTAAAAACAATGTTTCTGGTTTTCCAACATGTGTTTATCTAATAGAAACACAAATTCTAGTATTAATTCCATTGAGACATGACACAGGCAATAGAAATTGATAGGTTTCAACTTCTCATTGGTAAACGTGTAAAGAAATGGGTTCAGGTACAGCTTAGTGGTAGACAGTATGCTTAGAGTCAAGGCCTTGGGCTTGATCCCAACACCAAAAAGTAAGTAAATAAATAAAAAGGTACCAAGAAACTGACTAAAACCATGAGGGCAAAGAGAACTTAAGAGAGGGCCAGGGATTTAGCTCAGCGGTTTTGCCGCCTGCTGCGCAAGCACAAGGACCCAAGTTTGATTCCCGGTACCAAAAAAAGAGAATGAACCCATGGAGTAGCAGTGATAAAGAGATAGAAGGCTATTTGTAAAATACTGTCCAGGAGACTATAAAGTATCATTTTCCCTACTAAATGTACAGAAAGCAATATGCTTATCTAACACATAGGAACACACAAATTCTAGGTGTAATTTCACTGAGACACAGCACAGGCAATAGAAAGCTCTGCAGTGAAAGGAGAAAGGAAAGAAAAATGAAGAAGGCACAAAACTGGGCAAAACATAGTGCAAAGCTAGTACTTGCTGGTTAATCAGAGTGGATACGATTCCATCACTGTATCAGTCATTTTCTCCAGTTCAGTCCATCAGGACACCCTGGGGAGAGAAGTCCATATTGACTAGGAAAGCGGACATGTTCATTTAAAATGCTTGGGGAAGAAACACAGTATCTGTACAGGTAGCAGTTTCAACCAGTGCCAGAAAGGAAAACCAAAGTCGGCAAGGGAAAGAGGATGATAAAAAGGAGATTCTCCTTACTGAGAAAAGATGTAGCTTTGTTAACATTTTCTTCTCTTGACCAACTAATTGTATTAGGGGTTATATTATTCTGACGAATGACTATAACCACCAAGAAAATACTGTTCAATTGGGAGCACAGCCCACCAATGGCATATGCCTGTAATCCCAGCATTCAGGAGGCTAAGGCAAGAGGATTGCAGCAAGTTCAAAGTCAGTCTGTACACAGTAGGAAGACCCTGTCTCAAAAGGAGGAGGAAGCATAAATGAAAGAAAAAACAGAAAAACAAAAAACGGCTTTTGAAAATTTATTCCTATGACTATTTTTTCACCTTTTAAATTATGGTAATAAAATCATAAAAATTCACCAACTGAATCATTCTTAAGTGTATAGTTAAACTCTCCATTTCTGCCTACCCCCTGGCAACCACCATTCTACTTATTTTCTGCCTCTATGATTCTGATATTCCTTAGTAACTGATATGAAAGTATTTGTCTTTTTATGACTGGTTTATTTCACCTAGCATAATGACCTCAATTTTTACTTATGGTATACAGCACATATTAACATGTCCTTCATTTTTAAGGCTGAATAATATTTCATGATAGGGATATACCATTATTTCACTTACCTGTTCATCTGCAATTGAATGCCTGGTCTGCTTCTACTTTTTTTGGAGGAGCGTACTGGGATTAAACTCACACTGAACTTCACACTGAGCTACAACCTCAGCCTTTTGTTGCTGTTGTCACCAAGGTTGAGGACAAACTTGTGATCCTCTTGCCTCAGCCTCCCAGTGTGCTGAGATTACAGGTGTGTGCCACCATTCCTCAATGAATTTAATTCTCTTATAGCTCCCAGAATTCTTCATATCATCAGTTACATTATTATTATTTACCTCATTATTTGGGGCTATATAAATCAGTCTGAAATTACATCTTTTGGTTAAATCAATAACTAAATGCTTCAACTATAAACCTTTCTATGGCTTTATTATGTAAGAAGGTATTATAACAGAGTATTAAGAGGAGAGAAGATCAGCATACAACTGAGAATACACCTCAAAAAGGAACTGGAAAGCCCCAGGTTGGCACCCTTTGATAAGAATGCAAAGATGACAAAATAGAGTCTGATCCTGTATTCCAGTGTTTCAAATCCCACCAGCCCTACCTCTCCTTTCCCTAGTTTAACAAATAAGTAATAACATAGTATTTTTACAGTCTCCCCCAATAACTGGAAATCATTCTTTGAAAAAAATTTTAAGTGTCCACACAGTGGGTGAGGCCGTTGCAGAGAAGAACTATGTCCCAACTCCTCAGTTACAGGAAACTCAATTATATATGCACCACTCATTCCAAGAAGCATGGCCACTCTCTCTCTCTCTGCCCCTCATATTCTTCAAGGCAGCAATTCCTCCCTCGACCAAGCCCTGCAACCACCTCCCCTTTAAAGCCTTTGTTCTCCCTTCACCAGGTGCTGACTCTCTTTTCAGACTCAGCCAGCTCATACCCAAGTAAAATAAACAGCCTCACTGCTCACACAAAGCCTGCCCAGGTGATCTCTCTGCTCTCCATGCCTTCAATACAGTAAGACCCAAAACAATTATTAAGACAATTTTTAGGAAACAGATTTTGATTATTTGCTCTACCTCTCAAGGAATGATTCTAATTACTAGATATGTATTTAACTCTTCTTGGCTTTCAGATCTCTTCAACCCATATAGCTCTCATGAAGACTTAACTAGATAATATTCATAATATTATGGCACACTAAGTATTCATAAATAGTCACACACCCCCCCTTTTTTGATGCTAGGCATTGAAGCCTGGACCTCGCAGATGCAAAGCACGTGAGCTTCACCCAGCCCAATGTGGCAGATGTTAAAATTGGTAATTTTTTTTTTTTTTTTTTTTTGTACCAAGGATAGAACTCAGGACCTTGCGCTTGCAAGGAAGGAGTGGAGCCACTGAACTAAATTCCCAGCCAAAATTAGTAATTTCTACTATCAATTGCAATCCACTGTTAAGTTCATTCGCTCAATTACTGCTGAGAACTTTCTATTTGTTAGGTATTTTTCTAGGTGCTGGTATACAACAATGAATAAAATAGGCAAAATTGCTGCTTTCACAGTATGCTTTCTAGTGAGTGATAAAAACAAAATAAAATTAAAATTATATAAATTATATTCCAAGCAGTAAGAAGTACTGTGGAGAAATATAGCAGGGAGGCAGAGAGAAAATGATGGTACTATCCTAGCTGGAGGTAATGAGGGCTCGGGGGAGCTACACCGGACAGACTGGGAGGAATGGAAAGGATGAGCAGAGTGCAGGAGGAAGGGTTCAGGTTCCAGGCAGAGGAGATGCGTGAAAAGCTGCTGAGGCTGGTGTGTATGTGGTATGTGGAAGAACAAAGAGAAGTCCTGGCTTAGAACACAACTAAAGGAACCCTGGATCTTCATAAATAAATGAATACAAGCAAGGTTCATGGTTGCTTCCTTTTGAGCAATTACTGTTGAAGGAGGCAGAGCAGAGGCCAATATGCCGATAAGCATTCTACAAGCCCTGTGTCCTGGCTTGAGGCTAAGCCAGCTCCTAGCAGGTGAGCCCCTTAAAGGGTGATCACCTGCAGGCGAAACCTGGGGCACCCAGAAGGGCTGCCTTTTTCTAATTTGCACAAAGGAACTATATAGGCCACCTGCATCCCCTGAAAGATTTCCCTTTCTTTTTCTTTTTTTTTTTTTTTTTGAAAGATTTCCCTTTCAATAGACATCAGCATATCTACATTCATCAGCTTGGGGGTGAAAGGGATGTCAACTGAGAAAAGGGAATAGACCAGGCTAGATTTTTTTAGTGACATTCATTTAAAAAGGTTTATTAAAAAAAAAAAACCAAGATACATCATGTACAGGTACAGGCACCCCATGATAAATGTAAATGTATTGTATACCTAAAATGTAACAATAAAAGAATTTAAGGAAAAAATAAATAAATAATTTTAAAAAGGTTATAATGTGAAATGATTCCAACTTTCATCACTTTATGTTGATACTGGTTACATTTCTTAAAAGATTAATAAGTTAAAATTAGACCAAGCGATAGATACTGAAATTGAATTCTGAAGACCCACATACAAGTCTCAATTGTGGTGTTCTAGGGTTGGACCTGTAGCTCAGTGGTAGAGCACTTTCCTAGCGGTAGGACGCCCTGGCTTTAAATTGTGCTCATAGTTCAATCTAATTGTAATTTCCTATCTTACCACTTAAGACAGAACATTACCTTACCTTACCAGACTACTGTGATGAGTTCTATTCAAATGTAATCATTTTTTATTCTTATATCAAGTAAAAGAGTAAAAAAAAAAGCAAATGTAATTACACTGTAATAAAGTATCTAATGCTTTAATTAAGAAAAACGACCTCCAGGCTATCAATCAACTTTAAAAGGCCAGCTGCTATTCCTGCTGCTCTAGCACACCTAGTGGGTCAGAATGTGCCCCAAGGACAATGATGACATCCTAAAAGCCAAGGAGGACTGCTGGCTGAGGATTTCTCACAGAGGACCAGTGCTACCCTGATCAAATCCTCTTCTACAGAAGAATCAAGTCTTAATTTTGTGCCAACCTTCTGCTCTGGGCAAACGGAAGGCCTGTCCTTGAGCAGGAGGTGGTAACTTTTTAGCCAATTTAGAAGTTATTAAACTAACTTAAGTGCAACCACCTACATAAAACTTGTCTGAATCAGTCCTGCAGGAAACAATTTGTTTTCTCTGAACTCTTAAGTAACTTTTTCAAGTTGCCTGTTACCACAGTTTTAGTTTACATTCATTATCCCCTTACTAAGCTGTGAGGCACTTGAAAGTTACTAGATGTGAGAGATAACTTCTTCCTTGAGGACGGACTTCATGCAAGGGCCCTGAACATGGATTCCAGACAAAAAAGGAACTGACTCAAGGCAGTGAAAAATTCTGCATGTGCCTGCTATAATGGCAGGCAGTGTTCTAGGTGCTGGAGCTGTGTGTGCCTGGATTTAAGATACCAAAGGTGCCCAGAAATAAGGAAAAGTAGCTACAGCAGAGACTTGAGAATTGTTAAAACCTGGTCATCACCTGATTATCTGGAGAGAATCCAAAGAGCTGGCATAATGAGCAGAAAAAAGGCTAGTGCTCAATATTCCGCAAAAGAAAGAAGTAATCAATTGGATAATGGTGCCTACAAGGATTCTGTGAAAACAAAGAAAACCTCTTCAAATTCCAAAGCCTTAGCCAAATTTCAGATCTAAACACATGCAAATTCATTACATGAGGAGAGTTCTGGTACATCATCAGGTACACACTCCACAAAGGTAGATATTTTAGGGACCAGCACAAAAGCTGCATGGTGGAGTGGTTTCACTGCCTGCTGCACAAGCACAAGGACCTGAGTTCAATCCCCGGTACCAAAAAAAAAAAAAAAAAAGAGAGAAATGAATATTTCATTAGTTTCCATGGCACATCCAAATGGATTAAAATATTCTAGAAAAGTAAAATTTGAAAAAAAAAAAAATCTGTGGCAGATAGCTTTTTATTTTGACTTTATAGCATCCATTTTCTTTTATGGAATTAGTGCCCTTTCATTAAAAAACTCAATATGGAAAAAAAAAAAAAACCTCAATATGGGGTTAGGAATATAGTCCAGCGATGTTGTAAGACATAAAGTTCGATATAATTATAACAATTATTATGGCTACTTTTCTGGTGTACAAAATGTATTCATTTTGACTATACATGTTTTCTAATATATTGTTTATGATAATAACCTTTTAATTTAGATATGTGGCCCTCTCTTAGGCTCCAGCTACTTATGATAGCAGGTACATTTATAGGCTGATATATTTTCTTTAGATGACAACCTATCAAAAGATAACAATCTGAATAAGAGTTTTTTATGTGTTTTTGTGGGGTAGTGAGTAACAATGGCTATTTTATACTAAGATACATATCTAAGTGTGTTACAAAGATAATGTATGTCATCATGATTGTCATGTTAAAATATTATGTGTGCCTCCTGATTTAAAGGGTTTTTTCCTGTTAATATTCTACAGGAATTCAGCTACTAGAACAACCATGATTGATAAAAATAACAGTTCTCTATATTTTAAATTCCAAAATGCTTGCTATTCAGGAAAAATTCTAATAGTTAAGTTCATTGTTCCTATTGTTATGCTAATGTTATTGATCTCTTCTGGGTGTTCAACCACTAAGTCCAGAGACCAGCACTAAAAAGGAAACTGGGCTAAAAAGACAGCCAATATTTTGACTCTGGCCCTCCAAGGTCAACAGAGGTCTAAGACATAGAAAACCTTTTCTATCCCCCACCGCCATTCTACACTCCTAGGGCAGAGAAGGTGAGCCAGTCACAGCACCCGGAGGGAAGCTCCCCTGCCGCCAAAAAACCTTTTCTATATTTTTGGTAAGTCACTCAACCTCCTGAACAGAGAGACTGTTAGACACCAAAGCTACATCTGCAGTTTGCCAAAAAAATGTCACCTGGAGGGAAAAAAATCTCCCATGCTTTCACAGAAAGCAATATGGTCAAACAAGCCCAAGACATATACTGATGGCGGACACAGACACGAGCTGAGAGGCTCTGTACATGGTTCCAAGATATTGGCTGAAGAGACCTAATTGACCTTGATACATAACAAGAGGTTAATTTTATTTAATATAGGTCTCACTAAAACTTGGTCTTAAACATCCAGAAAAAAAGTACAACTACAGATATATAAAATCAAAATCATAGTTATGTAGCTACTTAAAAAGAGGCTCTAATTCCTGACCCCCTCTGATAGTTTTCAGATACAGTGGTAGCTAACCACTGTTCAGGGTCATTAGATAAAACCATGGTAAAATTTATACAACCTCAACAACAGTGTTTAAAATATTTTGGCTCAAATTGTTTTTTTTGTTTGGTACCAGGGATCGAACTTGGGACCTTCCGCTTGCAAGGCAGGCGTGGGTCAAATTGTTTTTTAAAATTATTAAGTTTCTAGTCCTTTTATAGATACATTTAAAATTATGACAAAGTAACAGAGTTATAAAAAATAAGACTTATAATCTCCATTAATAAAAGATCTATAGGTCGACAAGTTACATTTACGATGTTAGTCCCTTAAAAACAGTTTCTACACATGGCTATTTCCCAAAATCACCTTCTTATTTTGGTGCTTGTACCTTAACTATACAGGCCGGGGATTTAGCTCAGTGGTTCCAGCACCTGCCTTGCAAGTGCAAGGTCCTGAGTTCAATCCCTGGTACCAAAAAGAACAAAAAATAAAAAACAAAAAAACAAGCAATGTGATAGATTTCCCTCACCCTAACACAGCTAACTATATATAATAGCTCCCATCTTCCCATAATGCCCTACTCCCTACCCAAAGCCACACCAAGATGGCTTCTCCCACCAAAGGACAACCTTCTTCCCAGCATGCCCCTATTTCCACCAAAAGAGTAACCTAATACTTCCTCTCCTCCTAACAGCTAGTGATATTACAGGCTCCTCCAGTCCCTAGCCACTACCTCACTCAATCCCACCCCAGCTCCTATAAGAAGCACTCCCAGTCCTGGCCATATTGCTTTTGTCTCTCCTTCATTCAGAGACAGCCCGGCAGATCTGTTTCCCTAATAAAGGCCTGTTGTGGTCTGGTCTGGTTTTGGTTTTCGGCCTTTTACCTGACAGCCCCCAACCTCGGTCTTCCCTACATGGACCCTTTTCAGCTCAAAGAAGTTAGATGACACCTGCACCCCTTCTCCCATAACCAGTTTGGGGACAGCCCTTTCAAAAGGAGCTTTATAGACAACTAAGCCAGTTAAATACACTATAGTTCCTTACTACCCATACAAAAAGGCCACTGTTGGATGTCCTCACTTTTCCCTAAAAACACACTCACATAAACTAAAAGGGAGTACAGCTACCTCTACAAGCTCATTTAGATTGTCACCTTCTCAAGTTGCCTTCATTTAAAAATTTTAAATTCATTCACAGAAAGTATGAATATCCTCCATCAATACTCCATTGATACTAAGATAATTCTACAGACATGTCCTAGACACAAATATTGTCAATGGATATCCTAACTAATAGGTTTTATGGCTCAATGCAATTAATAACATAGGTGCTAAAGTATTCTTGTGGAGGACAAATTCAGACCTCCCTTTGGCTCATCCCTTTCCTTGGGAAACTCTTGTTTCTGTATCTATATTTGCCAATCAGTCTGATGTCTTGGGGGGTTGTTCTGATGCTCACTTATCTCTCCTACATCTAACACCTATAATTACACCAGGAGAGCAGGACTCCCTCTCTGTCTCGGTCCATCTCCCTCTGTCTCTCACTTCGGGTAAATGAAAAGACAGCCATTGTCCATAATGCATCAGGTGTAGATCAAGATAAGTTGGTGCTAATAGTTTCAATCTTACCTCAACAGATAATTCTCATAACCTTTCATGCGCTCTCTCCTCTTGCCATAATGTCACTCCTTATATTCCTCTCTCAAAATATTCTCCTTGAGAAGACTGTTGCATCCATGAAGTAAGTGAAACAGTTATACAAAATATAATTTTCCAAAATTGGTCTCATACAAAATACATTTTTTTTTGGTACCTGGGATCGAACTCGGGACCTTGCACTTGTGTGGCAGGTGCAGGAACCACTGAGCTAAATCCCCGGCCCACAAAATACAATTTTACTGGCCACCTTCCAGCATCAGTACTACATATATCATCAAAATACTTCCAAAGAGGTCTTTGGTGACTGGCTGCCAGTTTACAAGTGATTACTCCCTCTAGTCACAGCTTAAAGGACAAGAGTCACACATGAGAAAATAAAACCTAGACACACACTGTTTACAAAACCCTTATGCGCTCCTAGTTAGACAAGTAAATACTACTCCTAAAAAAGATTCTTTTATGGTCAGTTACAAAAATTATCTCACTGCCTGCTTTACTAACATTAATAAGGATAAAGATATGCTAATATTATATAGGCTGTCTTTTGTCAGGATACCCACTAATATTTCTGGCCCTTGATATCATGACCATAAACTGAAAATTCTGAAAGAGATACACAGCCAGCTTGCTCGCCCCCATCAGATAATAAGACTTATTGTCCTAGGACTTATGTCTCTAGTTACTCTGCTTGCCACCGTGGTTACATTCGTGGCCTTAGCACAAAATGTACAAAATGTGCAGTTTGTCAATCATTTAGCAAAAAATACCTCTTATGCCCTTGAGACCAAAAAAGATGCTGATGTTTAGTTGGAAATAAAGGTTAATGCCTTAAAAGCTAGTGTCTGAGATTGGTAATCAAGTCAAAGCACTACAATACCATGCTGAGTACCCTCACTTTTACATCACTGCTCTTCCATACAGTGAGTCATAATGAGATTAAAAAACAGTTGCTAGAAGACAATGGCATAGGAAAAGACTTTATGAACAAAACCTGAGTAGCATGGGAACTAGCACAAAGAATCAACAACTGGGATCTCATCGTATTAAAAAAGCTTCTGCACTGCAAGAGAAACCACCAACAGAGCTAACAGACAACCTACAATGTGGGAATTTTTAGCAGCTGTACCTCAGACAAAGGACTACTTTCTAGAATATATAAAGAACTGAAAAAATTGCTGCGCAATCACAAAGACCCAAGTTCGATCCCTGGTACCAAAAAAAAAGAACTGAAAAAAATCAGACCCCCCCAAATTTAAAGATGCAATTCAAAAATGGGCATCTGAAATGAACAGATAATTCTCAGACAAAGAACTAAAAGCAGCAAATAAACATGAAAAAATGTTCAACATCACTGGTCATTTGAGAGATGCAGATGAAAACAACACTGAGATTCCACCTCACCCCAGGAAGAATGGCTGCTATCAAGAAATCAACCAATAGGGCCAGGGATTTAGCTCAGTGGTTTCACTGCCTGCTGTGCAAGCACAAGGACCTGAGTTCGATCCCAAGTACCAAAAAAAAAGAAAGAAATCAACCAATAACAAACGTTGGCGGGGTTGTAGGAAGAAAGGAACCTTTCTCCATTGCTGGGGAGTGCAGACTGGTGCAACCAATGTGGAAATCTGTATGGAGATACCTCAAAGAACTAGGACTAGAGGTCCCATTTGACCCAGCTATTCCCCTGCTGGGTATCTTCCCCAAAGAATTAAAAGAATCATACCACAGCGATATATGCGCACCCATGTTTATAGTGGCACAGTTTGTAACAGCTAAAGCTTGGAAACAGCCCAAGTGCCCATCAACTGGAAACTGGATAAAGAAGATGTGGGTTTTTTAAATAAAATGGAGTACTATTCAGCCATAAAGAATGACAAACTAGAGACATTTATAGGTAAATAAATGGATGCATATTGAGGCAATACTCTTAAGTGAAATAAACAGGACACACATGTGTAAATACCAAATAGTTTCTCTGGTGTGAGAAACTGAAAGTATAAATAAGGATTAAAATGATTAAAACGAATAACTGGTAATTTGAAATAGGAAGAAAAGGTCCAAAGGGGTAGGGGAAGTGGGAGGGGTAGGGGAAAGGAAAGAAGGGAAAGCAAAAATTATGAGAAAAGGAAAAAATGGAAACAAAGTCTATGTAAATAGGGAAGGGAGGACAGGGAATGGGGAAAAAATAAGAACCAAGATACATCATGTACAGGTACAAGCACCCAATGATAAATGTAAATGTATTGTATACCTAAAGTGTACCAATAAAAGAATTTAAGGAAAAAAAAAAGGCTGCTACACATTTGATGGGTATCTTTCATCATACCAATCTCAGTCTAGATCTCCAAAAGCTTCATCAACAGATGTCCTATTCAACATGCTCATGTTAGTTTCCTCACTCTTAAAGATATGACAATATCTGTCCTTGTTTTTCATTAAATAGATTCAATCCTTTCAACCTGGCCAAACATAGCGTTGCTATGATCCTAAAAATTCTAATTTTCCTGTTGCTAGTCCTCTACAGAGTCTTCCAAGGACAACTCACTAAACTTGCCTCAACATCATCACAAGATACAGCTACAAAATAGAACAGGGGGAGATGCTGAGAGCCATGCGCTACAGATCACTATGGCCAGGCCTAACTCACCTCCTCCCGTAGAGGGCGTGGTGGAGCAAGGCCTGGCGGAGGAGAGGACTATCTTCCTTCCCACCCATTTGCCAGAGAAATATCAAGCATTATCTCCTGCAGACCCTAACCATTCTCCCAGTTCCAATCAGGCATACCCTTTCAGTTTCCTTATCTACACTATAAATAAAGGTGCTGAGGATGCAAGCCAAGCTTTTTGTCTCATCAAGACAAAGAGTTTCCACCTGGCCTCAGCTTTGTAAGCTTTACTGTTTTTGTTTGTTTGTTTGGTATGGGGGATTGAGCTTTCAAGGCAGGCACTCGCAGGAACCACTGAGCTAAATCCCTGGCCTAGCTTTACTGTTTTTGTGTTCTTTGTCTTATTAAATTCTTAATCTCTCACCGTCTTTTCTCCGTAAACCCTTGGGAATATAGCTCAGCAGCACAGTGCCTGCCTCGAAAGTGCAAGGTCCTGAGTTTGATCCCCGGTATTAAAAAAAAAAAAACTCAATGTGGAAGAAAACAAAAGGGAAGGAAGGGAGGGAGTGAGGGAGGGAGTGAGGGAGGGAAAGAGGGAGAGAGGAAATGAATTAGAACATTGGTAATTGTGAAAATGGCTCAAAGAGTGGATATGTTTCAGAGACAAACACTGAAATACTGACAGATGAAATGATGTGGTATCGGAGTTTTGCTTCAAAATACTCAAAATTAGGTGTTGGAACAGTGCATGCTTGAATTTAAGACATCAAAAGACAAGAAAACGTGACTACAGCAGGGATTTAAGGATCGCCAAAAGCTGGTAATCATCTAAGCATCTCAAAAGGATGCCCAGGGGCTGGGAATTCAGCTCAGTGGTTCGGTGCCTGCCTCACAAACACAAGGACCCGAGGTCAATCCCTGATACCAAAAAAAAAAACAAAAAAAAAACTTTAATCAAAAGGATGCCCATAGCTGGCATGATGACCATGAAAAAGGCTAGTGTTCAATGTTCTGAGAAAGAAAGAAATCAGCAATTGGCTTCATCTAATGGGACCTGAGCAACCTACAAGGGTTAGATGAAATAAAACTGGCCATGAATTCATGATTGTTGAAGTTAAATGATGAGTAAATGGGAATTATTCTACTTAATTTTTAGAAGTATAAACTTTTTTGTAAGATAAAGGTACTCTGGTACATCTAAAATATGGTCCCAAATTTATAAAGGCATCTCTGTCTTTTCTCTCTATGCTTCTATCTATATACATGCATGAAAAGATATCTGGAAATATCCACACAGTTAATAATGGACATTTCTAGGTGTTAAGATTTTGGATAGGGTTGGGGATTTAGCTCAGTGGCACTGTGCCTGCCTCTCAAGCTCAAGGTCCCGAGTTCAATCCCTCATACCAAAAAAAAAGATTTTGGAGAACTTCATTCTTTCATCTTTGAACTTTCCACAATGAACTCAAAATAATAGCTATACAGTGATTTCTCCAAACTAATGGGAATATTTTCCCCCCAAAATGATGGAAATAATGGGGTGATATTTCTTAAACCAAAAAACTAAAGTCAAATGTAACTACTGTATATCTTAAGAAAAGTTAAGTTTCATCGGGGAGACTATAGGTGATTATTTTCTAGTTGTAATTTTCTCCCCCTCGTCCTTACCCTCCTACAGGCTAGGCAAGTGCTCTATCACTGAGCTACACCTCCAGCCCTTTTAAGATTTTATTTTGAGATAGGGTCTTGCTAAGTTGCCCAGGTCAGCATCAAATTTTTAATCTTCCTGCCTCAGCCTCCTGAGTAGATAGGTTAACGGGCATATGCCACCATGGCTGGTTTGTATTATTTTTAATTAAAAGTAAAATAATGAAGTACTTGTGAAAATTCTCTACCACAGGGCTTTTCTCAACTTTGGCACTACTAATCGTTTCCGCCAAATAATTCTTTGTTATGGAGAGTTGTCTTGTGCATGTAGCATATTCAGCAGCAACTCCTACACTCTACCCACTAAGTGAAGTCAGCACCCTGTCACCCCACCTATTGTGACAACTAAATGTGAAAGGTAAAATCACTCCCAGCTAAGAATCACTTCTCTAACCCAGGCGAGGTGGCGCATGCCTGTAATACTAGCACTTGGGAGGCTGAGGCAGGAGCATCACTGTGAATTCAAGGCCAGCCTGGGATATACAGTGAATTCAAACCCAACCTGAACTATAAAGTGAGACCCTGTCTCAAAAATCAATCAATCAGGAGCTGGGGATTTAGCTCAGTGGTTCCGCCACCTGCCTCGCAGGCGGAAGGTCCTGAGTTCAATCCCCAGTACCCAAAAAATCAATCAAATGAAAACAATCTCTGCTCTAGCATACATATATCTTTATCCAAAATATTCTCAATCCTGTGAAACGTAAATTCTCTAACCTTAGGTATATCCAACATATCTAATAAAAATTTTCAGCATGATGACCCCCTCCTTTTCTTTTCCTTATAGTACTGGTAATGGAACTGAGGGCCTCACACATGCTAGGCAAGCACTCTACCTTAGACTGAGCTATAATACCCTCCACCCCAATGCATTATTAATATTCTACTTTTAGATCAGATTATCTCAAGCAGATAAATCAATTTTGCTGCAGCAGATTTTATAATTCAATAAAAATTATACTGCTTTTGGGTCAGGGATTTAGCTCAGTGGTTTTGCTGCCTGCTTCGCAAGCACAAGGACCGGAGTTCAATCCCCGGTACAAAAAAAAAAATTATACTGCTTCTGACACATCTCTTTTTTAATACATTTGAAAAGCCCTAAACTACAAACCTCGAGCTATATATAGTACTATAACCTTTGAGAATATGGGAGAAAATAAGAAAAGGTTATATAATCCAATCTTCTCAAAATGTACTATTTAACTTTTGGTCAAATTAGGCAGCCCCAAAACATGCCCCAAAGCAGAGTAACCCCCAGAAAGATGAAAGTGCTGGTGGGGGATTTAGCTCAGTGGTTTCGCCGCCTGCTGCATAAGCACAAGGACCCGAGTTCGATCCCCGGCATTAAAAAAAAAAAAAAAAAAAAAGATGAAAGTGCTGAGGATACCCATCATCTCATTTCTTACCCTCAAAATGAGATCTATAGGCCAGCAGCATCAGCACCATCCAGAGTTTAACACAAAGACTGAATCTCGGCCCCATCCCAAACCTACAAAATCAGAACCTCATTTTAACAAGTTTTCCAGATGATCTGCATTCACATTAAATCTGAAAAGCAGTGATCTAGTTGTTTCCATACCAACGTGCTTCAAGCTGAAGTTCAGGGGGCTGTATTCTTGTAATATCAAGAACAGATAAAATGAAAGCTGTATAATTACAAAATAGTCACAGTTTAAGAGAAAAAATTAATGAAATATACCTTCTTCACCATCCCAAAAAACTATAATCTTATAAAACCTGTTTCAAAGATGAGGCATTTCACTTTTTTCCTAAATCCTGGGCCTCATGCCTACTAAGTAAATGCACTACCTCTGAGCTCCCATATTTTTACTTTTTAATTTTTTCCATATTTTTAAATTAAGGTGAAAACTTAAAATATTCATTTATAATAGGTCCTTTTCATTAAGAAAGAAGAATAAACTCTCTTGGTAAAGAGTAAAATTTGTCTTGGGGCTGGAGATTTCAATGCCACAGCACCTGCCTGGCAGTGCCAGGCCCTGAGTTCGATTCCGTGTACCAAAAAAAAAAAGTGTAACATTTTAAGACTTAACACAATAAAGCTATGACTCCTAAACCTGAGTGATTATCCTGCAATGTTTAGTTTTCAAAGATACAGATTTCTGGTACTTACTTACAAGCTATTATCTTTCAGGAGGGCTAGATTTTGTATTTTTTAAAACCGTCTGTGGCATTTCTGACTACTAGTCCCATCTGAAAATGATGGCCTTGGGCTGAGGATGTGGCTCAGTAGAAGAGCAACTGCCCAGCATGTGTCAGGCCTTGGGTTAGACCCCAGGATAGGAAGAAAAGAAGGAAGGGAGGAATGGAGGGAAAGAAAGAAGGAAGGAAGGACAGGGAGGGAAGAACAGAGGGAAGGGAGACCAAATAGAGACCAAAAAAAGCAGGGAGGGAGAGAAGGACAGGAGAGAAATGGTGGTGGGGGGGTGTCAGATCATAGTCATAAGAAGATTTAACAAAGAGCACAAACTAGGCACAGTGCCATATGCCTGCAATCCTAACATCATGGGAGGCTGAGGCAGGAGGACTGCAAATTTAACCCCAGCCTGGGCAACACTGTGACTCAGCGAGACCCTAGATCAAAATTAATTAATTAATTAAAAAAAATTTTTTGGTACTGAGGATCGAACTTGGGTCCTTGTGCTTGCGCAGCAGGCAGTGGAACCACTGAGCTAAATTCCCGCCCCCTCCTAGATCAAAATTTTAAAAAAGTAATAACAATTAAGTGCTAGGGATATAGTGCAGTGAGAAGGCCCTGGGTTTAATCCCCAATGAGTGACAGACAGACAGGCTGGCTGACTGTTTTCTTTCTCTCTCTTTTCTTTTTTTTGGTACCAGGGATTGAACTTGAGACCTTACGCTTGTGAGGCAGGCAGCTGAACCACTGAGCTAAATCCCCAGCTCTTCTCATTATTTCTTAATGGATACGCATTGGTATTTGACTTATTTCAAATACTTAATATGTGACTACAATAAGAGACCAACAAGAACTGAGAAACAACATTGAGATAGATGTTAAGAGCAAGAGGACCAGAGAATGTGTGTTTATCCATCGATTTGTCTGTCCATCTTTCCTTCCTTTCTTTCTTTCTTAAGACAGGATCTTTCTATGTTGCCTAGGTTGGTCTCAAACTCCTGGGTTCAAATGATCCTCCCATCTCAGACTCCTGGCTCTAAATCATGTATTCTTATTTATTTATACCTATAAACAACTTGGCTATCACGTTATATCTTGAAAAAAAATCAATCATTTCTGACTATCCTGACCTGAACTCAATTCTAGAATGACTTATATCTAACAACCCTCTTCAGCACGATACTGTACACAGTAGAGGCTTAGAAATTTTCTTTAAGGAAGAAATAATAAACATTGCAGGAATTTATGAAACACCCACCTCATTAAGTGTGACACCGTTCCGGACACCACAGCATTGCATAAAAGCCTCTAGAACGGTCTGGATCTCAGAAAAAGGAGAAGCAGGAAAACAAGAGCTTTCCCTGAAAAAGGATTTTAGCAACAACCTCACAGGTCATTTCATGAATCTGATCACCCCTTCTCCTTGCCACTGTCACCATTCTAAACCTAAGTCATCAGCACCTATTTTGATGTCTCTTGAGTGATTCTCCACATTTCCACTCTTAAACCCTTACTCCCATCTTTTTAAAGATCTCTGTGACAGAGCTGGTGACTCAAATAAGAAAGCACAGGCTCAGAAGTCACCTCTCGCTCCAATATATCCAATACTGGGCTCATAAATGAGGTGACAGCACCCTGACCCGGCCTCCTGGAGCAGGATGACTTTGGCAGTGATTCCAGATCTTCGATTCCCTTGGTTCCTGCCTGCTTTCTGAACCAGATTCTCCAGATATCATGAGAACTGAAAGGTGCTTGACAATCTTCCAAAAAATTCCTGTTCTGTTTAAATTGGCTGGAACTAGGGCCTGTAATTTTCATCCAGAAACCTTTCCTGGAACAATCCCATGCTTTTTTTTTTTTTTTTAATGATCCATCACTTGGTATAATTAGCCTTCTAAAACAGGTATAATTAAAAAGCTAAAATTCTAAATACCATTCACATCACCAACCTCCTGAAAACAGCTTTCAAAATGAACAATTAGTTTTATTTATTGCTTGATTAAATCCAACTCTCTATCTACTCGGCCTGCACCTGGGCAGCTAAATATGGCTGAAGAAACACACTCAGTCAAGCTGATTGGCCTTACTTCCAACAGTCTGCTCAGAATGGGCATCCCACCCTGTTCCCTGGTCTGCTTGCTCTTACTTCCCCAGAGCATGACTCCACACTTTCTCCTCTCCCTCAAACAGCCAACATCTCATCCCCTATCCTCACTTTTCACCTGGTGGCCACTATTTTAGATCTCACTGAGCAACAGAGGTAATCATCAAACATCTTCCACACATAGCCAAACATGTATGTTCCAGTCTACTTGGGTTTACAGCCACATATACTACTCTGTCCCTTACATTATCTTGAATTGAACTTGTATTTGAGAGCAGCCCCCCATGTATACATTAGCCTTCATTTCCCCACTGCTATTCCAGGACATCACTTTCTCTTCTGCAGGATTACAATCAATAGTCAAACAGGCTGCATTATCTTCCACCAGAAGAGCCCTTCTTTCTGATTTATACACTTTAGTTTTCGTGCTCTTTCTCTGCTCTTCACAGCATAACTCTTGAAAAGATTTGTCTCCATACCTCTCTCCAGTTCACTTCCCATTCTCTCTCACATGCACACCAATGCATTTTGTTCTTAGCTTTCTGGTGAATCACTGCTTGTCCACACTAATAATCCCCATACTGACAAATCCAATAGGAAATTCTCAGTCTTCATCTTACGTTACTAACAACAATGGCCATAGTTGACCATTTTCCCCTTCTTGAATCACCCCTATTTGTCTTTGGTGGGGTGTTACCAGGGATTGACCCCAGGACCTTCAAACAATGCTACATCCTCAGCCTTTTAAAATTGTTTGTATTTTGCCCTGGTGGCATACCCTTGTGATCCTAGCACTTGGGAGGCTGAAGCAGGAAGATCACCACAAGTTTGAGGCCAACCTGGACTACATAGTGAGTTCAAGGCCAGCCTGAACTACACAGTAAGATTGTCTCAAAAACAACAACAACAACAACAACAACAAAAATTGTTTGTATTTTAAGACACAGTCTCACAAAGTCGCTAAATTATCCAGGCTGGGCTTGAATTTGTGATCCTCCTGCCTCAGCCTCAGAGTTCTGGGATTATAGGTGTATGCCACCCCTATCTTCTAAGACATCATTTTCTCCTCTTCATTAACTGCTCCTCCACTGATGGATTCAACTTCTAACACAACCTCAAAATGTTGGAGTCCACCTGAGCTCAGATCTCGGAGACGTCCTCTCTTCCACGCATTCTAAAAGTGCTAACACTCCCTCTCATGGCTTTACACACCAACTATACACTGCCAACTCCCAACTTTTTACAATCTCTACAGTAGACTTCTTCCTTGGCAATTCACTTCCATTTTCCAACTTCCTACTGGACATTTCCCTCTGATATGTAACTGGCACACCAAATTTAACATATCCCAACTATTTCTCCTAAGAGCCTATTCACAGTCTTCCTCATCTCAGCTAAGGGCCACTCCACTCTTTCAGTTGCTCAGGGTGGAGTTCATATCAAACACAGCAGACAAGATGATGTTTTTAAAAGATGTCAGATTCTATCACTTAGCTTAAGGCCGGGGATTTAGCTCAGTGGTTCTAGCGCCTGCCTCACAAGTGCCAAGGTCCCAAGTTCGATCCCCGGTACCAAAAAAAAAAAAAAGAAAGAAAAGTTATCACTTAGCTCAAAACCTTCACCTTGTTTCCCATCTCATTCTGAGAAGTCCCAAAGTCTTTACAATGCCTTACAAGGTCTCATATGATCTGACCACCACTATCACATCCCAGACTGTCTCCAACTCTTCTTCATTCTACTCTTCTCATTCACTTCAGCCACAATGGCCTCCTTGCTGTCCCTTGAACATGCCACTACACTACACATTACTGCCACAGGGCAGTTTTGGTATTCGCTGTTATCTCAGAATGGAATGCTCTTCCCCCAAATCTCTCCATGGCTAATTTCATCACTTCATCCACACCTTATCAGAGAAGTTTCTCTGACCACAGAAAACAACAACTCTCCTCCTTATACTACACTATTTTTCTCCAAAATAATTCTCACCATCTAACATATTAACTAATTTATTTATTCCTTTGTCCATCTCCAAATATCATATGAACTCCAGGAAGAGAGGGACTTTGTTTTAAAATTTCCCTATCTCTAGTGTCTACAATAGAGCCTGGGACACAGGAGATGCTCAAAAAATTCTTGATGAAAAAATAAGCAAATTTTAGCTTTTAAAATTATAAAATGAGCATATAAAATGTATTAACTACTTTTGCACACAAGTTTGTGACAGACATAAAGCTGCATCCACCGGATCCCCCTTCAAGGTAGGACTTTCTAGGAGCAATGTCTCTGTAGAGATCAGCTCTGGAGAACTGCACACCCCAAGGTCATGCCCTTCCCACGGATCCTTACCCAACGACTGGCAGAAACAGGAAGTAGGCTCCCAGTTTTTCTCTATATAAATTATTTTTCAAGATGCATAACTGTGTATAATTTAAAGTCTACATCAATATGAAAAACATTTTTGAGGGCTGAGGATATAGTTTAGTGGCAGAGAGCTTTCCTAGCATGCACCAGGGCTTAGTCCCCATCACTGTGGAGAAAAAAATTTGTTTACTTTAAAAGCCAGGGGGCTGGGGATTTAGCTCAGTGGCACCATGCCTGCCTTGCAAGTGCAAGGTCCTGAGTTCCCAGTACAGAAAAAAAAAAAAGGGCTGGGGATTTAGCTCAGGGGTTTTGCTGCCTGCTGTGCAAGTGCAAGGACCCGAGTTCAATCCCCAGTACCAAAAAAAAAAAAAGAATATAAACCTATTTAGAACATAATTAAAAATACAGAACATAATTGAAAATACAACAATAAAAATGATCTCCCTGCCTGGCAAGTGCAAGGTCCTGAGTTCAATTCCTGGTACTGGAAAAAAAAAAAAGCGATTGCTTTTGGATGGCAAATCTGGGTTACAAGTGAAAAAGAGACTTAGCAAAGAGGTGTAATACATTTTTTTCAACAAAATGTCTATGCTGCTACACAAAATCAAAGAGAAACCTTTAACTCTTACAAGTGATAAGACTGTTTTAACTTTATTTACAACAAGTCAACACTACAAACTAAACATTTTGGAAGTCCAATAATCTGTAATGTAATTTAGGAAAGCTAAACTGACGTGGTAGCAAGGTATGGTCATACTGTTGGTGAACTGAGAAATGGAATCAGATAGAGTCAAAGAATTCTGTGATGGTGTATTTCTCATTTGTGCCCAGCAAAGTTTCCAATCTAGTTATTAAACTTTCACTCTGTCTGAGGTAATAGCTATTATGCCAAAAGCAATTACCCAGGCTAGAACTGGAGGTGGGTGGGGTTTGTTGTTGTTTTAGTAGACTAAGATAATTCCTAGGTTTGTACTCACATGCCCTTATCCCTTAATCAGCAAATGCATCTACTACACCAAACCTCTCCCTCCTCTTCCCAGTTCTTCTCAATCACAGATTTAAAAAATAAATAAGGAACTAAAACTATTTTCTTAAATAAACATGTTCAATATTGTCTCAGGCTGGCCTTGAACTCAAGATCCCCCTGAAGCAGCCTCCTTCGGAGCTAGGATTTTAGGCATGCACCACCATCCCCAGCTCTAGTACTGTCTTCTATGCAAACATTTTTAGATAATTTTTCACTTGTGGGGGGGGGTTAACTTGTAGGGGGGTTAAACTGAGATGTAAAGAAGTGACTGCATTTCCCTGAAGTTTATTTCTGATACTGCTACCTACATTCTTGCCATACTTTTAGAATACATATTCATATATGAGGAAAAATAGAAAAGACATTTATGCAGATATTCCCCCATATTAAACTAAAATATAATTCCTACAGAATTTTGTCATGAAAGGAATAACTTTTTCCCTTCAAACAAAAACAAGTATCAGATGAGTGCCACACACCTGTAATCCCCAGTACTCAAGAGGCTGAGGCAGAAGGATCACAAGTTCCAAGCCAACTTGGGCATCTTAGTTAAGACTCGAAATAAAATTTTAAAAGGGCTGGGAATGTAGCTCACTGGTAAGAGTACTTGCCTAGCAAATGCAAAAGCTCTGAGTTCTATCCCTAGTACTGAAAAAGAAAAGAAATTTTAAAAGAAGATGCTTGAAGAAAACATAAGAATTATCACTGGTACCTTAAACTCTGGCTGGACTTCAACATTTCAAACTTGGAGATGAATAATGAACATGAAGAAATTATGTGCCCATTACTAAAGTGTGCTGAATTTAACTACATTATGTAGTTCATATGAGTGGAATCATATCTGTCATTTTGTGCCTGGCTTGTTTCACTTTGCAGTGTCTTCAATGTTTATCCATGTTTTTGCCTGTGTTAGAATTTCATTCCTTTTTACAGCTGAATAGTATTACATTGTTTGCATACAGCATACTTTATGTATCCATGCATCTACTGATGACATTTGGGTGTTTCTATCATTTTGCTATTATAAAAATAATGCTCCCAGGGCCAGGGATTTAGCTCAGTGGTTCCGCCACCTGCCTCGGAAGTGCAAGGTCCCAAGTTCAATCCCCGGTAATAAAAAATAAATAAATAAATAAATAAATAAATAAATAAATAAATAATAATGCTCAGGCTGGGGATTTAGCTCAGTGGCACCGAGCCTGCCTGGCAAGAGCAAGGTCCTAAGTTTGATCCCTGGTACAAAAACTAGTAAAGAGGTGAGCCACTCCCAGCACCGACGTGGAGGTTTCCGTGGTGGCTCCCTGGCCACTGTGCCACCACCACCCCCTGCACAGAGGCGGTGAGCTGCTCTCAGCACCCATATGGAGGCCTCTGGACTGCTGTACCACCACCACCCCCAGCACAGAGGTGGTGAGCTGCTTCCAGCACCCATGTGGAGGCCTCCTGGCCACCATACCACCACCACCCTCTGCACAGAGAAGGTGAGCCGCTGCGCAGGCGCCAACAGCAACCCCACCCCCACCCCAGTTGAAATGAGAAAACACATAAACAAGTCTCAAAACCAGACTTCCTGGTCACCTAAAGCAACTCCAAAGGGAAACGAGATGGAACACTCTGATACTCAACCACCTGGACTCCCTGAACTGTCAACAAAAGAGGATCTCAAAAAAATGAAATCAGAAATAATTTCCCACATAACAGCAGAGATTGTCCCCATAGTGCAAGCCATGACTAGTAAATCTAGAGAGGACACAGATAAAAAAAATAGTGGACCTGAGGAACATGATGGAATCCCAACATGGGAAACAAATGGAATCCACAAAACAGATGCAAACAGATCTCTAGGAGATTAAAAACTCCACTGAAAGTTCACGCAGCAGAATGAGCCAATGTGAGGAAAAAATTTCAGATATCGAAGATAAGATTGCAATTAGTGACTAGAAAAAGAAAAATTTCTCTAAAACTGTGAGAGAC
Source organism: Heterocephalus glaber (assembly GCF_053883595.1). Lineage (NCBI taxonomy): Eukaryota > Metazoa > Chordata > Mammalia > Rodentia > Bathyergidae > Heterocephalus > Heterocephalus glaber. Next base: position 10,032,386 of record NW_028258316.1, on the reverse strand, counting down.
CACAAGAAATCAATCCAGCAGCTGCTGGATGATGCAAAGAACAACATAAGACTGATTGGAGTCAATGAAGAAACAGGAGAGAGTGCAGATGGCATGAAAAAAAAATAGTTCACAGAAGTGGTGGCAGAAAACTTCCCAAATAGGGGGAAAGAAATTGACATACAGATAAGTGAGGCATATAGGACTTCAAATAGCCGTGATCAAAAAACATCTGCACATAGGCATATAATAGTTAAGATTTCAGAAACCCAACAGAAGAACAAAATTCTACAAGCAATTAAGAGAAAAGAAACAAATCACATACAAAGGAAAACCCAACAGAATCACAGCAGACTTCTCAACACAAACCCTCAAGGCAAGAAGATCTTGGAGTGACATATTTCAAGCCCTAAAGGAAAACAGCCACCAACCCAGACTGATGTACCCTGCAAAACTATCTTTCAAAATTGATGGGAGAAATAAGATACTTTCATGACAAAGAGCACCTTAGGAACTTCATGAATACCAAACCAGCACTCCAAAAAATTTTAGACAATATCCTAGGAAAAGACAACGAGCATCACACCACCAGGCAGCCCAGAAGAATGAATCCTTCGGGTGAGACAAGAAATTAAACGCAAAGTGGGAGAATCCAACAAAAAGAAAAAGTCGTGACAATGATAAGTCAATGCATAGTAGCTGTTATAACCATCAATGTTGATGATCTCAATTCACCAATCAAAAGAAATAGTCTGGCAGAATGGGTCAAGAAACAAGATCCAACAATATGCTGCATACAAGAAACATACTTAATTCCAAAAGAAACTCACAGACTGAAAGTTAAAGGGTGGAAAACAATACTCTGTGTGGCAGGAACCCGAAAAAAAAGCAGGAGTAGCTGTCCTCTTTGCAGATCAAGTGGATTTCAAACCAAAATCTGAAACACTTCTGGACCCAAGAATTTCAGATAAGCAATAGTCAACTTGTATGTACAAATCTATTGTGAACATGTGTTTTCATTCCTCTTAAATCAAAACTTAAGAATAGAACTGTTGGTTAGCAGTAATACAAGAAATTTCTATATTGTTTTCCAAAATGGTTTTGTCATTTTACATTCACATTAGCAGTATTAGACAGTTCTAACTGGTTCACACCTAAGCTGACATTTTTTCTTGTAAAACTTTTAACTACATCTCCCTAATGAGTGTATAATACGATCTTGTTATTGCACTTATTGGTATTTTTCTGATTCTAGTGTTGCACACCTTTCCTTGTGCTCTACTGGCTATTTATCATCTTCTTGTGTCTACTTTTTAATTGGGTTGTCTATTAATGAGCTGTAAGTTCTTTATATATTCTGGTCTTAGGTTATATGTATTATAAATATGGTCTGTTTAAGGACTACTTTTCATTTTCTTAACAATGTCATTTAAAGTTCTAAATTTTGATGGAATCTCATTTTTTTCTTTTCTACATCACGTTTTTTGTATCCTAGGAAATTCTTGCCTACCCTCAATTCATGAACATTTTCCCATATAATTTCTTTTTAAAGTTGTGTAGTTTTAGTCTTTCATGTTTAGGTTCATAGAACCTTTCAAGTTATTTTTATATATGGAAATAAAGGGCTGAGGCAAATTTTTTACATACGAACAAAAAAAAAAAGTAATAATAATGCTATGAACACTGGTTTACAAATCTCTTTGGATTCCTGCTTTTAATTCATTTGGTTACATACCCTGGAGTAGAACTGCTGCATCATGTGATAATTTCACATTTAATTTTTGTTTGGTTTGATTTGTTTTTTTTAAAACAAAGTCTCACTGTGCAGTTCAGGTCAGCCTTGAACTCACCATGTAGCCCAGGATGGACCTGAACTTGTGATCCTACCATAGCCTCCCAAATGCTGAGATTACAGGTGTGCACCACCACACCCAGACATGTTTAACTTTTGACGAATTGTCATACTCTAAGATTTTAAAACATAAATATCAATGTATTCAACAGCTTTATGGGAAGTAGTTCTTGTCTCCTGTGTTGATTACTCACATGGTCTAGAGTTACATTATAATTATAATTATAATTATAATAAATATATAAGAAAGGGCCAGGATTTCACATTTAGAAGAGAAAGAACAGTAAAACTAGCAGCTATCATTTATTAACTGTTTAATATGTGCCAGAATCTGAGCTATACATAGTTTTTTTTAACAAGTTTCAATACATTTAATAAGATTACTATCATTGAAAACGTTCTCTGACCATAAAGAAATTAAATTAGAAATCAATAATATATCTAGTAAATCTCCAAAAATTTAGAAATTAAACAATATGTTTCTATATAATTAATAGCTGGACACCTGCCTCACAAGTCCAAGGTCCCGAGTTTGATCCCCGGTACCAAAAAAAAAAAAAAAAAAAAAAATTAAAAAAATAGCTGGAAAAAAGCAAAGGACATTAAAAGTATTATAAATTGAATAAAAATTAAAGTACAACATATTAAAGCAGTTCATGGGAGAAATGTACAGGGCTGAATTCTTTTTTTTTCCTCCTTAAATTCTTTTATTCATACATTTTAGGTATAGAATACATTTACATTTATCACTGGGTGCTTGTACCTATACATGATGTATCTTGGTTTATATTTTTTTTTCCCTATTACTTGGGCGCCCTTCACCCCTACATAGAGTCTTACCATAAACCCTATAAACAAACCTACTTGGTCCTGCTAACTCCACTTTGCAGAGGAGCAAACAGGCCAGACAGGTTATATAACATGCCTAAGACAACAAAGCAGAGCAGTGACAACACCAGAACTCACTTGCTGATCTAAGTCGGTGGCTGCTTTATCCTTATTCATTATTTCTACAATATTTACTGAAGGCTTACTAAGTGCCAGGCAGTATTTTGAGTTGCAGGTGACACAATTAACAAAACATACGTAAAATAATCTTGGCCTAATAGAATTTACATCTAGTGGGATAAGACAGACAGTATAAATACAGTACATAGCTACCGAAAGTTTATAACTGCTCCGGAAGAAAATAAAGCAGACAAGATAAGCTGCAACTGGAAACAGGTTTGATCACCAAGATGAGCTGAGAGCAAACCCTGGAAGAGGTGAGAGAAGAGACCACTAAGGAAACCTGGTAGATCATACTAGGCGGAGGACAAGTCCAAAGACTCCAAGACAGCCTGCCTGTTACATTTGAGGAACAGTGGAGAGGTCCAGTGTGACTGGGCGGAAATGACCAGATTGACAAAAAGGGATGAGGCTGAGGTGCTGGAGGAACCAGTTCACACAGATTGTGTGTGCACTGGAAGGACTTCAGTTTGTAAGGTGAGGGAGCCAAGGAGCCACGCAGCATTCTAAACAGAGGGGCACTGTAACCTGAGGGATATTTCAGAGGCTCCTGCTGGCTACTGTGTCAAGAAGGAAGGACAAAAGCAGAGAAGCCAGTGAGGGGCTACTTAACCACCCATGCAGCAGCTGATGGGAGCAGTGGAGAGGGGGCCTGGTTAAACCAAGTATTTTCTAGAGGTAGACTGAGGCTCACTGATGTACTGCATGTAGGGGCTAAGAAGTGGAGAACGACTCTGTGGCTTCTGGTCTGAGCCACTAGGAGAAAACAGCCGCTGACTAGGATGAGGAGCCAGAGGTATGCAGGTCTGGAGGACTGTGGGAGCCCCACTCTGGATGTGTGAAGTTCGAGAAGCCATTGGACATCGGAGGAAGAATGGAGAAAAGCCAGATGTAATTTGGAGTCCAGAGTTCAAGGGAAGGGTGTAGGTTGGAGTTATAAATTTGGGAGATGTCAGCCTATGCCAATTGCCTCCTAATACTTAACTTTAAAAACACTTAAGTGCTCAACTGCAAAAAAACCAAAATTGATAAATCTGATCAAATTAACCAAAAGTTGAATTCAAAATCATAATGTAGTTCAACAAAATGTCAGGTATTGTGCCAGACACTAATTACACAACAGTACCCAGAACCAGCCAGCCAAGAGATTAGAGTGCGACCTCTTCCTCAATTCATCAGCGTGTTAACAGAACTTTTCTGGGGCGCAGGGAATTCAGTCAGCTAAACAGTTTAGATTTTCTCCTATTTTTCAAACTAATAATGTACCAACTTTCTAAGAGAAATACCAACAAACTGTTATTCAAGTCCTTAAGCGTTGTTCAAAGTACAGTATGTGATAGGGGTGTTTTGGTCTAGGACAAGGTTGTGAACCACAATTCTACCAACAGTTGAGACCAGACCATTCTTTAATGTACGAAGCTGTCCTGAGCACTGTAGGATGTTTGATCTCTACACACTAGATGCCAGTACCATGCTCCTCACTATGTGACAACCAAAAATGTCTTCAGACAATGCTAAATGTCAATGGAGAACAAAATTGCCTCAGGTGAGAACCACCAGTCTCATGTTTAGCAGTAGCAAAGGCTCTATTGGATCTATCCTAATTATCTCAATATGTTCACTATGGACTTCACTGTTAGACATGAATTTCCTCATTTTTCTCTTGTACTTTTGTACAAGCCTCTCTCTTTTAAACAGCCTCTCTCCTCTCAGCTCCCACCTGTGCACTAGTCCATTACTTCTTGCCTCATACCGCATGATTAATTATTCTTTGACCACCAGGATCTAGAACTAGATTTTACTTCAATTATTTTCTTAATCAAAGGACATTCTTTTATTTTTTCAATTTCTTCTCCAAATTCAATTATCTTAGGTTTTCCTGGGTTACACAAATTTAAAGGACAATTTAAGGTCAATGTTGTTAACCATTCACTCTTAGATTTTATATTAAAGAAAACATTATTTTTCTAAGAATTCTAGGGTAAACGGAAGTCAGTGCTACACACTTCATCTTTAAGCCTGCAGGCAGAATTCTAAACCCATTCCAGAGAGATGGGTACCTTCTATTTTTAATGACATCTAGGAAAGGAGAGTCTTGCATACTAAATTTAGACTGTGCGCCAGAGGAAGTAAGCATGTCTAATTTTATGCTCCATATAGCTGTACCTTCACATATAGTTGGCAATAGGCATCCTAATAGGATTATTACCAAAACAGAAATCACACTTAAAAACTACAATCCAAAAATACTAGGAAAGGAAAAAAAAAATACTAGAAAGGGATTCAAGTGGACTCCTGAAATGACAAAAGAACAAAATCATCCTAGTCCAAAACACAGTGGAGCTGACATCCTAACAATTCTTCCTATTATATGAAAACTCATCTCCCAAAAGCACCTGGAAAAATGACAAAGGAGTATCCAGTATGGTGCATACATGTCATACGGCTGTAACTAGATTTAAAAATTTAACTCCAAATCTCAAAGGAGAAAAGTCATGAATGCATTGTACGTTGGTGGAACTTTAAAGGTTATAGCTATACTCCTGCCATTATTGCTTCTTTGCTCTAGACCTTAGAACCCAAGCATTTCATAATCCCCCAAAAGATTTTTATCTAATTCTGGTCAGCAGATAATCTTTGCTGGATTTCAACACATTAAAGGAAAAATAAAAACCACAAATTTTGCAAAATGAAGAGCTTTCTGATATTGTGATTAACTGGGAGGGGTAAAATCCTCTTTTTATTGTCTGCTATAGCAGAAAGCCAAAATCATTCTCATTTTCTTGAAAAAGCTATGACTAGCACTGACACAAAAGTTTAACTGGCCCTAATCAAAATGCTTTCTTGAATTAACCATTTGAGATTGCACCTTCTCAAAGTCAGAAGGGCTTAAGTATTATTTCACACAACATAAACCCCTGGTCAGATCATACTGTTACATTAAGTTCATTCTGTGTGTGTGTGTGTGTGTGTGTGTGTGTGTGTGTGTGTGTGGTCTTGCTAAGTCACTAGTTGCCTAAGATGGACTCAACCTTGTGATCCTCCAGCCTCAGCCTCCTAGCCTGTTGGAATTACAGGTGCGTACCACCACACCATGTTCACATAAGTACAGTATGACTTTTGACCTCTATTATCAATCCCATTAAATCTGGTACAGACTACCAATAAACACAAGTTGATAAAGTTAGGGTAAAGTCTGTATAATATTACAATGGTAGTATTAGTGTAAGTCTAAAAACCTAAGTCATACCAAGGGGTATGGTGCCACACACCTGCAATCCTAGCACTTAGGAGGGAGGAAGATCACTCTCGGAGTCTGAAGAAGCAGACCTTGGATTCAGGCCTAAGCAATTTAGCAATTTGTGAGACCCTGTATCAAAATACAAAAATTTAAGAGCTGCTGGGCCGGGGATTTAGCTCAGTGGTTTTGTCGCCTGCTGCGCTAGCGCAAGGACCCGAGTTTGATCCCCAGTACCAAAAAAAAAAAAAAATTAAGAAGCTGCAATGTAGCTCAGTGCAAAGGTCCTGGATTCAATCCCAGTACCACCACCAAAAAAAGAAAGAGAGAGCCAGCCAGCCAGCTGGGACAGGAGGATTGCCAAAAGTTGGAGGGCAACCTGGGCTACATAGTGAGTTCAAGGCTAGCCTGAACTACAGAGTGAGACCCTGCCTCACAAAAACAAAAACAAGGGCCAGGGATTTAGCTCAGTGGTGCTGCTGCCTGCCTCACAAGTACAAGGTCCCGAGTTAGATGCCCTGTACCGAAAAACAAAAACACAAAAAAACTCCACGAGATAGGTGGACAGGAGGGAATACAGAAAGTTAGGAAAAGAAAAAGAGACAAAGAGGTAGGTTTGTGGCTAAAACAGTAGTCTGATTTGTTTTTCAGGGAATTATTTGACAATGAATTGTAATTAACAGGAGAGCTTTTATTGTGTCATATTATAACTTTTTTTTTGAGATAGAATCTCACTATGTAGTTCAGGCTGGCCTTGAACTCTTTAAGTAGCCCAGACTGGCCTCAAACTCACAGCAATCCTCCTACAGAGTGCTGGGATTACAGGCGTGTGCCACCACACCCAGCCTCATATTCTAATCATTATTTTACCCCCTTAAATTAAATACTGCTGTAGATACAAAATATGTACAGTAGTTGTAATGGTTAAACTTGACTGTGTCAACTGTATTGGCCTGGAGGCCACCCAGGAGATTGGTGGAGCACACTCTGGCTGTGTCTGTCTGGGTCACAGAGGTGTGACGTTGGGTACTAGAGCTGGTCCCTCACTCCTTCCTCTCTGGCTCTGTTCCCATACTCTGCTTCTATGAACTAAGCATCTTTGCTCTGTCATGACCTTCTGCTATGGTGTTCCTGCCTTAGAAACAGCAGACCATGGACTAAATCCCCTGAAATCATGACCCAAATAAACCTCTCCTCCTTTAAACTTTTGGGTGTTGAATATTGTGTCCTAGCAAGAGGAAGGCTGACTAATACAGTAGTCTCCTCCTTCTCCATGGGGAATATGTTCTAAGACTCCTGATAGATGCCTGGAACTGAGGATGGTATCATACTTTATAAATACAGTCATGTATTATATAATAACAGAGACATGTTCTGAAAATTAAGGCAGCTACTATCTCAGTAGGCAATAGTCTTAAGGGACCACCATTATATATGCAATCTGTCACTGACAAATGTTATGTGGTACACAGCTGTATTATGTTTTTTCCTATACAGTAGTACCTAGGTTCATGAATTTAATTTGTTTTATGATTTTGGGGAAGATGCCCATTTTTGTGTTTGTGTAGGGAAGATGGCTGAGGTTGTGTTTGACAAAATTGTGCTTCCGTTCACAAACTTCACATTGAATGACAAACGCTTTTTTTTGAAAACTTAATTGTTTGCAAACAGAAACATTTGTGAGCCAAGGTATTACTGCACAAATATTTATGATAGAGTTAAGTTGAACACAATAAGAAACTACTAACAATAAAATAGAACAATTATATTAATATACTATAACAAAATTGCCAGCATCACTACTCTTGCACTTTTACTAAAATAAGCGTTACTTTAACATTAGCACTGAAACAGTGCAACATTCATTCCAATAATCAAGATGCCCTGGGCTGGGGATTTAGCTCAGTGGTTTCTCAGCCTGCTGCGCAAGCGGCAAGGAACCGAGTTCAATCCTCAGTACCAAAAAAAAAAAAAAGATGCCTACTCAATGATGAATGGGCAGGTGGCATTTACAGCAAGAATACACTGGACAAAGAGGTGATTCACATCCTGGGCTGGACAGAGCTGGATGGTGCAGGATTTCATCCCACTACTCAACAACATGGAATTTAAAACTTAAGAACTGCTTATATCTAGAATTTTCCCTTTACTATTTACAGGCTAAAGCTATGAAAGGGAAACTATAATGAGGAACCACTGTATTTCAAACTAACAACCATTTTCAAATTTAAATCAAAATTGTCTACCCCAAAATATGTACACTAAGCATGAAGAATGTCATCTTTTGTTTGGTCATATAACAGCAACTTCAAATTTCATGTGGAATTTGCTAGAGAATCATGAAAATATTTTTCTCAGCTGCTTCTGTGTCATCATCTGGTATGCAGGTGGTTAACTGCATTTCATATTTTATCACAAAAGAATTTTTTATTACTCATTAAAGTAAGCCTCCCATAACACTTGGGTTTTTTTGTAACAATGTAATTAAGATGTGATTCACATACCATAAAGCTCACCTCCTTATACTGTATAGTTTATTGATTTTTATTGAACTTCAAGGGATCTTCAGAACAGAGGAGGGGGGAATGGGTCCCCCATGTAGAAGCAGTCCAGCAGGCTTAAATAACTTAACAGTAACCTCTCAGTTCTGAGAACCTAAAGCTATTCTCAATTTATTTAAATTGTAACACTGTTTTGTTTACCGAATGTTAACAGTCTTCAAGGAGGCTTCACAGTTTTTACCTTTGCTGGTAGGGAAATGATAAAGCAGCTTTTAGTAGTCAGCAGGTGGTGGGAAAATCAAAGCCATCACACACCTTTGGAATTTCACATAAGTCACTACTGAGACAGACATTAAGGCAAAGCTCTAGTTTCCTAAGTACAAAATCCACTGCTATTCCCTAAGGTCACTGAGGACATTACTTGTACTTTAACAGTACCTGTCTTGTTTCTCTTCCCCACAAAATAAAAGAATCCTAATAGAAGTTCTCTAAAATCCCTTCAGGCTCAAAAATCACTCAATTCTTTACAATGTATCTGAATATGTATTGCAAAAATGGGAAATGTATTTTAGAAATAAAGAAAAGCACAGATACCCAGATAATTGCTTGTCATTTTCTATACTTCCATTTTTAGCATAAAAAAGGAAATTGCTTAAATTATATTTTTTAAAAATTATTATATTTTAACCTCAAGAAATAAAACCCCTCTTCATAAATCTCTAAACCTTACACTAAGAAGATAAACATTTACAGAAGAAAAGATATTAAAGTCAATATTTAGTTAATACAATTTTTCCAAATTTCTTAAAATTTGGTTTAAATGTTCTAAACAGTTTGACTTACATAAGTGTAAACTCTGACCATCTTCAACATAAAAGCACAATAAAATTTATAAGCATTGGAAAATTCATTCCCAATAGCATATCCAACCAGTAAAACGTTTTTGTTTTTTTTTGGTACCAGGGATCGAACTCAGGTCCTTGCGCTTGCAAGGCAGGCGGGGGAACCACTGAGCTAAATCCCCGGCCCCCCAATAAAACTTTTTAGCTTTGAAAGTTTATTTCCTGTCTGGCATTCCTAGGAATCTAAGTTTGACAGCTTCTCTGAACAAAGTTCTACTATAAGACTTCTCTGACCTCTCTTTGAGGCTGTAAACTGCTAAGTACTCTATCTACCTATCTATATTTCTTTGTTTTGTTGTTGTTCGGGAATTGAATGTTTTTATTTTTTTGTTTGTTTGTTTGTTTGTTTTGGTTCCGAGGAGGATGGAAGGGACCTTGCGCTTGTGAGGCAGGTGGCAGCACCACTGAGCTAAATTCCAGGCTCTTGTTTTTTGAGACAAGGTCCTGCTATGTAGTTCAGGCTGGCTTTGAACTCACTTAGGTAGCCAGGTTAGCCTTGAACTTGTAGCAATCCTCCTGCTCCAAATACATACCATTCTCCAAAATAAGGAACCAGTAGTCTTTGGAAAAATGCCTGATTCCATGACTGAGACAGGAAATATACAAGATGAACCTAGAGTACATGGTAATACCAGAAAGTTAGTGCTTTAAAAACAAACAGTCAGGGGCCCAGGAATTTAGCTCAGTTTGATCCCCAGTTCCAAAAAACAAACAAACAAACAAACAAACAGTCGGAGGCTGAGGATGTAGCTCAGTGGCACCATATTGCCTGGCAAGTGCAAGGAACTGAGTTCAATTCCCAGTACTGAAAAAAAAAAAAAAAAAAAAAAAAAGCCAGGCACATGGCTGTAGTCCCAGCAGTTGGGAGGCTGAGGCAGGAGAACAGCCCAAGTTCAAGGCCAGCCTGAACTACAAATTGAGACCCTGTCTCAAAAAGAAAAGTAAGAAAAACAAATAGAACAAAACCTACAATGATTGTTAAATGCCAAAAGAATACAGCAGCAGCTGAGAGACCTCTCAAAGTCGAAGTTGGAATAATTTGAGCAACAAAATAAATAAAATGCTGGTAGATTATAATTTATCATAAAGGGCCAGGAATATAGCTCAGCTGCCCTGTGGCTGCCTGGCAAGTGCAAGGTCCTGAGCTCAATTCTCAGTACTGGGGGAAAAAACTTAGTATAAAATAAGTATTCATGAATTGACTGTTCAAATATATGATTAAATATGAAGAAGAACTTGCATGAATCTCTGGGGATACACTGCCTTCGAGGAGGTCGATCACAACTTCCACTGCCTAAGTGTGGGCTGTACTTGATGACTGCCTACTACAGTGCACAGAAGAAATGGAAGAACAAAGGAGTAAGTTTACAGTAAAGAGATCTGACAAAGCCCATTTCAGCCACATTACCAAGGTTACCATAAACTATGGAGGGAGCAGGTACCACCCTGCAAATGATGGGATGGGAGGGACATCTTACTCTGTGGACTTTCTCCCCAGAACCCTAAGTTCAATTTTTTTATGAGAAAAACTCCAGATAAATCCCAATTGAGAGATGTTCTACAAAATACTTAACCACCACTCCTCAAAACTATCAAGGTTATCAAAAATAAGAAAGGGTCTCGTGTGGTGGTATATTCTTTTAATCCCAGCAGTCTGGGAGGCTAAGGCAGGAGGATTCAAGTTCAAGCCGATGCTAGGCAACTTAGCAAGACCTTCTCTCAAAATAAATTTTAAAAGGACTGTGGATGTAGCTCAGTGTGAAAGTACTTCACTTCCATTCCTAGCAATGAAGTGGGGGGAGGTGGGGGAGAAAGACAGCTAAATGGTTCGGTCTGAGGAAGTGTCACTGATGAGGGGCCTACCAAGAGGAAATGTGATGACCACATACGATGTAGAACCCTGGGTGGAAAGAAAAAGGACATTTTAGAAACAATTTTTAGAAAGCGGAATAACATCAATTTTAGTTATTCTTTTATAGATACCCATAACCATATTTTTCCTCTGATCTCTCATGTTATATGCCCATTGTAACAGAAGTGGAAAGTCCAGAAAGTATAAAGAAATCAACAGCTGGGCCTGGTGGCACATGCCTGTAATCTTAGCTGCTCAGGAGACTGAGGCAGGAGGACTGCCAAGTTTGAGGTCAGCCTGGGCAACTTAGCAAGATCTTCTCTCAAAATAAAATAAAAAAGGGCTGGGGGTGTAGCTCAGTGGTAAGCACCTAGCAAGGCAAAGTCCTAGGTACAATTCCCAGTACTATAATAAATAAATAAAGCCAAAATCCGTCTCCCTGAAGGTAACCATGACTGATCCAAGGCTGTGGCATCCACACTGCTTGGGCACCTTTGCAGCACCACAGCAAATTGACAAGCTAGTACCAGATTTTCAAGGGAAATGCAGTGACATCTGTCCCGTTGGACAATATGCAGACTTTAAGCTTTGGGTGATCCAGTTTTTACATTAGCTCCCTATATGTTCTTTTTACTAATGTCTTCTCCTTGAGAAGCTGGTTTTCCAGTATATGGTGGTTTTTTTTAAAAATGTGAAAATCATACGGTCCAAGAAACGAAGCGACAGTGCTCAGTGACTCCAAGGTTTGAGAAACTGCACTATGCCTAACACATTTCTCATTAATTATTCTGGTTATTGAAGGATTAAATAAAAATTTTCTTTATAAAAACTCAGATATGGGCCAGGGATTTAGCTCACTGGTTCCGCCGCCTGTCTCACAAAAGCAGGTCCCGAGTTCGATCCCCAGTACCAAAAAAAGGGGCTGGGGATTTAGCTCAGTGGTTCTGCTGCCTGCCTTGAAAGTGCAAGGTCCCAAGTTCAGTCCCCAGTACCAAAACAAACAAAAAACAAAAAACAAAAAAACCCAGTACCAAAAAACCAAAACAAAACAAAACTCAGATATTATTGGATACCTGCTACAAATGGCTAAAATTTTAAAATATCAAACACTACCAAGGAGACAGAGAAATGGGAACTCTCAGCTGAGTCGAGTATACGATCACTTTAAAATACAACTGTCAGGCCGGGGATTTAGCTCAGTGGTTTCACTGCCTGCTGCACACAAACACAAGGACCCGAGTTCGATCCCCCGTACCAAAAAAGTAAAATAAAATACAACTGTCAATATTTAGTGACATTTGTATGACACAGAAATTCTTTAGCTGTATACCACAAAGAAACTCTTGCACCAACACTTACTTAAAATATGTTTGTAGTGGCACTGTTGGTAACTTAGAAACAAATCAGTTGGCCACAGAGAAGAATGGATAAATTGTGAAACAATCATGTAACTGAATACCAAATTAGTGAAAATGGATAGAATATATCTATGTATACCAACATGAATATATCTCAAACTTGTAATAGCGAATTAATGGGGCTGGGAATACAGCTCGGCAGCACAGTGCCTGCCTAGCAAGCACAAGGCCCTGAGTTTGATTCCCAGAACCTCCCCCAAAAACGAAAATGAATGAAGCAAACTGAAGAATGTATACTGTATGATTCTATATACCAAGGAGTATATTTACAGTTTAATCTATGTCCCAATATTTCAACTATATAGTTACAATAATATCTACATGCTATAAAATGATTTTTTAAATGTAAGAGATTGCAAACAATTCAAAGTAGTGCTTTCTTCTGCGGAGGGAAGGAAGTGACTGTCAGAGAACACATCAAGTACTTCCAAGGTATCAATAATGTACTTCCCCCTACCCTGTACTGAGGACTGAACCCAGGGGTGCTAAGCTACAGCCCCAGTTCTATTTTACTTTATTGTGACACAGGTCTTACTACGTTCCCCAGGCTGGCCTCAAACTTTCAGTCTTCCTGCCTCACCTTTCTGAGTAAGTAGCTGGGATCATGGGTGTACGTCACTGCTCTCAGCTGATAATGTACAGTCTTTTTTTTTGTTTCTGTTTTTTTGGTTTTTGGTACTGGGGATCGAACTCGAGACCTTGCGCTTTCAAGTGGAACCACTGAGCTAAATCCCCGGCCCAATAATGTACAGTCTTAAAGGTGACCAGTGGAAACAAATTTGTCATAGATGCTTTTTTGTTATTGTGTGTATATGATTTCATTTCAAATAATTAAAAATTATTCATTCAACAAAATATTTGTTGAACATCTACTGTGTTCTATATATCTTCTCTGGTTTATAAACAAACATCTCTTCCCTAAGCAGAGGGAAGAAGACAAAAACCAAAATCAGAATGAATAACTGGGAGGAGGGGAATACAGACACACACTCTCTTCTCTTTTTTTATTTAAAAAAACAAAAAATATAGCATAGAAATGAATATGAATCAGGAGTATGGGACAGATTACAATATAAAATAATAAATTTATTTTGGGATCTTTAACTTTTTATTACAAATAAAGTTTTATTACAAATAAAAACACTACATTTTTACCAGTTTAAAAGAAACTAGGAAAAAATATAAGAAATGAAACCATCAAGAATATATAGAGAAGGGCCGGGGATTTAGCTCAGTGGTTTCGTTGCCTGCTACACAAGCACAAGGGCCCGAGTTCTATCCCCAGTACCAAAAAAAAAAGAATATATAGAGAGCAAGGGCCAGGGATTTCACTCAGTGCCACCTCCTGCCTCGCAAGCCCAAGGTCCTGAGTTGGATCCCCGGTACCAAAAAAAAAAGAACCAAGTGTGGTGCCACACACCTGTAATCTCAGCACTGGGGAGGCTGACGCAGGAGATCTCTGTCAGTTTGAGGCCACTCTGGGCTACACAGCAAGACCCTGTCTCAAAACGAAAAGATAAGGGCCAGGGATTTAGCTTAGTGGTTCCACTGCCTGCCTTGCAAGCGCAAGGACCCCAGTTCGATCCCCAGTAGCAAAAAAAACAAAAACAAAAACAAACAAACAAAAAGAAAAGATTGAGAAAACCATTCTGTGCTTTCAGTGGTATATCCTGAGAATATAGTAAAAAGCCAAATATAGTTTCTCACTCAGTGATGACTGAAGACTTCTGTGACCAACCATTGAGGTTGTCTTCTGCTACACCAGGCAATGGAGCAATGTCCTCTAACTGAATCTAATTGTGACTCTAGCTACCTGGTGACAGCACCAGAACCCACAGGTTGAGATCTGAGCCCCATCAGAGCCCCCAAAGACCACCCCTCCCCACTTCAGATACTATCTGTAAGCTCTAGGCTTTTTCCTGTCCTTCTGAACAACCAGCTAAAATTGGGGTTCTCACAACCCCCTCAAATTCAATTAAGTTGATCAGCTCACAGAACTCAGAGAAGCACTGATGTCTACTGGAATATTACAGAGGCTATTACAGAACATACAAATGAGCAGCTCAGGAAGAGACACAGAGGGCATGGTTGGGAGCCCAGAGCTTCCAAGCCCACTCAAGCATGCCACCCTCCAGGAATACCTGACTATCTGGCTCTTTGGAGGTTCTCACTCAGACACCTTCTTAGACCTAGGCTTTTATGGAAACCATTATGCAGGCAATTTGAGTAAATCACTGGCCACAGGTGCTCAGCTTTCAGGCCTCCTCCTCCTCCTCCTCCCCCTCCCCCTCCCCCTCCGCCTCCTCCTCCTCCTCCTCCTCCTCCTCCTCTTCCCAAGTCTGAGGGTGTCACCAAAAGCCATGGTCTTTCTAGTGACCAGTCAGCACCCGAAGCTACCTAGGGGCTGCCAGCCCAGCATATAATAACACACTTACAGTTCAAAGATTCCAAGATTCAAGGTCATGAGTTTGATCCCTGGTACCACCAAAAAAAAAGATTCCAAGATTCCAAGTATTGTGGAAAATAAAGATGAAGACCAAACATATACTTCGCAATATCTCAAGTATTCTTGAGAATGTCAAGTAACTTATCCTTCAGAATATAAATAAAAGTACCTGGAATACCTAGAATTTTTTTCCCCTTGTACTGGGGATTGAACCCAGGGTCTTCACACCGAACTACACACATCTCCATCCCTTTTTAATTTTTATTTTATATTTTGAGGCAAGGTCTCACTAAACCACCGAGTTACCCAAACTGGACTCAAACTTGCAATCCTCCTGCCTCAGCCTCCCAAAGTTAGAGGATTATAGGTGTGCACCACCACAAGCAGCTACAAATCTAGACACTTTATTTTATTTGTTTCTTTACTTCTCTACTTTCAAGACAGGGTCTCACTTTATAGTTCAGGCTGGTCTTGAGCTCACTATGTAGCCCAGGCTGGCCTCAAACTCAGTGATCCTCCTGAGTGCTGGGATTACAGGCATCTACTACTACACCCAGCTAGATACTTTTAAAATGTAACCTAAAAATAGGATAAAGCCTAGCATCTCTGCATTCATTTTTGCATCCTTTATTTTCTTAAAATTCCTTTATTTCCTTAAAACTTTGGGTGAGATACCTGCTCAGCTCTGCACCTTCACACGTTAATAATCACTTAAGGAGGATCTGTCTAAAACTAGCATTACAAGGTTGATTAGCCCTCAAGCTATCTAGCCTATCTCATTTCCCTTGAAGTTCATCAAGATAAGAGTAACTAAAGTAATTTTCAGGATTTACAGGGTTATCTAATGTCCAGTTCCAGACCCCCTAGGGCAGTGGTGAGGAACCTACAGCACATCTCCACATTTTGCAGCCTGCTATTTGTTATCATTGAAACCTCTAAAAGGTTCACCATCACTGCCCTAGAGCAATTCCTAGAAGTCTCCAGTTACTCTTTTACCTGCAGTTACACTGGGTTCCAGGGAAACCAGAGCCTCACCCGAACCAAACACTCCATGACTGACCCAAGGGCACCTCTCACCATGGGAACCCAAATGCTCCCTCGAGCAAGGATGGCGGTTCCAGAACCTCCAGAACCAGTCCTGAGATAATGATCAACCAGGATCACCTATGCTGCCAGCTATGCCAACACCTCACCTTTGCCTTTTTCTCCTTTTCTACAAAACCAAAGTACCTGTCAATTCCCTTCAAGATAGATCTTCAGCCTTCTTTTGTGTGTTTGTTACCTACTTTTCTCTCTTTGCTGAGACAAAATACCTGACACACAAAGCTAAGAGAGGAAAGGGTTTATTTGGCTTAGCATTGGTAGAGGTTTCAGTCTATAATCAACTGGCTCCAAGGCAGGGTGTTAGAGGGGCAACACTTCATGGCAGCAAAACAACAAGGGGGCCGGGGATTTAGCTCAGTGGTTCCACCACCTGCTTCGCAAGCGCAAGGTCCCAAGTTTGATCCCCAGTACCAAAAAAAAAAAGTAACCCTAACAGTGTCTTTCTGCCTCTTTTATCTTATTCAGACTACCAGGATTAGGGTGATGCCAAACCAATCATTCACTTGTAGTGGTTTAATAATCACACACCCTTAATCCTAGCATCACATACTCTAGATTCAGCCACCTATGATCGCATGACAGTTTGGGGCAACATCTAGACCCAAACCATAACAGCATGTGCAGTACAGGCGAGGGGTGGGGGGCTTGGGGGTGTCTGAAGCCAGGGCCTTCACACCAAGCTTCAAGAGGACAAGGCTGAGGCAGGAAGATTGCCAAGTTCAACCCAAGCCTGGGTAACTCAGCAACTTAGCAACATGCTATCTCAAAGTGAAAAATAAGAGCTGGGGATATAGCTCAGTGGCTTGCCAGCCTGGCAAGCACAAGGTCCTGCGTTCAAACCCCAGTACCGGGAAAAAAAAAAAAAAAAGTAAAAAATACAATATAAAGGGCTTACAATGTAGCTCAGTGCAAAAGCCCTTTTAGTTGTACTTTTAAAGAAAAAAAAATACAGAATTTGCAATCACCCTTGAGTGTAGCCTTTCTCCTTTGTGTTCACAGAGGCCAATTAGGCCTTAATTCTCCTCTGTTCTTCAATAGGACACTGCTATAGTCATTACATAGAGGCCAGTCCCACCTTCCCATGCCTCTGGCCAACAACAAACACTGTCATATCCTGAGGCTACATCCTGGCAAGACCAGTACAGCACTGAAAACCTGTAATTCTGATATTAAGATAATGACATTGTAGAGCCAAGAGGAAGGGGCTCCTGGGCCCCCATTCCAACACTCCCAGCCCAGAGGCAGGGGCCTCCGGGCCACCATTCCACCACTCCACCACTCCAAGCACAGAGGAGGTGAGCCATGCGAACGCCAACAGCACACCACCCCCATCGAAATGAGAAGACATGTAAACAAGTCTCAAAACCAGAATTCCAGATCACCTACAGCCAGCCCAAAGGGAAAGGAGATGGGGGGACTGGGGATTCAGCTCAGTGGTTTGGCCACCTGCTGCGCAAGTGCAAGGATCCGAGTTCGATCCTCGGCACCAAAAACAAAAAAGGGAAAGGAGATGGAACACTCTCATATGCAACCACCTGGAATCCCTGAACTAGCAATGAAAGAGGATCTGGAAAAAACGAAATCAGAAATAATTTCTCACATTACAGGAGAGATTGTGCCCACAGTGCAAGACATGATTAATAAATCTAGAGAGGACACAGATAAAAAATAGAGGAGCTGAGGAACATGATGGAATCCCAACATAGGAAACAAATAGAATCCATAAAACACATACAAACAGATTTCCAGGAGATTAAAAACTCCATTGAAAGTCCATGCAGCAGAATGAGCCAATGTGAGGACAGAATTTCAGATATAGAAGATAAGATTGCAATTAGTGACCAGGAAAAGAAAAATTGCTTCAAAATTGTAAGGGACCACAAGAAATCAATCCAGCAGCTGCTAGATAATCCAAAGCAAAATAACATAAGACTGATTGGAGTCAACTAAGAAACAGGAGAGAGTGCAGATGACATAAAAAAAAAAACTGTTCACAGAAGTGATGACAGAAAACTTCCCAAGGAGGGGAAAAGAACTTGATATACAGATAAGTGAGGCATATAGGACTCCAAATAGCCTTGATCAAAAAAAATCTACACACAGGCATAAAACTGTTAAGATTCCAGAAACCCAACAGAAGAACAAAGTTCTACACGCAGTTAGAGAAAAGAAATAAATCACATCAAAGGAAAGCCCATCAGAATCACAGTGGACTTCTCAACGCAAACCATAAAGGCAAGAAGAGCTTGGAGTGATGTATTTCAAGCCCTAAAGGAAAACAGCCTCCAATCCAGACTGATGTACCCTGCAAAACTATCTTTCAAAATTGATGGAGAAATAAGATACTTTCATGACAAAGAGCACCTTAGGAACTTCATGAATACCAAACCAGCACTCCAAAAAATTTTAGATAATATCCTAGGAACATATAATGAGGATCACAACCCAAGGAAGCATAGCAGAAAGAATCCATGAGGCATGACAAGAAATTAAATGTAAAGAGGAGAATCCAACAAAAAGAAAAAGCCATGACAATGATAAGTCAATACATATCAGTTGTAACCATCAATGTTAATGGTCTCAATTCACCAATCAGAAGAAATAGACTGGCAGAATGGGTCAAGAAGCAAGATCCAACAATATGCTGCATACAAGAAACACACTTAATTCAGAAAGAAACTCATAAACTGAAAATTAAAGGGTGGAAAACAATACTCCATGTGATGGGAACCCGAAAAAAAGCAGGACTAGCTATCCTCTTTGCAGATCAAGTGGATTTCAAACCAACACTGATTAAGAGAGACAAAGGACACTATATCCTTGTAAAGGGAACAATCCAAGAGGAAGAGATGACAATCATAAATATCTATGCACCAAACACTAGTGCACCCAACTATATAAAACAAATACTAGTGCACTAATACAATAGTGGGGGGGGAACCTCAATACCCCACTGTCACGAATAGATAGATCAACTAGACAAAAAATAAGTAATGAAATACTAGAACTCAATCGAACTCTTGAACAAATGAACCTAACAGATGTTTACAGAGTGTTCCACCCCATCAAATCAGAATACACATTCTTCTCCGCTGCACATGGGTCGTTCTCCAAACTAGACCACATACTCATTCAAAGAACATGTTTAAGGGCCAGGGACTTAGCTCAGTGGTTTCGCCACCTGCTGCCCAAGTGCAAGGACCCAAGTTCAATCCCCGGTACCAAAGAACATGTTTAAGTAAGTGCAAAGGAATTGAAGTTATCCCCTGTATATTATCAGACCATAGTACAATGAAATTGGAGATCAACAGCAAAAGAAACCACAAAAATTACATAAACACATGGAAATTGAACAACATACTTCTGAATAACCAATGGATCACAGAGGAAATTAAAGAAGAAATCAGACAGTTCCTTCAATTAAATGACAATGACAATACAACATATCGGGATCTATGGGACACAATGAAAGCAGTCTTACGAGGGAAATTCATATCAGTGAATACACATATTAGGAAAACAGAGTGAGCCCAATTAAACAACCTGATGCTGAACCTCAAGCTTCTAGGAAAAGAAGAGCAGGACAAACCCAAAGCTCATATAAGAGAGGAAATTATAAAGATCAGACCAGAAATCAAGTCAATGGAGACTAAGAGAATGATACAAAAAATTAATGGATCCCCGGTACCAAAAAATAAAAATTAAAAAATAATAATGAAGCCAAGAGTTGGTTCTTCACAAGAATAAACAAAATTGACAAACCCTTAGCCAACCTTATCAGAAAAAGGAAAGAAAAGGCCCAAATCCATGCAATTAGGAATGAAAAGGGTGAAATTACAACCATCCCAGAAGAAATCCAGAAGATCATCAATACCTACACTTCCAGAATATATACACGAATAAGATGGAAAACACAGAAGAAATAGACAGATTCCTAGATATGTATAAATTACCAAAGTTGAACGAAGACCTAAAAATTCTAAACAACCCAATATCAACCAATGAAACTGAAAACATAATTAAAAACTTACCGGGCCGGGTATTTACCTCGGTGGTTTCACCGCCTGCTGCACAAGCGCAAGGACCCAAGTTTGAGCCCCAGTACCAAAAAAACCCAAAAACATCAACTAAGAAAAGCCCAAGTCCTGATGGCTTTACTGCTGAATTCTACAAGACATTTAGAGAGGAACTATTGCCACTTCTGTTTAAACTGTTCAATGAAATTGAAAGGGAAGCAATACTCCCAAATTCATTCCCGGAAGCAAGCATCACCTTGATCCCCAAAGCACAGAAAGACCCAACCGAAAAGGAGAACTATAGGCCAATCTCACTAATGAACATAGATGCAAAAATCCTTAATAAGATAATGGCAAATAGAATGCAGAAGATCATCAAGAAGATCATACACCCTGATCAAGTGGGATTCATCCCAGGGATGCAGGGATGGTTCAATATATACAAATCAGTCAATGTAATACACTGTATCAATAGAGCCAAGGACAAAAACCATATGATCATCTCCATAGATGCAGAAAAAGCATTTGACAAAATCCAACATGCATTTATGATAAAAACCCTACAAAAAATTGGAATGGATGGTCTCTACCTCAAACTGATAGAAGCCATCTATGAAAAACCAATAGCCAACATCATACTAAATGGTCAAAAACTGAAATCCTTCACACTAAAATCAGGAACAAGACAAGGATGTCCACTATCTCCACTCTTGTTCAATGTCATTTTGGAAACATTAGCCATGACAATTAGACAAGAGAAAGAAATAAAAGGAATAAAGATAGGAAATGAAGAAGTCAAATTGTCATTATTTGCAGATGACATGATACTCTATATAGAAGACCCCAAGTACACCAAAAGTCTCTAGACTTAATAATCAAATTCAGTAAAGTAGCTGGATACAAGGTCAACACACAAAAATCAATAGCTTTCCTCTCCACAAACAACAGACTCACTGAGGAAGAAATAGGGCAAACAATTCCTTTCACAATAACATCCAAAAAACTGAAATACCTAGGAATCAATTTAACAAAAGAAATCAAAGACCTCTTCTCTGAAAACTATACCACTCTGAAAAGAGAGATTAAAGATGATATCAGAAAATGGAAAGACATCCCTTGCTCCTGGGTAGGAAGGATCAATATAATGAAAATGGCCATACTTCCAAAACTGCTATATAGATTCAATGCATTCCCAATTGAAATCCCAGCAGCATACTTCACAGACCTGGAGAAAACAATCCAAAAATTCAATTGGAACAAGAAGAGACCCAGAATAGGAAAAGCAATTCTAGGTAACAGAGATACGGCAGGGGGTATTACAACCCCCAACTTGAAACTATACTACAAGGCTACTGTGATAAAAACAGCATGGTACTGGCAAAGAAACAGACCTGAGGACCAGTGGAACAGATTAGAAGATGCCGAAACAACTCCAAACACACTCATCCACATTATCTTTGACAAAGGATCCAAACACCCTCACCAGAGGAAAGATAGTCTCTTTAATAAATGGTGCTGGACAGTTTGTAATAGCTAAAGCTTGGAAGCAGCCCAAGTGCCCATCAACTGGAAACCGGATAAAGAAAATGTGATTTTTTAATAAAATAGAGTACTACTCAGCCATAAAAAATGAGAAATTAGAGACATTTATACCTAAATGGTTGCACATTGAGGAGATACTCAAGTGAAATAAACAGGACACATGTGTAAATACTGAATAGTTTCTCTAGTGTGGAAAACTGAAAGTGTAAATAACGACTAAAAGGTATAATAGATAATGTGAAATAGGAAGAAAAGGGGCAAAGGGGAAGGGGAAGTGGGAGGGGTAGGGGAAAGGAAAGAAGGGAATGGAATTGATATGAGAAAATGAAAAAAATGGAAGCAAAGTCTTTGTAAACAAGGAGGGATGGAGGGGTTGAAGGGAGGACAGGGGAAGGAGGAAATATAAGAACCAAGAAAGACTATGTAAAGGTGCAAATTTCCAATGATGAATGTCATTATATTGTATACCTAAAATGTACCAATAAAATAAATTTTTTAATGACATTTTAGAAACAATAAATGAAGGAAATTTATTAATTGCAAAAAAAAAAAAGTACAGCAGAACACAAGCCCGGGTTATTTACTTTTTTTTTGGTTTATTTACTGTTTTCACTTCTTCCAACACAGCAAACCTGGGCAACTCTCTTTCAGCAGCAAATGGGTCTGCCCATTCCCTTTTCATCTGCAAGCTGCCCTTTTCCTCCAGCCCAGAAAGCAGCTGCACTGGACACAGCATCCTAATGTGTATGTCCACTTCAAACCTCTGTGGATGGCTTGCACTGTAACCTGGCAGACAGTGAAAATACACATCTGAGATCACCCATATTGCTAATAGCCCTTCAATGTGGTTTTAAGATGTGAATCATTTCTCCACACACCCTCACACTGCTCTTAAGTATGCCCTGTATCTTTCCCTAATAAATCTTTCTCATGCCTCTTTGTACTGACACATTCTGAAAATTCTTTTTCTGAGACGGGAGTCACCAAACCTGCATACTTACTATAAAGGGGTGGGTTAAGTTCCTTATTTCAGCCTCAGGGACCCTCAGACCCAGCCTGTGACATCAGCCCAGCCCTAAAACCTAGTTTAGAATTTTTTCTCTTACCTTTTCCCTAATCTTTTTTCCCCAAAGAGGTCATTCTGGTCTTCACTTCTTCAGTGAACCTTTAAGCCCTGAACAATTAAAACATGTGTTTTAATTTGTCCCTCAGCCTTTCCAACATCCTTGTCCCTAACTTTTTGGGAGTACTACCTGCCCTGCCATTTCAGACTGCAACCTCTCTGCTGATTTTCCTTCTCCTTCCCTAGTTTAAAATTAATAATACCTAGTGGTCATGGGGGTTCATGCCAGTAATCCTAGCACTTGGGAGGCTGGGGCAGGAGGACTGCAAGTCTGAGGCAGCCTGGGCTACACAGCAAGACCCTGTCTCAAAAAAACAGAAACAAATACACAAACACCCATACTACAAGTAGCAGTAGAAGTAGTGGTCATTGTTAGTAGAAATGAACAGTCAGCATTTGGGGGCAGGCACTGTCTAACCACTTTATATATACAGATCACTGAAGTCTCACAACAAACCTATTAAGTAGATACCATTTTTAGAGATGAAGAAATTGATTTACAAAGAACATCTTGCCTTCTAAGGTCAAACACCTGGCCTTCCTTAATCATTCCAAAGTTACTTCTAATTATTTTATTTATTTATTTATTTATTTTTGGTACCAGGGATTGAACTCGGGTCCTTGCAGTTGCACAGCAGGCAGTGAAACCACTGAGGTAAATCCCCGGCCCTACTTATTATTAATACGCACATAACCTGCTAAATTAGAAGTACATAAGAATCGAGTTATCTGAATAGGGATGTTATTGTCCAATTTTTGCTTTCTTTAGTAAACAAACTGTAATTTAATAAGTGAAATGAAAATCAATAAAGGAAAAGGACATATTATCCATTTTTTTTCTTTCAGGAAACTAACAGTGCTCTTAAAGACAGAAATGCATGTTGTTCTAATGATTGAGGCAGTCTAACTACACTCTGGAAAAATTGAGTACCAATCCAATTATCATCTGCTGAAGAGTTAGTTGTTGACTTATTTATAGGTTTTTTGTTTTGTTTTGTTTTTTTGGTACCGGGGATCAAATTTATAGGTTTTTATTAAGTAGGATTCTCGAGTACAGATTAAAGACAGTAACTTGGACTTTCTTCACCCCGTGACTAAATGAATTCAATGGCCTATGTCAGTGATGGTGAACCTTTTAAGAGACAAGTGCCCAATCTGCAACCCTAAACCCACTTATTTATCACAAAGTGTCAACACTGCAATTAAACCTGAATATTAAGGTTTTAGTTTAGAAAAAACAACTCGTACATTAATATATTTTGTCTTAGAAGAAAAACACAGTAACAGAGCTTTTAATGATACAAACAGCTTTTTCTTGAAAGATAAAAGTTTGCATTTGCCATGCTGAGTCGACATGGCTCGGAAGGCTCTGTGTGACCGCTGCAGCATGTGTGCCATTGGTTTGTCACCACTGGCTATGTTATGATTTATATCTAGATGTCCCCTACACCCTCATGAGATCACAGGTGGTACCTTTGAAAGATGACTGGATGATAGGGACATTATAGTTCATGTGCTGTTAGAAGGTGGGGCCTAGTTGGAACAGGTAAGTTACTGTGGGGGTGACCCAGAAGGTTGTATCTTCCTTTGTAGCTCCTCCCTTGACTCTGCTTCCTGTCTACCATGCCATGAGCAGCTCTCCTTTGCCAGGCCATCCTGCCTTGCAGCCAGCCAGCTATCGTGGCCTGAAATGTGAGAAAAAATAAACCTCTCTTCCTTAAGTTGCAGGTGCAGTATTTTGTCCTAGAAAGGAGGAAGTGACTAAGATAGCCTGTTTCACTTTTCTCATTGCTGAGACAAAATACCCAACACCCAAAGTTACAGGAGAAAAGGTTTATTTTGCCTCACATTTTCTAGAGGTTTCAGTCCATAATTGGCTGATTCCAAGGCAGGGTGACATGACAGAGGGGCATCACAGAGGAGAAAGTTCATGGCAAGCAGAAAGTAGCAAAGCAACAAATTAGTGAAGAAACAAGTCCAAGCGACCTTAGCAGCTTCTTTCTGCCCCTTTTATATTCTATATAGGCTATAGGGCTTAGGGCAGGTGCTAAACCAATCAGCGGACTGATTTAGTAACCATACACCCATAATCCCACCATCACACACCCTAGACCCAGCCACCTCTGAAAAGTGCCCCCATGACTGCATGAGGCTTTGGAAGGACATCTAGACACAAGGCATAACACAGCCTAATAGTAATTATCTTCAGAATCCAACAAGAGAGAAAAAGAGGGAGAGTAGGTACTTCCTGGAATAAAAGAGTAATAAAGTAAGGAAAATAAGGAATCTTCCATTAAAAACCAAACACAATAATTTGGAACCATTCCATTAATCTAGAATAATTTGATACCACTTAGTTTGCTATCTTCACTTTAGCAGCTACCACAAAACAGATTTTCCCATTTCTTTTTCATTGAGGGTCAGGAAAAACATCTTACTTTTAGTAAAAATCTAAAACAAAGTTTTATTTTTCATTTCATCCTGCTGTTACTAGTCAGGGGACCTTTAAAATGAAATAGTGTCAAATACTTTCAGACTTAACAAGGTAAAGAAAAGCCAAGGCACCTATCTCCAGTTTCAAAGCAGGGTTGCCATTGGCAGAGACAATAGATTACATAAGGGATGCAGGGAAATAGATGAACCAGACTCCACCCCAAGGGCATGCAGAAAAGAAAAGGAGTGACTGGAAATCTGGCAGAGCTCTGGGGATTTAAATGTGCTCATACCCAGCTCCACCTTAACCCACATTCCTCCTTCCACCGACTGAAGCAAGGAATGGCTCCAGAGATCATTCAGCACAGTGGTATCCGAAGTTTTCAAGTACAAGGACCTTTTTTCAAAAG
The DNA here is from genome assembly GCF_053883595.1 of Heterocephalus glaber. Taxonomy (NCBI): domain Eukaryota; kingdom Metazoa; phylum Chordata; class Mammalia; order Rodentia; family Bathyergidae; genus Heterocephalus; species Heterocephalus glaber. The sequence goes on along the minus strand of NW_028258316.1, from coordinate 10,006,562 downwards.
TAAAAATTCTGTGGACAGCCATGTGATAATTGTCTTTTTATTATCTGCTCAATGAGAAAAATCAGTAATGACAGAAGTACGAAGAATTCACTAGAAAGAGATGGAGGGAGCAGAGAGGGAGTATTATGCACATGCACCAACTCCCCACAATGAATGTAATCATTACACACAGCAAACATGTACTAATAAAAATTTAAATTAAAAAAATTCATTAGAACCACTACTAAATGTTACTTGTATTTGGCCACAAGTACATTTATATACAATAGTATGAATATGAGATATTTGATTTGGATAAACTTAGGAAACACTGAATATGCCAATGACAAGTAAACCCAAGAGTAAACTACTATATAGTTGAAAAGACTGTCAGCAATCCTCCCTTTCTCCTGCCTCCCTCCGTTCTTCCTTTCGACAGTACTAGGGATTGAACCCAGAACCCAGGGTTATGTATACTAATCCCCAGCCCTTTTTTTCTTTCTCATTTTGAGACAGGGTCTTACTAAGTTGACCAGGCTGGCCTCAAACGTGAGATCCTCCTGCCTCAACCTCTCAAGTAGCTAAGATTATAAGCATGTACCACTGCCCAGCATGTGACAGGGAATTTTTAAAGATTTCATTTTTGTGTATATAACTCCAGAATTTCTCCTACTGTTCATGTGGTTGGACAATAACTAATCTCCTCTGGCACAGATCTTATACTTCCCTTAAAATTATTAAAGTCATTTCCTCTTTCTTTTTATTTGTATCTTAATGATTGAAAACCACTTTTGGACAATGTAGAAGCAAATTCCTATTTTATTAAAAAGTAAGAATCCGGGACTGGGGATTTAGCTCAGTGGTTCTACCGCCTTCCTTGTAAGCACAAGGTCTCGAGTTTGATACCTGATACCAAAAAAAAAAAGTAAGAATCCTCTTGTTGATGAAAAATTCACTTTTACTTATTTATTTCTTAAATCCAGGAACTTACACATACTAAAGAGGTGCTTACCACTAAGCTACATATCCAGCCCTGACAAAGACAATTTTATTATCACTAACCAGCAGTTTGTTTTTTTTTTCTGGTATCGGGGATGGAACTCGGGACCTTGCACTTGCAAGGCAGGTGGTAGAACCACTGAGCTAAATCCCCAGCCCCAGCAGTTATTTCAATAAATAAATTATATACTGCTAGAAAAATAAACTAATGGCAACTACCCTAAATCTAAAAATATTTAATATCTATACTAAATAACTGTACAGTTTGAAAATTACCACATACAGAAGTGTGAAAGTCCTGACTGCTACTTTGCAGGCCTTTGGGAAAGCACCTGTGAGCAACTTTAATATGGACTTCCATGGGGGAACTCACAGGACATGGCCCCGCAGTCTGCATCTACAATGTCTCAATGTCTCCCAAAGTCTCATGTGTTAAAGGCTTGGTCTCAAGCCTAGCATTATGGCGAGGTGGTAGATAATGTAAGGTGGGGTCAAATGGGAGGTCTTTTGGTCAATGGGAGTGCATTCTGGAAGATGATTATGGAAGGATCCTGGTCTCTTCCTCTTTCATATTCCTCCCTGAGGATGAGGTATATAGCTTTGCTCTACTACACACTCCCACCATGATGTGCTGCCAGGCCCCAAAGCAACAGGGCTAACCAATCATGAACTTATTAGCCAAAATAACCCTTTTATAAATTGATTATGTCAGGTATTTGTTATAGTGACAGAAAGCTGTCTGTTATGGTTTAGATTCAAAATGTCTCCCAAAAGTCTTATGTCTTCAAAGGTGTGGCTTTTGGAAGGGGGCTGGATCATGGGTTGCTATACTCATCGTTGGATTCATCTACTGATGAGTTCATAGCTGAATGTGCTATTAGGAGGTAGCACCTGATAGAAAGAGGTAGGTGACTTTGGATGTGATGTGGAAGGGTGTGTTATTGGACCCAGCTCCCCCTCTCTGTTTCTTGGCTGCCATGGGTTCAGCCACTTTCCTCTACCATGCCCTTCCACCATCCCATATCTGCCTTGGAGTCAGTTGACCATGGGCTGAACCCACTGAAACCATGAGCCAAAATAAACCTCTCCTCCTTTAAGTTCTAGGTGTCAGGTAAAGTCAGTGACAGGAAAGTGACTAATAAACTAACACACAGGTACATAGGTTTTTGAGGCTTGTGAAATATATGGAGAGCTTAGAAGAAAAAAGCCCAATGAAACAAGAATACAAAGAAAGGTGTCCAGCCTTAGAGTGAAATTTTCCAAAATAGCTGCCAATTTTATGAAAACCCAAGCACCTTTCCTTTTGCTTAGCTTGTGGTAAAGAAGAGTATTTCACGTCAGACTGTATCAGATGAGAATCCTCAGCTAGTAATGTGGAAGGCTTTGGAATGTTCTAGCAGACTTGGGATGACACAGGAAATAAGGCCATAGAAGTCTAGGCTTATGTATTAGAGTACTCCAGAGAAACAGAACCAAAAAGGATTTATTATACAGAATTAGTTCATATAATTATGGAGGCTAAAAAGTCCCAAGATTAGCAGTTACCAATCTAGAGTCCTAGGACAGTCAAGGTATAGTTCTAGTTTAAGTTCAAATGCCTGAAGACCAGAAGGGCCGATGATGTAAGTTCCAGTCTAAGAGCCTAGGTTCTGGTTTGAGCCCAAAGTCAGGAAAAGACCAACATCAGGCAGGAGGAGATCCCTGTTGCTTAGCTTTTTGTTCTGGTTAGGTCTTCAAATGATTAGATAAGGCTCACCCACATTAAGGAGGAAATGTGTTTCACTCAGTATACTAATTCAAATGGTAATTACATCCAGGAGCACCATCATAAACACACAGCAGAATAATGTTTGACCAAATGTCTTGGCATCTCCTGGCCCACTCAAGTTGACACATAAAACTCACCACCAATTTACCTGATTCTTACAGGTTTGACTTGCCTTATTTCACAACTATTCACTAACTGCTACGAAGAGGTTGAAAAGAGTGTAAAATCTAGTGACAGGTAATAAGGCAAAGGAAAACTGACTTCACCAGGTAAGTACCTTATGGCTCCACCCTTAATAGGGCCACACACAAGAAGAAACTATCTCTGCAGGTCAAGAGAACAGTGACTGTGAAATGAAGTCCAAATGGCTACATATTCACCTGTTAGGTCCAGCTCACACTGCCTCCTGAAAATGAATTGCCTTTCAATGCCTTTAATCAAAAGACAGTTGCATCTAAAACACACATACTTTCTCATTCATGTTCTCTTGCTCTCTCTCTGTCTCTTTCCCTCCCTCCCTCCATTTCACACACATACACACACACATGGTGATCAGAGGCCTATCTAGATGAGAGACTGAGAGAAAGCTTAGCCAGACCTAGAGCCTCCTGGGTATAGTGGAGGTGGTGCTGGAAAAGAAACTCTCCAAGGAAAATCACAGGCTCACATAACCCAGCCCTGTGAGGCCAGGACAATGAGTCAAGTTGTTAGACAAGGCTACACTCATCTCAAGGCTCAACTAGATGGGGAGGATCCTCTGCCAAGCTTGCTCATGTGAGCCACTCAACGTGGCTGCCAGCAGGCCCAGAACATCTGCAGCCAAGCTCAGTCTTGTGGTTGCTGGCGGGCCTTGTTTCCTTACCACATGGCCCTGCCCAGGGCTGCCTGGGTTCCCTCCCTCCAGAGCGGCCTCGCATCATGGCAGTCAGCCTTCCCCAGCCCACAGAGGAGAGAGGACAGAGGAGAGAACGGGCGAGGCTGGAGGAAAGGGAAAGGAGGAAGAAAGAGGGTGACAGAGGCAGAAGCCAGAGTCTTTTTATACCCTGAACTGGGAAGTGATATATCTCATTGCTTCTAGAACTAACTCATCAACCATAGTCCACATCCAAGGGGAGGAGAACTAAGCTCCATCTTCTAAAGAAAAGAAAATCAAAGAATTTGTGTAGAGATCTGTATCTTCTGATACAATGACCAAAAAAATTACTGAGGGAAAAAAGTCACTGGATAAATTATTAAGCCATCAATGAACACTTTTATTCTCACTCTATTCCCAATCCCCAAAAAGAGAGTCTACTTGCTTCCTCAAGGGAGGTTTCTGTTTTCTGAAAATGTGAACTTTTTGAAGAGACTATGCTGAAGGGAGGGTGGAAAGATGTGTGGCTCTGAAAGGAGAAAGGCAGAAATAAGACAGAATGATTCATTTGAGAAAGGGAAGGATCACCATGGGGCGTCATAAAAAGAGGCTTGCAACCTCACTTCCTAGAGTGTTCTAGAGAAATGGTGAGTCCTTAAGGGAAATGAACACAAGTAGTGCCAAGGATGGCTGAAACCCAGACACTGGAATCACACAAGATCTTGTGCCTAACCCATAACCATCAGAGACAGTGAACTGAGCAGGGGATGGGGGCATGCACCTGTAATCCCAGCTACTCAGGACACTGATGCAGGAGGACCAAAAACTGGACACAAGGCTGGGCAATTTAATGAAACCATGTCTCAATAAAATTTTATAAAAGGGCTGAGGATGTCATCCAGTGGCACACCATTTGCCTGCCCTGGGTTTAATCCCCAGTACTCCCCGCCACCAAAAAAAAGATTCCAATCTGCAAAGACCCACATATTCTTAGACAGTATGTTTATCAGTCACAACCCGATGGACTGAAAACTAACCTTCCCTCCTTCTGGCTCCTCCTAAACCTATCAGATTCTCAAAACCCTAAGGAGAGGGGCCGGGGATTTAGCTCAGTGGTTCCAGGGCCTGTTTTGCAAGCGCAAGGTCCCGAGTTTGATCCCTGGTACCAAAAAAACTCTAAGGAGGGATAGGTGCCCATTATTATTCACCGAGATAAACAATGAACTTCTCATCAGTTTGGCAACAGGGTAGGATTTAATTTCATTTAAATTAAGCAAAATATTACAACATTTGTTACCTGATTTTGGGAACAAAGGTTCATGCTTGCTAGGTGATCAGCAAAGGTAGTAACCTCTGGATATATTTTACAAACAAGAAATCTTGGGCCAGGGATTTAGCTTAGTGGCACCACACCTGCCTTGCAAGTGCAAGGTCCTGAGTTTGATGGGGGGCGGGGGGGATCTTCAAAGAAAGTTCCAAACAAGCTGCTCCATCAAAACATTAATATTTTTCCATTAGTAATATATTACTCCCCAATTTTTCTAGTCTATATTCTCCTAACATATAGAATATTAAGCAATTATTATAGTTATATATCCACACACATCCAGCTGAGTTCCCCTTACTCTGGGAAAAATCCAGGCCCTCCTGGGAAAGCCATCAATTTAGGTTAGGGACTCAAATTTTACATAAAAAAGAAATCAAATTTCATCATTTGGTCACTTGATCTCAACAGATCCAGCCATAATCACCATTATAGTTTACTTGTATTTCACAAGATCTTAAAAAATTACATTTAAAATTATATTAAAAATATAAATCCTGGGGCAGGGATTTAGCCCAGTGATTCTGCTGCCTGCCTCCCAAGCACAAGGTCCTGAGTTTGATCCCCAGTACCAAAAAACATATATATATATATGTATATATATATAAATAAATCCCAACTGGGCCGGGGATTTAGCTCAGTGGTTCTGGTGCCTGCCTCGCAAGCACAAGGTTCCGCGTTTGATCCCCGGTACCAAAAAATAAAAATAAAAATAAAAATAAAAAATAAAAATTAATCCCAACTGTATACTACTCAACTTTTAATCAAAAACCTAAATAAAACCAAGTGTGGTGGCACACCTGTAGGCTAAGGCAGGAGGATTCCAAGTTCAAGCTCAGCTTGGGCAATTTAACAACTTAATGAGACCTTGTTTGACAATAAAAAATATTTCTTAAAGGGCTGGGGGGAAGTGGTTCAGTGCAAAGACCCTGGATTCAATCAACAGAAGAAGCATCACTTGAGCAATTCAAGGCCCCATAGGGTACACAGCAAGACCCTATCTTCAAAGGACAAAACACACCTAAGTAAGACAAATTATATTTATGGAGAATTATGAAAGGACATAGTACAGTATGCACCTCATTCTTTTAGATTTGTCCCATTCCAAGCTACTACACTACGTATATGTATTGTGTGCATGTGCACTGAAGATTATTGTACTCAGGGCCTCATAAATGCTAAGCACACAATCTATCCCTGAGCTACAACCCAAGCCCAGGGTATATATTCTTTCAAACAAAATTCTTGATGAATAAAATCTCAAGATATAAAATAGATAAAAGGGCCAGGGATTTAGCTCAGTGGTTTCATCTGCTGCGCAAGTCAAGCAGCCAAGCGCAAGAACCCAGTTTGATCCCTGGTACCAATAAATAAATAAATAAATAATAAAACAGATAAAAGCAGAGTGTTAAATCTGATGGTGCATACCTATAATCCCAGCACTCTGGGAGGCTGAGGCAGGAAGACAACAAATTCAAGGTCAGCCTGGTCTACATAGTAAGACCCTGACCCCTCACCAAAAAAAGCCCCAATAAATAAACCAACAGCAGAGTGATGTTAGAAGATTCCTCCTTAGAGAAATAGCTCACTCCAGGTGTGAGCAGAAAACAGACAAGCAGATCTGGAATACCCTGTTGAACCAAGAAGCAAGGAAGCTATCAAAGTCTACCGGACTTCGTCAAAAGGATCCAGAAGCCAATTTAACAGGGCTTCTACTGTGATCAAAGATAGGTCAATTGAAAAATAATTATAATGGATTGAAACTCATAGACTATGTTTAAATCCATGAATTTATTACAATATTATTAATTTTTTAAAAAGGAATAGGGTTGGGGTTATATATAGTTCAGTAATAGAACACATGCTTAACATGCATGAAGCACTGGATTCAATCCTGGAGAGAGAGAGAGGGGGAGAGAGAGAGAGAGAGGAGGGAGGGAGGGAGGAAGTAAACAAACAGGCCAGTAACGTTTGGAGGATGCTACAGAACCAATGAATTTGAAAACTGGTAAATAAAATAGGAAAAACAAGCATTTACCATGCTTTTCCTTTTATAAACTGTAACTAAGGAAAATCAAAGTCAATGAGGGGAAGGAGAACAGACCAGTTAGGTGCCAGGGAGCTGAGGGGTGACCACAATAGGGCAGCACGAGCAAGTTCTTCCGGGAAAAAGAAAAGCTCCATCCGTTCAATATAGTGGTGGGGAGAATCTGTTCAATTCTGTGCAACTGTACACTCAAAAATCAGTTTCACTGTATGTTAATTTAAAAATAAGGTTCAGAGTCCTCACTTGCACAGTACATATGCTAAAAATAAGGTTCAGGGAAGGGAGTGGAGAGAAAGGGGGCATAAAAAGAATTTAGATATGTAATGTCCAGGTACCAACTCCCCGTGATGAATGTAATCATTCTGTACTGCAAACATGTACTAATAACAATAAAAACTGGGCCAGGGATTTAGCTCAGTGGTGCCACACCTGCCTTACAAGCACAAAGTCCTGAGTTCAATCCCCAGTACTGCAAAAATAAATAAATAAACAGACAAACAAACAAATAAATAATTAAAAATTAAAAATTAAAATTAAACAAAAACCATCAATCCCCAGCACCACAGAAAAATAATAGTAATAGAATAAAAAATTTTAGGGAGTTGGGAGTGTAGCCTAGTGGTAAACCACCTGCTCTGAATCCACAAGGCCCAGGGTTCAATCCCCAGCACCAAAAATAATATAATAGTAATAATAAATTAAATTAGAAAATTTTTTTAAAACATTCAAGTCAAAAAGGGAAACTTTCTAGTGAATGTTCAAGCTAATAATGAAGAGGAAATGAAAGAATGAGATGATCACGTTTGCAACCCTAATGAAACTGTAAGTCTTGCCAGGGATTTAGCTCAGCGGCAGCATGCCTGCCTTGCAAGTGCAAGGTCCTGAGTTCAATACCCAGTACCAAAAAAAAGAAGAAATTGTAAGTAAGACACTGTTATGGGTACCTAACATAGGAAAAAAAAAAAAAGAGAGAGGGAGAGAAGCCTTAATAAAAGTACACACCACTCCTATAAAGTATTCTTTTCAGAAACAAAAAGTATTAAACCTGAATCTCATCAAGTTTTGAGAACTACCCCTAACTATCAGTTTAGGAGACACACAAGGAATACAGAAACATGCTAAATGATAACCATTTTGGTCAGTGGTTGCCAACTGTTAGTGGGAAGACAGGCAATTCTGCGGAAGAGATAGAACTGTTCTAGTACAGTAATAGTTATGTAACTGCATTTGTCAAAATTCACATATTCAACCAAGCATGGTGGCACACTATTTGGGAGGCTGAGGTAGGAGAACCGACCACAAGTTCAAGGCCAGCCTGGGCAACTTGGTGAAACCCTGTCTTCAAAAACAGTAGGTGCTGAGAAACAAGGAGTGGTGGTATACACCTGTAATACTACTACTGTGGGAGGCTGAGGTGGGAGGATTGCAAGTTCAAACCCAGCTGGCAATTTAGTGACTTAGTGAGATCCTGTCTCAAAACAAAAAGTTTTGGATGTAGCTTAGTGCAGAGCCCTTGGATTTGATCCCCAATACTACCACCAAAAAAAACAAAGGTCCAGAGACGAAGCTTGATGGTAGAGGAGCACCCTGGTGGCACGATCCTCTGGAACAGAGTCACAAATCTGTACACTAAAATAGATGAGATGTGCCCTATGTAAATTATACCTCAACTTTTACAAAAACTAAAAGTTCAGACTGCAACTCTTAATAATAAACATGCTTCCTTAGCTAGGGGTGGCAGTCCATGTCCATAATCCCAGCTACTTGACAGGCTGAGGCAGGACTGCAAGTTCGAGGTCAGCTTGTGCAACCTGGTAAGACATCTCTAGTGGCTCAGTGGCAGAACACTTGACCAGCATGTTCGAGGCCCTGGATTCAATCCCCAGAACTATGTAAATAAATAAATAAGCAAGCAAGCAAGCTTTTCCAACACATAAATAGCCCAGACGAAAAAGGAAGAAGTCCTCGCAAGCGCAATGTCCGGAGTTCAATCCCTGGTACCAAAAAAAAAAAAAAAGAAAAGGAAAGAAATGAGAATACTGCAGATGAAAAAAGGTTAACATCTTGTCAACTAGCTTCAAGGCATTAACCTTACTGCTTTGAGAAAAAAAAAATTTTAAACTAATCAGCCAGCTATAAAAATCTGAACAGATGAGATATTTGATGATATAAGGAGAATACTGTTAATTTTAAAGTCATCGTTCATGATATTATAGATATGTGTTCTAAAAGAGTCCTTATTTTTCACCCATACATAACTGAAATACTTATAGATGAACAGTATGATGGTAGAATATGCTTTAGGTGATGTAGGGATATAAAGATGAAAGAGAATTAAGCTGACAATTATTGAAGCTGGGTGACGAAAAACACAGGTTCACTTAGGTGAACCTAACTTCATATTTGAAATTTTCTGTATTAAAAATACAGCCCCCCCAAATAAAATAAAATAAAAATTAATAAATAAAAATACAGGCCCAAGCTGGGCACAGTGGCACATGCCTGTAATCCCAGCACTCCGGAGGCTGAGGTAGAACTGCCTTGAGTTCAAGGCCAGCCTGAACTCATACTGAGAAACAGTTTAAAAAAAACAAAAAATAAGGCCGGGGATTTAGCTCAATGGTTCTGCTGCCTGCCTTGCAAGCGCAAGGTCCAAAGTCTGATGCCCAGCACCAAAAAAAAAAAAAAAGACCCTGTCTCAAAAAACCAAAAATTAATTAATTAATTAATTAAAATTAAAATACAGACCGATACTTACATAAAAGCAGAAGCAGAGTCTTAGGGCTAGCCCCTTACCCTCCTTCTGGTCTTTCTGGACCTCCACCCTCCAAGAAGCCCTTGAATGAATCCCAAGGAACCTGGAGGCTCTTTGTCAGTACCCCCAGAAAATCACTTCCAAGTTAGCATGTAATCAACTGCACACTGACCACACTGTCATGGCCCATGCCGAATCTGCCCTCGCAGAACTCAATCTTGGCATTGTGCCCTAGGTTTTCACTAACGCATGCTCAAGAAACAGCTTTCCCAAAACCATCACATTTGCTTCAGGGATGTCGCTGAGGCAAATGCTACCATAAAGAAATTCTGCAACTAGAGTATCGTCCTGTGTTTCAATTTAGGTTAGAAAACCCTCTCCGAGTTTCCCTACTGCCAGAATCACAATTTCCCAGAGTACAGAGGTCTGTCTCCTAGAAATAAACACTACTTGTCTTCCCCTGGTTCAAGACCCTGCAGTGGACAGAAAACACTGCAGAGAAAGAGAAAACACCCAAAGACACAAAGCAGTTTGGTCTACTTCCACACTGTGCTACTCTAACATCCTGTTTCTTCCCATTTCACTCAACATGCTCTCCCCAGATTATTTCCTTAATTTTCATGTCTTGGGTCAGCAAGTGCTTACTGATCACTTCTAGTCTATGTACTCAACAATATGCCCCGCCCCCCATTTTTCAGCGTACTAGGGATCAAACCCTGGGGGCATCCCCAACCATTTTTAAGACAGAGACTCATTAAATTGCACAGATGTATCTTGAACTTTCAATCCTCCTGCCTCAGTTTCCCTAACTGCTGGAATTACAAGTGTACTCCACTGTGCCAGGCTAAACAAACCCTTATGTTTACTTGCCTAGTTAAGAGATGATTCATCGATTCACTTTACATTTGAGATAGCCAAAATAAACTCAGATGTTTACTCTCCCCAACTTGTTCTTGCTCTATAGCTGCAGTCTCAAAAGCATTTCCATTCAAGCTTTAATTGCCTCAAGACACTATGAAGAAAATTAAAAGGCAAGCTGTGAGATAATACCGGCAAAACATATACCTAATAAAACATTTGTTTCAAGGCAGGTGTGGTGGTGCATGCCTGTAATCCTAGCACTCTGGGAAGCTGAAGAAGAAGGATCAAACTTCAAGCCTCAGCCTGGACATCATGTTACTGACTTAGGAAGACCCTGTCTCAAAACAAAGGAGGGAGGTGTAGTTTAGTGCAAAGGCCTTAGATTCAATCCCCAGTTCTGCCAAAAGGAACAGGACGGAACAAAACGGAACGGAACAGAAAGGAACGGAAAGGAAAGGAACGGAAAGAATGGTCTGCTTACCAAATTGTACCCTTTAAATACATGCAACTTGGACCGGGGATTTAGCTCAGTGGTTTCGCTGCCCGCTGCACAAGCGCAAGGACCCAAGTTCAATTCCCAGTACCAAAAAAAATATAAATATATGCAACTTACTGTATGCCAATTGTACCTCGATGAAATTGTTTAAAAAGAAATGAAGAGTCAGGCATTGTGGCACACGCCTGTAATCCCAGCACTCAGGAGACTGAGTCAGGAGGATAGCCATGAGTTTGAGGCTAGCCTGTGCTACATAGTTACTTCAGGGCCAGCCTGAACTACAAAGCGAAACCCTGTCTCAAAAAACAAACAAAAAAGGAAATGAATGACAATACTAAATATTGGTGAGGCTGGGCAAGGTGGCACATGCCTGTAATCCCAGCACTTAGGAGGCTGAGGCAGGAGGATCACAAGTTTGAGGCCAACCTAAGCTACATACTGAATTCAAGGCCAGCCTGAACAGCATAGTGAGACCTTGTTCCAATAAATAAATAAATAAATAAATAAATAAATAAATAAATAAATGTGAGGATACAAAGAAGTGGAAACTCATATGTTGCTAATTTGAGGCTGGGAAACAGTTTGGCAATTACTTAAAAAGTTAAACATACACCTACCATAAGACCCAACAAGTCCACTCTTTTTACTCAAAAGAAATGTAAACACAGGGCTGAGGATTTAGCTCAGTGGTTTCACCCCCTGCTGCGCAAGTGCAAGGACCCGAGTTCAATCCCCAGTACCAAGAAAAAAGAAATGTAAACACAGCTGAAGACTTAACTGAAATGTTCATAAAAGTTGTAGTCACACTAGTCAAAAACTGGAAACAGGCCAAATGTTTACCAACTAGGATATACATGAGGAAATGATGGTAAAATCACACCACGAATGCTCTTTGACAATTAAAAAAAAAAACCAAACCTACAGTTACACACAGTAACACAGTTAAGCATCAAAAGCATTATATACACCAAGGATAAGAAACTACATACAAAGATGATTACATGATTCTCCTCATATGAAATTCTAGAAAACATCAGACTACATTGATAGGAAAAAACCTCAGTGGTTGCCAGAGCCATGATTATACAGGAACATGGGGCAATATGGAGGCATGTGGAGGCACACAGAGCAGCAGTGATCATGTTCTATGTCCCGATGGTAGGGAGTGATTATACAACTGTATACATTTGTTAAAACTCACCAAATGTACACTTAAAAGTGGTAAATTTTACTGTGGACAGTGGCACATGCCTCTAATCCTAGCATTCTGGGAGGCTGAGATAGGAGGATCACAAGTTCAAGACCAGCCTATGTCACTTAGTAATACCCTATATCAAAATAAAGTAAAAAGGGCTAGGGATATAGCAGCTCAGTGACAGACTGCCTACTTAGCATGCATAAGGCCCTGGGTTCAATCCCCTATATCACCAAAAACCAAAATAAATAAACGAAAAAGTGTGCACCGGGGATTTAGCTCAATGGTTCCACTACCTGCCTCAAGAGCGCAAGGTCCCAAGTTCAATCCCCAGTACCAAAAAATCAAAGGTGAATTTTTTTTGTATGTAAATAATACCCTAGTAAAGCTGATTTTACTAGTAAGAGGCTGGGGTGTAGCTCAGTGGCAGAGCACTTGGCTAGCAAAATTAAAATATTTAATAAAAATCAGTTATCACTTACTGAGGCTTTGCTGTATATAAGATAACTATACCATATACATTACATGTATTATTTCACTGAATGATTCAAAAAGAGTGATTAAGTACTTACTATATGTGTGGAGGCCAGGAATATAGTAGTAAAGAAAACAGACAAGAATCTCCAAAACAGTCCATGGTTTCTCATACGAAAAACCAAAGTATAAATACTTTGGGAGCAAAATAAAAGATGATAGGAAACAGACTTTGTGGAGATAGGAAAGGGAGAGGGGAGTGGAAGGGGAGAGGGGAGGAAAAAGGAGGGGAGAGGAAGAGAAAGTAAAAAGGATCAAGAAGTTTTTATATATATATATATGCACACACACCCCAACTTCCCACAATGTTGTGTTTATTACATATTGTAAATACATACTTACAACAAAAGAGAAGAAAAAATCTTATTTGTATAAAGTGAAAAAGCACTATTGGGCCAGGGATTTAGCTCAGTGGTTCCGGCACCTGCCTAGCAAGTGCAGGGTCCTGAGATCAATCCCCAGTACCAAAAAAACAAAAAACAAAAAGCATTATTAAAGCATAGATAGATAGAGGGACAGGGTCAGCAAAGTTAAAGAATAAACAAAATCTCTGTACTCAGAGTATATTAGAGGAGAGCAATAATCCTACAAGGGAGATGCTATCACCCCTCACATTTTGCAGAAATTACCCAGGACTCCAAAGCTACTACTACTTGGAAGTGCTGAGACCCAGACTCTAGGATTGGTCAGTCTCAGTACTATTCAGATTTTGAGGTGAACAATTCCTAGATTAGGAGGCTGTGTACTGCAGGATGTTTAGAATTTAGAAGCATGTCTGGCCTCTACCCACTAGATACCCTAAGTTGTTACACTTCAAAATATCTCTAGACATTGTCAAATGGCCCTTAAGGACCAAATCTCCCTTAGTTGAGAAGCCCTGCTTAGTCTGACACCAGAGCCCAAGCTCTTCAAAACACCTTTCTGTCCACACCTGACAGTCTTGATTCCGGGGCTGAATTCGGCTTACTTAAGACCTCAGCGTTCATCAATCTACATCCAGACTCTCGGCTCTGCACTTTGACAGTCATGCTAACCCCAAAAGTAGTCTAAACCTTCAGGGCCTGGATGAATGTGCAAACTGCCACTATGAGTAAGCAGAATTACTATAAACCCTTTGTCTACACTGTGTCAGTCTTCGTGCATACAGTCATAACACTCTCATAGTTATATGTCTGTTTATCCCACTAATCCAGTCATACCTTGGTGCCCAAGTGCTTTAAAACTCATTGAATTTGGTGCTCAACATATTTTTTCAACATATTTTGATATGAAAATCTGCCCCAGTAATTGTTTGGTATTCAACATCCAAGTCATAACTTGGTGTGGACTGCCTCGTGACTCGCTACCCTTTCCAGACAAAACAATTTGTTTGGTACAGTACTCACTGTTTTTGGTACTTGTCATGCCTCCTGGGGCCAATTAAGAACAAGTACTGAGGTACCACTGTGTAAATTTTTTCCCAGCACAGGCTGTACCTCACTCACATCTATATCCTCAGAACTAGAAAGCATCCAGATGTTTCTGAAATTCTGCATGCCATCAAAACGCTGAATCTCCTCGCTTTAAATGCGTAACTAAAATATCTGAAAGTACCCAAATCAATAGTTACATAAATTTTTGGGGGGTGCCAAGAATTGAGCCCAGGGCCTTGTACAACAGATAAGCTTTAATCAATATGAATTCTATCCTAATAAATGGGTCTTGTTTCAAACAGGACCCCAAAGAATTCTCTAACTCATGATCCAAACATTACTAACAGACATAATGAACTCTTCAGAATTTTCCAAAACCACACAGAGATCAAATTGCCTTTTTCTTTTTCTTTGCAGGGATTGGGGGATACTATGGATTACACTCAGGGCCTCTGCAATGAGTTCCACCCTCAGCTCTTTTTATTTTTTTACTTTGAGACAAGGTCTAAGTTTCTAAATTGTCCTGGCTGGCCTTAAACTTGCAATCCTCCTGCTTCAGCCTCCCTTGTAGCTGGAATTAAAGACTTACACCACCACACCCTGCTAAGGATAAATTTTCCTAACCTTAATATACCTTTCAGCCACGTGTGGTGGCACACACCTGTAACCTAGCACTTGGGAGGTGGTGGCAGGAGGATCACCACAAGTTCGAGGCCAGCCTGGGCTACATGGTTAGTTCAAGGTTAGTCTAAACTATACAGCAAGACCCTGTTTCAAAAAAAAATAAAAAAGGGCCGGGGATTTAGCTCAGTGGTGCCGCCACCTGCCTTGCAAGCACAAGGTCCTAAGTTCAATCCCCAATACCAAAATACCTTTCAGTCAGTGTATACTTCAGTCAATGTACCTTTCAATACAGTTTATCAAGAGGTTAAAAAGTATCACATTATTTTGGATCATGAAAGCTCCATCCCACAGTAAATCTCTTGGCACTAATTTATCAGTTCACTAGTTTTGTTAAACTAACAGTACTAAACACAAAGAACAATGTGTGTTTTGTACTAGGTACAAAAGAGTATTAGGTAGAAAAGTGAATGAACTAAAACAAAGAAAGAAAGCTGGGAATGGTGGTATACAATTATAATCCCAGTATTCGAGGAGGCTGACCAAGGACTACAAGTTTGACCCTAGCCTGGGCTAGTGACTTAGCAAGAACCTATCTGAAAACAAAAAATAAAAAAGGGTTGGAGGTCTAGGGATATAGCTCACTGCAAAGGCTCTGGGTCCAATGGGCAGTGCTTAAAAAAAAAGTTGTGCTTCTCTTGACCAACACACTTGATTTTTATAAACACCAGAAATTAAGCTTTATTAACTTCTCTGCTTTGTTCCAGGAAACTCAGGCCAGATATGAAGTCTACCCTTAGTAACAGTGTAGTACTTTCTGGTCTGTACTAACTTTACCTTTGGTTTAATTTTACTGTTCTCTCATTTCTTCTTTGCCTGAATTTATTTTTAATCCTCTAGACTATACATATTTTGGAAAGGTAATTCATGGGTGTGTGTGATTTTGTTGTTGTTGTTCTTTTTTTAAGACTATGGGCTCACTATATTGCCTAGGCTGGCCTGAACGGCAGATCCGCCTTCCTTGGCCTTCCAGTACGCAGGGATTACAGGTACATGGCACTGCGCCCAGCTGCATGGGGGCTGCATGGGGGCTTTTAACCTAAAACATGTGCTGTGCAGAAAGGTCTGTGTTCTAGGCACTTCATAGTCCTGGAAGAGTTGGATTATTATTATTTCCATTACAGGGTTGAAGACCTGAGCATCAGAGAGGAACTTGCATATGATCTCACAGCTTGTGTCTGGCAGCAGTAGATTCAGCCAAAACTGTGACAGATAAGTAAATGTACAGGATAAGTAGACTGTCAAGGAGCAAGGAGAAATTATTCCAGGAAAAGAAATCACATACAAAACCCCAAAGCAGAGAAAACATAAGTTCTGGAGATGACAAAAAGAACATAGTTATATTTAGCAATTCATTCATCTTGAAGTGTTCACCAGAAACTTAAATCACTTAAAATCAAACATTTAACTGATCCATTATTGAGAATTTCTATAGTTACAGTACTAACAGAGGGCTGCAAAGGTAGGTGAAAGCGAAATAAAGGTAGCCCTTTGTTAGGAGGCTAAAAAGTCTGAATTCTGATTAATAATGAGGAACCACAAAGCTCCTAAGCACTAGAGAATTACATGATCAATTTGCACAGTGTGGTGAATTAATTACATATTGCAGGTAGGGAAACAGACATGGTGACACATGTCTGTGATCACAGCACTTGGGGAGGCTGAGGAAGGAAGATCAACAAAAGTTGGAGGCCAGCCCGAGTTACGTAATGAGACCCTGTCTCAACCCCCTGTCCCCCCAAAAAAGATTTCAATCCAAGCAGTCTGATAATTCCAGAGTTTAAAATTGTAACCATTATACTATAATGCCTCTAATACACAACTGAAAAATGATTTATTATTTTCTCTCTTCTCATTGTATATAGAATCTAATAAGCTGAAATGGTTGAGCCTTAGGAAGATACATAGTAACAAAGGGCTTAAGCAGGCCACAAACGAATGATTCCTTGAGCAAGGGAAGAGCATGCATTCCGCAGGTATTTTTGAGCCCTTTCCACGTGTCAGGTACTACGTAGCAATTCTGTGTAGTAGTTAGAAGTTCCTTTTTTACATTTGTTGGCACTGGCCTGGGGAAAGGAGGCCATAGCATTGAGGATATGATCAGAGGACAATTTTCACATTTAATACCTGCTATGTTACTATGGTTAATACACAGAAACCTCAGCAGTAGGAACTTAAACAAAATACTAATGTGGAAATGCCAGTACTTTGTCACCCTTTCAGTCTAATATGGTAGTCACATGCAGCCCAAGCTCACAAAGTGTGGCTACCATGTCTGAGAAACAGAATTTTTTATTTAATTTATACGCTGATCACTTCCTGGAAATATGTTTATATATGTCTTAGACATCCTTGGGTATGTGAATCTATTATTTCATCTACAGATTTTATGAAATCTAAAACTTATCAAATGTATTTCCAATGAAAATGTAGTACCTGAAATAAGTATAAAATACACCCTAGATTTTAAGTTAGCACAGAAAACGAATGTAAAACTTCCCTTTCTAAATTTTAAAGATTACATAGTGAAGTACTATTTTAGGTATAGTGACTAAAATTATTTTCATTTATTTCTTTTTACTTTTCCTTCTAATTTATCTGTTTGGTAGCACTGGAATTTGAATCCAGAGGCACTCTACCACTTAATTACATTGCTAGACCTTCATAATTTTTTTTAGTTAGTCTTGCTAAATTTTCCAGGCTGAGCTCAAATTTAGGATCCTCCTGCCTCAGATTCCAAAGTAGCTGGGATTACAGGTATGCACTACCACAACTGGTTTACCTTTTACTTTTTCTAATGGTAGCCACTAGAAAAATCGAAATTATATAAATAGTTTGCACTGTATTTCTTTCCTTCTTTTTGAGACAGGTTCTCACTTTGTAGTTCAGGCTGGCCTTGAACTCACTATGTAGCCCAGGTGGGCCTAGAACTCTCAGGGATCCTCCTGTCTCAGCCTTCCCAGTGCTGGGATTACCAGTGTGCACCACCATTCCTAGCCTGGAATCAAATCTTTGTTCTATCATTTATTAGATGTGTGATCTTGGGTAAATACTTGGCTTCTCTGTGACTCAATTCTCCCCTCTGCAAAACAGTGATAACAACAAAAAAAAAACAGTGATAACACTACACATGTACTGTCTTGGGGGTCCTCTACGTTTACAGCCAATAATCCATATAAAGCACTAGCACATAGTACTTGGCACACAGTAGCTGCTCAATAAACATTAGCTTTTCAAAAAGAGATGATGGAGAAGTTGAAATTATGACAAAAGGAAAAAAATAAACTAGGATTTCTTAATTTTCCATTATCTCAAATATAAAGAAAAACATAAATATAAAGAAAAAGCAGAGGTGATAATTTGAAATGCTCAAAAAGGAAAACTGCATGTAGGAAAACCTCCACATTTATAATAAAAGCTAAAGCAGGAACTTCCTCCACTCACTATGTGGAATTATGCAGTACGGCACAGGTGCAGTCAAGCAGACAGAAAAACATGAACCCCAACAGGCAGGTGGTGTCTGTCTTACCTGCTTTTACGTTTGCGGGGTGGTTTCTCCACTGTGCCAGTCAGTCTGCAGACCAAACACACGAGGACGGTAACTCAGAGCAGCATCCAGGAACGACCATGGCCAGGCCCCAGTGTGCCAGGCGACAGCCCAACGTCCCACCCTCCAGGACGGCTGCTTGTGGTGCCCATCGCTGACCTCACAAACTCCTTAGCCTCGCCTCCCTAGGTACCAAGACCCAGCACTGCTGGGACTCACTGTTCCCCCGAGTGTCCTCCCAGCCCAAATCCCGCTCTGCCTCCTTTGGCCACAGCCCAGCTTCCCAAACCCCGCAAGCCCCTACCTACTCATTGTCTGCCTCTGCCACCCCGCGAGCACCTCACCCTGACCTGCCCTCGCCGCGCCCACGCCCCACCCTCCCCCGGTGCCCCCTCGAGGCGCCCCCAGTTCCCCGGGCCCTCGGAGCCCCGCCCTCTGGTCGGGCGCTCCCCGCATTCCACCGCCCCTCCCGTCGGGCGCCCCCAGTCTCAGCCTCGGCCCCCTTCCTCACGCGCCCCCCTCGCCCGGCCTCGAGGATGCGCTCGCCCCGCCCCCAGGTGCCCCCAATTGCGCCCTGCCCGCAGCCCCCGGACTCCCGCGGGGGCTCGGCGCCCCCAAAGCCCAGCGGCCCTCGCCGCAACCCCTGGGCCCGCGCCCGCGCCCTCGCCCCATCCCCGGGCCCCGGCTCCCCCAGCCCACGCCGCACCTGGGGGCCAGGCGACTCCGCGGCTGTTGGGGCTGCCGGGCTCCTCTGACCATCCGGCTCCTGCTCCACCGCGGGAGCTGCTCCGGCGGCCGCAGGGCTCGCTCGGGAAGCTGAGGCGGCGGAGACTGGAGTAGGCGGAGAGGCGGGAGGAGGGCCTCGCGCCTCTGTCAGGCTTGCCGCGGGGTCCTCCTCCTCCGCGCCTCTTCTCACCTTCCATTGGTGCAGCCGGAGTGTGGCCGAGATCCTGGCTGCCGATTGGGCGCGCTACCTGTCAGTCCCGTGCTGCCCATCCAAGGTTTGGTTGAGAATGCAGGTGGCGGCTGAGGCGCCTCAGATACTGCTAGGAGGGGCTGAGGAGACTTAATCGCCACCGTGCGTCCAAAAATGGGAACTGCATCTCTGGCGCCAGACACCTGCGAGCAGGTTCTCTTGGCTCTGCGTCCCGCCTCCCAGACACTTGCTGGCGGCCTCCCCCTCACCTATGCATCATTCCAGAACCAAAAGCCCAGCCCTCCAATTTCTCCGAATTCCTCAGGCAGGTGCAATAGAGAGGCAACTCTCCCAGACGAGCTCCCTTTTGAACCACCTTGAATGCGGTCCCTGGTCTACATCTTGCTGAAATGGTCTCAGCATAACGCTACCCCTCATAGAGCAAACGGTCACAAAATTTTAAGACTCCATCAAAACAAAGCATGATTTAGCTGATGTGTTCTCTGCTGGAAAGATCACAAGCTTGGCTATAGGCGTTTTTAAAAAGCAAGAGATTTTTTAAATTACCACGGGGGAAAAAAATCAACACTGCAGCCAGAATGAATGCCATAACTAAAAGGAATGTGTTGCATTTTGAACGACATGAACAGAATTGATTCCTGCGTGTGTGCTAACCATTCTGCGATACTGCAGATGACTGTGAATTCTACACTAATCAATTTTAAGATAAATTTTACTGCATTTTGGCAGACCTATGCATGAAAAACTACCAGCACATATGAGCACAAGAAATACTAGTTACCTTTTCTCTTCTCTAGTAAGGGCACCCTTGAAAATAAGGCATAGTGCATTGACATAAAATTCTTTCTTTAAGGTAATGAGTCCTCACTACATGTCTATTCTTGTGTTGGGCAGAGCCGTAGCATCTGCTTGGAGTTAGAAGGAGGCATAAAACGTTCTCATGAGCCGCTTCCATTTTATCGGAACACGTTTATGCATCAATAATGTGACAGCCTAGAGTGGTACACAACAACAACGTGTAGGAGATAAATTTCTCCCTGATCTCCATAAATGACAAAATTCAAGATACTAGCAGGCAAGGTGGACATGCCTGTTATCCCAGCACTCTAGGCGGCTGAGAGTCTCAGGAGGATTGAGCGTTCAAGCCCAACTAGGGCAAATTAGCAAGATCCTGTCTCAAAATAAAAAATAAAAAAAGGTTGGGGATGTAGCTCAGTATGAAGATCCTAGGTTCAATCCCCAGTACAGGTAGTGGTGGTGGTAGGGTTTAAAATAAAATTTTTCATAAATCAAATAATATATTTGGTGTAAAAGGCTATCCTTCATTCTGAGATGATTCTTTTGATGATAAAAATAACTTCCTTTATGAAATAATGATGGTAAACTGTAGTGGATTTTGTTTTCTTGGTGCTGAGGACCAAATCCAGGTCCTCACACATGCTAGGCAAGCACTTTACCACTAAGCTACATATCTGCAGCCCCATTGTATCTTGAGATTTTTTTTTTGGTACCGGGGATCAAATTCGGGACCTTTCGCTTGCGAGGCAGGCGACGGAACCACTGAGCTAAATCCCCGGCCCTCTTGGGTTTTTTTTCAAATGTCCCTCACTAGGGGAAAAAAAAAAAAAGGTATCAAGACCTACTGTTTGCCCATTTTATGTAATCCTAAAGTCACCAAACCACAAATCACCTCAATCCTGTTTCCACCATACAATAAATCCAGAAGAAAGAAATTATTTCAGAATAACTTGTGAGACAGGAAGGAGAAAAGGTAAAACAAAAATAGTGAGTCCCAATAAAAAGGATCAAGTCATTAGGGAAGTAATTTTGAAGTCACTCATTACATTCCTTAAAGTACTGACTAGAATCCCCTAATTTCCAATGTTTTCCATAATGAGTCAATCTCCCTGATAGATGGTAGACACTCTCTCTGCCAACAGAAGTGCAGGGGTTTTATTTTGTGGTACTGAGGATTGAATCCAGAGCCTATGTACTGAACTATATCCCCAGCCCTTTTTTGTTTTATATTTTGAGATAAGGTCTTGCTAAATTTCTAAACTGTAAAGGCTGGTCTCAAACTTGCAATACTCCTGCCTCAGTTTCTCAGAGTGCTGGGATCACAGGCATGAACTCGGCTATTCATTCTTGTATAGTACCTTTCCAAAAAGTACCCTCAAGTCTTCATGTCACGTCCAAGTCCTAGTAATTTCAGCTTCTGCACTTTTACTCTGCAAAACATGGATAGCCCATAATTCCGGCCACATTTCACACTTCATCTTTGTCTTCCCCTAGTAACTCCATCCTCCATCAGATATTTCCTTCTCCAAACCCACTGTACTTATAAAAAGCCAATCAGCCATTATGGTTCACTGTGGACTATTCTTACTTCCCAACCACCCTGAATTTATGCAGAGTGTGAATCCTCAATGATGACACCTTTGCACAGGTACTTCATGTGTTATTTTTAATACTGAGTTCAACCCGATATAGTATTCTGTTTTAGACACAGAAATTTAAAATTCAGAGAATACAATTTGGGGCCAGGGATTTAGCGCAGTGGTTCTGCCACCTGCCTCGCAAGCACAAGGTCCTAAGTTTGATCCCTGGTACAAAGAATAAATATATATATATATATATATATATATATATATACACACACACACACACACACACACACACACACACATACACACACATACAATTTGCTCAGGGTCACAGTTACAAAAACCCATATTGCTTAAAATAGAAGGCTTAAATCTACTCTTAGGTTCCAGCTCTTTTGTGTAACCGTGGACAGGTTACCTATTCTCTCTATCCCTATTTCCTCATCTGGGTATAAGGAAAAAGAAAAAGGGCCATATAGTCAGAGGCCCATAGTAAGGCTACCACACAGTAGGACCTGGACAGCATCAAGCTAACTGCTTTATCAGGAATCTTTTCTATCCCATTCCTTTTTTTTTTTTTAAACAAGGTCTTGCTAGATTGCCCATACTCGGCTCCAATTTGTGATCCTTTGCCTCAGATTCCCAAAGTGCTGGGATTACAGGCATGTGCCACTGTACCTGGCCCCACTGCCTTTTTTTTTAGGGGGAGGGAAACTAGGGATCAAACCCAGGGGTACTTTTACCATGGAGCTACACCCCAGCCTTTTAAACATTTTTTTTTTGGTACTGGGGATTGAACTCGGGTCCTTGCGCTTGCGAAGCAGGCGGCGGAACCACTGAGCTAAATCCCTGGCCCCTTTTAAATATTTTTACATCTTTTTTTTCTTTTTTTTAAAGATAAGAGTTATGGTAAATTGCCCAGGCTGGTCTGGAACTTGAGGTCCTTTTGCCTCAGTTTCCCACTGGGACTACAGGCATGCACTATGATACCCAGCGCCCACTGTCATTTACACATAAAATCAAAGTGCTGAGAACCCTAGTGGGTGCCCAGAGAGTGAGTAGAACACATACTAGGTAGTAAATTTGTTGCTGCTGTTGACACACTCAAAGGAAATCTACAAACTTCATGCATTTCTGAACTAAGAAAATGTGAATAATCTAGCCCAGGTAAGTTTCCTGTCATGAGGGAAAGAAAGGCACATATGCATCAAGTGATTAACACAGAAAAAAAACAAACAGGGAATCTAAGGTGTTGGCGCCATATTAGGGGACTTCCCAAATGTTTTCTGGTTCTTTTTATTACTGTATGATTCATCAGCGTTACTGCGCACTGTACATATACAACTGAAAATTGTTATGACCTTATGAAGCAGGGCTCTAGGCACTGGACCCAGGTCTTTACTGCTTTTAAGGAACTGAACACTCAGCCCAGAGGCAAATGCAGAACAAAAACAAAGTTTCACTTTTCTGTACCAGTCAAGCAACCACATGAAGGAATAAGCATTTTTTAATCTTCGTTACATAAAATGCTAACTTCTTGTCAGGACATACTACAGACTATGCATTAGATGAAATTATTTTTGACAAACTTCCTATAATCTTTTTATTAATTTACAGAGGGAATATAGCACCTTTCATCCAAAGAACTGAAGGTGCTTTACAAACATTAGCATTTAAAAAACAATTACATTTAAAAATCTGGATTCTTGCTGTTAAATCTGACAATTTTCTGGAAGCTGACGGAAAGCGAAATCTATTTCCGACAATGACAGAGGCTCAGAAAGAGTCCTGATTTGCTTTCACAATATAGGCATTTTCCAAAACCTGGTGCTGGGTTTACAAAGCAAAAAACACACACATATCTCAATGCAATCAACAATATTTCGAACCTTATTTCAAAAGAAAAACTCAAGGTTTAAGACATCAAACTCTTCCAACAGTTCTAGACATCCAGATAGAATAGGAGCTGATTGGCGCAGGTTGCACATTAGATGTACTCTTGATCCAGGCTTGGCAGGATCACACCCAAAGACATTTAAAGGAGTGAGATTTGTCAAGGTGATACAGTAACCTACAAAAGCTAGCCAAGAGCAATTCAGCCAAAAAGAAAAGGGAGTAAATGGCAATTCAAAGTAGACAGTTCTCACTAGAGCCCAAGACATTTTATTAGAAACCAAGTATATTGTAGACAAATAAAAATAGTTCTTACCCCCATTAATACAACATAAGGGAATTTACATTCAGCCTAGATACAGGGAGTAACAGATCCTCCTCCTACAAATCTATGACTTGGAAGTATCTCCCACCACGTGATTTCTCTATGTAATACATAGCCCTTATTAGAGGGATTCAAATATTCCTTTTAGGCTTACAAAGTCCAATACATTCACTCTCTCTTCCCTTTACATATCTAAATAGTAAAAACTATTTTCTTTCCATGCAAAAAGCCATTATTCAGTTGAAGAGAAATCAAGCAAAAGAGAGATGGCAGTTAAGGAGTGGGCAGATTATTGGCACATGCCCAGTTAGTGACAAACAAATGCAGTCTGCTATGACTTTAAAAATATAAAACAAGAGGGCCAGGGATTTAGCTCAGTGGTTCTGGTGCCTGCCTCACAAGTGCAAGGTCCCGAGTTCAATCTCTGGTATCAAAAAAAAAAAAAAAAGTCACATTATAGGGAGAATGAAAACAGTCACATAAACCTAAGCGAAGGAGTGTCAAATGGAAAGACAGGCCTGAGGGTTTCTGGTTTATTCCTACAACTCAAAAGTAGTGACGGGCAAGCACTTAAATACAATTTATGGTAATAGGAAAACAAATACTGCAGAGAGCTGTTCCAAGACCACATCAAGTTGTCTGCATCATTAGTTTCCAGTGTTTCACAATTAGTAAAATACATAGCTACAAATCCCTGTGAGATACAAATACCTTTCCACCTGAATTACACTGCGGTCAAGGCAGCAACACAGAGCTACAGACCCAACATTAGTTCAAGTGTATGCAGCAATCTCAGCCGCTTCTTTCACATAGCTATACAATTAAAAGCTGTACAAGGAGCTCAGTGGTTGGGGAAAAATAAAATCAAAACAGTATTGTGCTCATTCAGTAAAAGAAAACCCTGATGAAAAATTATGGGCCAAGAAGCTTAGACTACAATTTTATTGCATTTTTAGGTAACCTGGAAGTTTTTATCCCGAAGGGGAAAAGTTGGTTTCAAAACTACCTGAACAGATGCTAAAGTGCTTTATTAATTGGCTGGCTTCACACAGATTTCCTGGGATGACAAAAATTAAGTATAGTAGTGAAGGGATACCAACTATTTCACAAAATGGTACATTCCAACATCTTTTATGGCTACAGCCATAAGAGATACTGGAACACTTGTCCTTATTAAGTGGACAATTGCATATCAAGAACTGATCATCACAACCCTTTGGATATTCAAATTACACAAAGCCAAAATAGGGTATCACAGACTTTTACAAAAAAAAGAAGTCTGTTTCTTTCTACACTTTAAATAATCTGCTTCAGATTACAGTTCACAAATACAAGTCCAGGCTTTTCAACCTTTCCAGTTGCAGTTAAAAAATGAACACTTTCTAAAAGTTAAGGTCAAGTGTTACAGCAAGAAAAGAATGACTCCTATTGAAAAGTACATATATTTTTACTTAATGATATTCATGATAGATTGTAAACCGGATCAGTCACATTTCACTTAACTGGTAACAAATGAACACATCAGCATTATAAGTATTAAATGTTTTTCTATTACTATAGAGGATATAAACCAAAACATTAATATGGCAGTTATGTTCTTTAGGCACAGTTTAGTGATTTTTTAAAAAATAAATACTACTGGATTTCAACTGAAATTTTAAACTTAATAACTAAAAGGTCAAGAACTGATTAGAGAAAAAAAGAAAAAGGAGTAACTTTAAGATAACAATGTAAGCTGTTTAAAAGTTCTAACACTTAACCTATCTGGGTTTTAAGATTATTTTATTAAAAAATACAAGGAATCTGAAAAAAGATCAATACAATTTTCATAATGTACAAAGTCATAAGCTGTAGCAGTTTTAACTAAATTTAAAAACACAACAAGGAGGGCAGCCCTTTAGACCAATTTATTTTATATCCTTTTAAAATATCATCCAACAAAGGACAATGAAGTTTACAGCTGGGGCAGGTATACATAACTCAAGGCATCTCTAGTCCATCATGCCCACTGAATAACAACTTTGCTGCTGAAATTTCTTAAAACTTACCAAACTAAAACAAAGGCTGAATGATACAAAAAGAGGAGTATTTCGGTGTAATTGTCAATTAGTTTTTTTAAAAAAGGAAACACATTCTGTTTCCTCAGACTAGTAAATAAGCAAGAGGTACATGCAGCAGTGTGAGTTTTAAGACATTTTTCAAGTCTTCTCAAATGAGTCCAAGGTGGGGATGAGATGGGGGAAGAAAACTGATAGAAAAACATTACTATAGACACCATGACAAACAATAAATTTAGATAATTTAAAATTAAAAAAAAAAGGCAAGAGGCAGCATTTCAGCAGCAAAGTGCTCAATAAAAAGTATATCATAGGGGGATACAAGAAAGTTGGGGTAAGAAGGGGGCAGAAAAATGGGTCAGCAGGATGGGTGAAGGCCTCAAAGGAAATACGGCGTCGTCGTTCTTGGAGGAATAACACGTTCTGAATCTGGAACTGCCCGGAATAACTTTGGTTCTCTTGTATTCACGTCTTTGAAGACCATGATGGAAGCAATATTTCCACAACGATAGCAGTAGTTAGGAGCAGACCACACTGTGACCAGCTTCTCGTCAAACATAAACTTATAGCCTTCGTGCACAAGCTGATGTGCTCTGCAGATGAGTTTTAAGTTGTTGATATGAACAAACTGCAATTTAGAAAGGCTTTGTAAGTATTTGGCACATTTTTTAAAAAATTCAGCAGATTTTAAAATCATTTAAATAAAGTACCAAATCCTGTTACTATTACACTTCTCATGATTTCAGAACCTATTCTGTAATTATCCCCAATAACTTTAGTAAGTTTAGGCAAACAGTTGCTTTGGGCCAAGTCAATAATAGAGCCATAGAAATTGTAGTGCCCCCCCCCCAAAAAAACTGTAGTGCCACACATTACAAGTATATGCTTGTAATTCTAGCACCTTGGAAGGCAGGAGGATTGTCAGTCTGGACAATTCAGAAAGACTCTGTCTCAAAAATAAAACGAAAAGAAAGGAAAAAAAAATCAAAGAAATTGTACAGCCATATAATTAGAATTTTCTGAACTAGGTGCTATGTTACAGGCCTATACTCCCAGCTACTTGGAAGGTTGAGACAGGAAGACTAGTGGATCCCTTGAATTTCAGACCAACACTGGCAACACAGCAAGGCCTCATCTCAAAATCAAAAGAGAGCTAGGAATGGTGGCACATGTTTGTTGTCAGCACTAGGGAGGCTGAGACAGGATGATTCTAAGTTCAAGGCCAGCCTGGACTATATAGTGAGATCCTGTCTCAAAAAATCTAAACTAAACTAACTGAAAGACAGAGAGATTGGGAGAAAAGTCGGGGGGAGGGAAGAAAGTTAGACAGTTTTAGATGAAAACCATTCCAATAGTACTATCAGATATTAAATACTTGTTTTTTATGGATTAATAGATATTTCTATCAATAATTTATTGAGGATTTAGCATGTGCAATTCTCGTAGTAATTTTGAAAGAGATTTACTGTCCTTTTTGCAAATTAAGGTAAGACAGCTCTGACTGAATAAATAACTTACCTAAGTAAAGGTACACCAATGGGACCAGAGCCTGGTTCTCTGATTCAATTATGCTGGAGCATTTCCCAGTATAATGTCTCTTTGTGTATGGATATAGTTGCTTTTGTTTTGTTTTCTGTTTTACAGTGTTGGGGATCAAATCTACAGCATGCTAGGCAAGTGCTCTACTACTGAGCTACATCTCCACTCTGTGTGCATGTTTAATTGAACATAGTTGAACTTCAAAAGTTACCTAATTTAGGGCTGGGGATTTAGCTCAGTGGTTCCGGCGCCTGCCTCGCAAGCGGAAGGACCTGAGTTCGATCCCCAGTACCAAAAAAAAAAAAAAAAAAAATGGCCTAATTTAGCCTACTGTGGTACTGCACACCTGTAATCTCAACTACTTGGGAGACCAAGGTAGGAGGATCACAAGTTTGAGGTCAAGCTGGGTAACTTAGTTGAGACACTGTCTCAAAATTAAAATTTTATTTTTTGAGGTAATAAGGATTGAACTGAGGGTCTGTATACTCAGCTATGTCCCTAACCCATTTTTGCTTTTGTTTGAGACAGGGACTGGCTAAGTGGCTAAACTGCCTGGGTTAGGCTCGAACTGGTGACTCTCTACCTCAGCCTCCCAGAGTACTGGGATTATAGGTGTGTATCACCACACTTGGATTATTACTTTTTTTTTCTTTTACACTAATGGAGATTGAACCCAAGGTCTCATGTGTGCTAGGCAAATGCCATACCACTGAGCTCCATCCTCAACCCACTATCTTGTTACTTACCTGCTACTTTATGCAAATAACCAAGTGGATGCTAGAGTATGGGCTTTTACTATATAATCTCTTAACCATTAAGGGAGGACATAAATAAATAAACTGAACTAGAAATTTGAAATCCAGAGCCTCCACTGTCTAAGGAAATTATACTGAAAGTTTGTTATGTGGAGCTATCATAGGTCTTTCACCAAGCAACAAACTACCTTCCACAAAATTTTACCTTACCTCATTTGTGACCTTTGCTCCAAAAAGCCAACCTGCTCCTCGAGGACTGATTGCCCAAGTATCCACATCTTCAGGATCTGACCAAACCAGGTCACAAAATGCTCCTTTATGAGGAATTTCTTGGTTCCGTTCAATGGTTCGAATTTGATCCAGTGTTTTGATATCAGGAGATAAACCACCATGAACACACAAAATCTGCTCATCTATTAACTAACCAAAAAAGGATAATAAAGAATTAAATGTATAATAACAAATGCAGCCATTTCTAAATTCATCAATGAATGCTAAAGATAGCAATATAATTGAGATGACAATTAGATAAAAGTATGCAATGTGTTATACGCAGAAAAATACTTAAAAGTCTTAAGAAGATTCACATAAACTTACAGCTGCTACTGTGAGCATGTCAAAAACTTTGGTACAGTATCTCCAAGCATTAGCATTTCCATATTTGGTTTGGCACTCATCTGTGAAAGAAATGGAAGTGTTCTCATTAATAAAGCTCTGAATTTGCCAACCAAAACAAATATATCCAATACTAAAATACTTTCAATGCAACAGAAATGCAGCTTAAACTAGAACAGAAAGCTATGACACATATTTAGGCCTATTAGGTCCTTCATATAAAGGCAAAAGAAGCCTAGTGTCTCACCATAAATATATCCCTTTTCATTGCAGGAATGGCCCTAAGATGTAGTTGAAATTATCTGCCAAAATGCTCTCATCAGGAAGAATTAACTACTAATTTCACACAAACCAAGCAAATGGCTTCAGTAGTTATGTTAATACTAGTCAATTTTACCAATCAGATTCATTTACTTAATATTACTGCCATATGCCGACAATAATAAAATTATACATTATATGATCCTTAATTACAGGAGCATGGATAATCCCTATCTCAACATTTCTCAGTCCTAAATTATCTATTCTAAGATTTTCTGTCGATTGTGTCACTAAGTACTATTTTATATACAAACACTATATCTAGATATAGATAGATATAATAAGTGTTATATATTTAGATTTGCATATCCCTAATTTAAACATCTGAAATCCAAGATGCTTCAAATCATGTTTGAGGATGAAGATCATGTCTCATGTGGAAAATTCTACACCTGACCTCATGTGACAGGTCTTGATCAAAATTCACGCACACTAAAAATATAGGCTGTTATCTCTTATCAGAAATGTTTACAAGACTGAAGCAGATGGATCATAAATTCAAGGCTATACAGGCTACAAAGCTAGTCTGAGCTACACAGCGAGATTCTGTCTCAAAAACCAAAATAAGAAAAGAAATGCTTGTGACCAGAAGTGTTTGGATTTTGGAATATTTGCATAGATTTACTAATTGAGCATGCCTAATCTAAAGATGTGAAATCCAGTACACTCCCAAATCTGAAACTTCCAAATGTCGAAAATGCTCCAAAATTCAAAACTCTTGGAGTGTCATGATCGCACCCCAAGTCTCGGATTTTCGAGCTGATGGTTTTTTTTTTTTTGGTACCGGGGATCGAACTCGGGTCCTCAGCTTGCAAGGCAGGTGCCAGAACCACTGAGCTAAATCCCTGGCCCGGAGGTGATGATTTCAGTTAAGGGCTGCTTGACTTCTTGACTTCCACCTTAGGCTAGATACACAAAGTATATATGAAACATTAATAAACTCTGTGTTTAGAATTGGATCTCATCCTCAACATCTGTAAACATTCCAAAATTCAAAAAAAATTCAAAATCCAAAACACTTCCTGGTCTCGAGTATTTTGGATAAGGGATACTTGACCTGAACATTATATTATGCTTGAGTTTTATATGTTATATTAGCCTTGTAAAAAATTACATTTTAGGGCCAGAAATTTAGCTCAGTGGCACCATGTCTGCCTCTCAAACCCAAGGTCCTGAGTTCGATCCCCAGTACCAAAAAAAAATTACATTTTACATAACTTTTTTTTTTTTTTTTTTGGTACTGGGGATTGAACTCAGGTCCTTGCGCTTGCGCAGCAGGTGACGAAACCACTGAGCTAAATCCCCGGCCCACTAATGTTTTTTTTTTTTGAGACAGGGTCTCACTATGTAGTTCAGGGTGAACTTGAATTCACTATGAAGCCCAGGCTGGCCTCAAACTCGCAGTGATCCTCCTGCCTCACCCTCCCAAGAGCTGGGAATACAGGCATGTGCCAGCACACCCAGCCTATCTAACATTATATTACAGATGTAAGAGTCACATGCAGTCATACACTGCCAACACCTCAATCACTGACAGAGCACATATATAACGGAGGTCCTATAAGATTATATCACCTTAGTCTGTAGCCATCCTAATTTGTGTAAGTACACCCTATGATGTACACACAACAAAATCACCTGATGATGCATTTCTCAGAATTTATAGTAAGTACATATTAGTGTTTCTTTACTGAGCTAACACCACAGTATACTATCCAAAATACTTATTGTTTTGTAAAAGAACCAATAGCTTTTTATGAATAAAAAAATCAGAAGTAGGGCCAGGGATTTAGCTCAGTGGTTTTGTTGCCTGCTGCCCAAGTGCAAGGACCCAAGTTCAATCCCTGATACCAAAAAAGAAAAAAAAAAAAAAAATCAGAAGTAACTTGTAGTCCTGGGGATGGTGTCATGTACCTATAATCCCAGCATTTTGGTACCAGTTGATTTTTTTTTGGGGGGGTACCAGGGATTGAACTCTGGTCCTTCTGCTTGCACAGCAGGCAGCGAAACCACTGAGCTAAATCCCTGGCCCCTATCCCAGCACTTTGGAAGACTGAGGCAGGAGGGTCACCGAAAGTTTGAGGCCAGACTGGGCCACATAGTGAGTTTAAGGCCAGCCTGAACTAAAAATTAAGATCTGTCTGAAACTAAATAAATAAATTTTTTAAAAAACCAACTTAAAAATAACTCGATGTCCAAAGGGACTGCTTTAAATCAATTCTGGTACATTCATACAGTATAATGTAATACTGTAGAGCCATAAAAATAACATCCACAAAGTGAAAAGACGGGGCTCAACATGGCATTTCACATGGGTGTGTGTGCCCACATATGTACACACAAACACACAATAGCTTGGAATGAGCTCTCAAATTTGAATGTGCAATACATTCACATTTGGTAGATCCTAGTGTCCCATCCCAAAAGATTCTGATATTTGAGTCTGAGGAAGGACCCAGTAACCTACATTTTTAATAAGCACTCGGTGATTCCAGTGTCGCAAGTGTAGGTTTACACTTTGCCACACTGATTTAGAAAGATATATACCAAAAAGTTGACAATGGTCTTCTCTTTACGGGAAGATTTTCAGTTGATGAAGTAGGCAAGTTAAAGAGTAGTCAAGTAGGGAGAAAAAAATATAAAGTACCAGTATGACTTGTGCATATTTTGTTCAAAAAGAAAAGAAAATATTCAGAATCAGAAATAGAAGATCTTACCATAAAATCCATACACCTGTGTTATCTGTCTACTTTCATGATTTCCTCGTAAAAGTGTAATACGGTCAGGCCATTTAGCCTTTAGTGCAAGAAGATAAGTGAAGGTCTCCAAACTATAGTAACCTCTGTCTACAAAATCACCCTGTAGTGCAAAAGTTCACAGTTACAAATAATACAATAGCTACAATAGTCTTTTAAACTTATATTAAAGCACATAATCTCAGAGACACAGCCAAATAACAATAATTAAGACTCACACATTAAATTACTGTATGTATGTGTAAATTAGATTTTAACAAAAACTCAAATGGAGCCAGATTTGGTGTAAACCTGTAATCTCAGTATTCCAGAAGCCTGAGGCAGGAGACTTTGGAGTTTAAGCCTAGCGTGGGGAATCTAATGACAACCTTTCTCAAAGTAAAAATAAATAAATAAAAAGGGTGGGAATGTAGCTCAGTGTAAAAGCCCTAAGTTGAATCCCCAGTCCCCACTGGAAAAATAAAAAAATAAAAACAAGCAAACAAAACCTCAAATTAAAGTAAATAAACTTTCTACTAAAATGTTTGTACTTCACTTATGATTCAGAAGAGGCCTGGGCCGGAAATATAGCTCAGTGGTGCAGCACCTGCCTGGCAAGCTCGAGGCCCTCAGTTTGATTCCCAGTATAATAAAAAAAAAAAAATCTGCTTAAAATGGTAGCCCTTAGTACCTGGAAATTTATATTTGGGCCAGGGATGTAGCCCAGTGACATAGCGCCTGCCTGGCAAGTGCAAGGTCCTGAGTTCGATCCCCAGTACAGGAAAAAAAAAAAAAAGAAGAGGCCTATGGGAATCTGCAGGCAATTTTTGTAAATATTTCTCCCTAAAAAAAAACATCACTTTTCAATCTTCTACTACCTATATTAGATGCTAAGTAAAAGATCTGGTACTAGGATTGAACTGAAGACCTTTACAGAGATACATCCTCAGCTCCCCCCAGCTTTTTTTTTTTGAGACAGTGTCTCACTAAACTGCTGAACTGCTGAGTTACCCAGACTGGGCTTGAACTTAAGATCCTTCTGCCTCAGCCTCCCACAGTGCTGGGATTACAAGTGTGCAATACATGCCTGGTTCAAATATTTTTAATTATTTAAATTAAAAAATTTTAAATTATACCAGAAGAGCTGCCTCCTTAAAAAGAGGTTCTTTTCAATAAAAACAAGTATAATTATAAGTGTTTTAGATTCAGCTTTGTATTTAACAAGTGCATACAGTAACATGATATTTACCGTTATGTTTAATGTAGGCCAATATTATGCTAATAGGAAAACAGCTCAAAGAATAGGAAGGTGACTCAAACTTTCAGAAGAAATAATTACAGGGCTGGGGATTTAGCTCAGTGGTTCTGCTGCCTGCCTCGCAAGCTCAAGGACCCAAGTTCAATCCCCGATACCAAAAAAAAAAAAAAATTACAGAAGGATTCAAAAACAGTTCAAGAGTAACATCATGTACCAAAAGGAAAGGAAGCACTCAAGGTAACAGTAAATATGTGTTAGGAAAATGTATGGAACACAAAACATATTCATCCAGGCATAGCTCAATTAAGACATAAAAATGAATGTGTAAAAAGTTTGATAAAATAACAGTATGTTGAAGACTTATGCCTTAACCCAGTGGTTCTACACTATTTTTCTGCCGGCTACTGCCAGCTATGACCCAGACCTATTTGTAGTTTATAAAGCAATTATAGGAGGTGGTAAAATGTAGGAAAGTACAGAATTATCTTTCCATACATTTAAATACTGATTATCACATGGTAATGAAATTATTATCCAATTTACATGAAATAACCCAAATTTTCAATTTTAAATAAGCACATAATATTACTGTTTACATACCATAAATATGTAGTTTGTGTCAGGAACCTGACCTCCAGTTCTGAATAGTTCACAAAGGTCATAAAACTATAAAAGAAAGGTAATATATGCTGATTATGAATTCCTGTTCAAGAGAAAAATAAGCTGAGAATAAAATGTGCAAATAATCAGTAGTAAGAGGACTCCAAATATTTACATTTAAGGTAAAGCATAAGCAAAACTGCCAAATCCATAGTTTCCAGGCCTTGGAAAAGCACTAAACAAGCTCACCAAAACCACAGTCATTCCTCCATCATTAGTTATAAACCCTCCCCTCCTAAATATCTTTCCATCTTTCTTAAGAATTCTGAAACCATTTACCAGTCATCTAACTTCTCAGTAAGATAACCTAACCACCCTGACCATATTCAGCATCCATTTTAATAAGACAAAAGTGAATAAGTGATATGAATTTTTTCAAAAATAAAAAAATAAAAATAAGAAAGAATTTTTTTCAAGCCAAGCATAGTGGCCCACACATGTGATCCCAGCATTTTCAGGCAGGATGATTGCCATGAGTTCAAGGCTAGCCTGGGTTACACAGTGAATTCAAGTCCAGCCTGAACTACATAGCAAAACCATGTCTCAAAAAACAAAAACACCTGAGTTTGATCCATGGTACCAAAAAAAAAAAAAAATTTTATTGTTCCCTTCTAGTACATAAAACACCTCTCTGTGAAAGAAGTATACTTACCACCCCATGGATATATATCCATGGATATATATATGATGTGTGTCTCATATGTCATTTATATATGACAGTCTGAGCAGTAAAAAAGACATATATATGTTATTTCTCATAATATATATTTATCTTCTTTTTTTTTTTTGAGACATAGTCTAATTATGTTGCTCAATTTGCTTTCAAATTCCTGGTCTCAAGCAATGCTCCCACTTCAGCCTTCTGAGCGCCGGGACTACAGGTGCACGCTACCATGCCCTGCTCTTCATCTTTTTTAGAAAGCTATCTGTTCAAATCCTGGGCCGGGGATTTAGCTCAGTGGTTTCGCTGCCTGCTGCACAACCACAAGGACCTGAGTTTGATCCCTGGTACCCAAAAAAACCATTTCAAATCCTAAAAAAATAAAAAAACATTTCAAATCCTATTATCATGTTTATAAGCTCTGGCCTAATAATTCTATTCCTGTGACCACATCCTAAGGGGGAAAAAAAAATCAAATGATATTTTAAAATATGGTATAACATCATTTACAATAAAAGAAACATGATCTATCCACTCAAGGACTTTATGTATTCATGAATAATGATTACGCTGAAAACTATGTAGCAAAATGGAAAATAAGTTATATAGTACACAAAACTATAATACAGGGCCAGGGATATACCTCAGTAGTTCCGACGCCTGCCTCAAAAGCACAAGGTCCTGAGTTCGATCCCCAGTACCAAAAAAAGAACAAAACTATTATACAACTACACAATTTTATTATGAAAAATAAGTGAGTGTGGAGCTGAGCATAGTTGTGCATGCCTGTAATCCCAGCACTCTGGATGCTGAGACAAGAGGATTTCTAGTCCAAGGACAGCCTGGGCTACATACATAGTTCCAGACTGGGCTGGAGTACAGGATGAGACTTTGTCTCAAAACACCAAATCAGACCCGGCCGGGGATTTATCTCAGTGGCACTGCACCTGCCTCATAAGCACAAGGTCCTGAGTTCGATCCCCGGTACAGAAAGAAAGAGAAGAAAGAGAAGAAAGAAAGAAAGAAAGGAAAAGAAAGGAAAAGAAAAAAAGAAAGAAAGAAAGAAAGAAAAGGAAAGGAAAGGAAAAGGAAAGGAAAAGGAAAAGGAAGGAAAGGAAAGGAAAGGAAAGGAAAGGAAAGGAAAGGAAAGGAAAGGAAAGACAAGACAAGACACCAAATCAGGTCGGGGATTTAGCTCAGTGGTTCTGCCACCTGCATCGAAAGTGCAAGATCTGAGTTTGATCCCCGGTACCAAAACAAAATAAAACAAAAAACAAACAAAAAGAACACCAAATCAGTGGTGACAAACACCTGTAATCCCAGCAACTCAGGAGGTTGAGGCAGGAGGATTGCTGGGAGTTCAAGGCCAACCTGGGCTACATAGTGATTTCAAGGCCAGCCTGAACTACATAGTGAGACCCTGTATCCAAAAAAGTAAAAAAAATCACCAGCATCTCTTATACCTCAAGTGAATGATACACTGGTTATTTGGAAAATGGAAATGACATTTCCTTACATATACTGAAAAGCTCCTATTTGTTAATATCATCATCACCTTATCAGAAAGTCTTGGCCAGAGATTTAGCTCACTGGTTTCACTGCCTGCTGCGCAAGCGCGAGGACCCAAGTTCGATCCCCGGTACCAAAAAAAAAAAAAAGAACAAAACAAAAAAGTCTTTCAAGGTCCAGGGATTTAGCTCAGTGGCACCTTGCCTGCCTTGCAAGGGCAAGATCCTGAGTTTGATCCCTAGTACCAAAAAAAAAAGTCTTTCAAAGTATCAGAAGCTGTCACACGGTAGTAGACTCAAATTTTCAAAAATTTCAATTTTTCATTAATAAATTCAAATATTATCATTTGCAATAAATACTATTGTTTTCTTTGAAATAACTATCTTATTTCCATCACTTTTGTAAAAATGGTTGCCAAAAAGCCAAGTCTGAATAACAAGTTTGTCATTCATTCTCTCCAGTAAAAATAATGTTTAATAAAAAGGGGCTAGAGGGCCAGGGGATTTGGCTCAATGGCACCAAGCCTGTCTCCAAAGCACAATGTCCTGAGTTTGATCCCTGGTACCAAAAAAAAGGGGGGCTGGAAAGGGTAGCAAGCCACAAGGCAACTAACAGAGACAGGTTCTAGCTTACACATTAAGTACTAAACAATTACATACAAGGATAAAATTGAGTCACAATGCATTGAATACCAAATTCAAAGAGTTTTATAGCAGTACCAAAGTATGACTGGATATCACATAGAGGGTTCATATAAAAAATATCTATAGCTGGGAGTGGTAGCTCACACCTGTAATCCCAGTACTCTGTAGGCTAAGGAAGAAGAATCACCTCAAGTTCAAGGCCAGCCTGAACCACATAGTGAGACACTGCCTCTAAATCAATCAATCAATCTACAGATTATAAGAAAAAGATCAACCAAAGGAAATAAGGACAATTCACAGATGTGGGAACCCAGAACTAATAAACAGCCTCAATAGTATCCAAGAAAATGTAGGGCTGGGGATTTAGCTCAGTGGTGCCACCGCCTGCCTCGTAAGCACAAGGTCCTGAATTTGATCCCCAGTATCAAAAAAAAGAAAATGAAAATTATATTTTAGAACAAGAGGTCTATATTTTAAAACTTCATAGCCCCGCACTGATGACATTTTACCAGTGTGATAATACCACATGCAATGAGAGGAAGACTACAATGAATTCTCATACATTTCTGGTGGGAATATCAACTGCTACAGCTTTGGAAACCCATCTGGCAATATACAGTACAAGTAAAGGTGACCAAACTTAATGGCCTAGGTAGGTATGTACAGGAAATTTTCATACATGTACTCAAGATAACATATGCACAAATATTCTTTTTTTTTTTTTTATACCGGGGATCAAACTCGGGTCCTTGCGCTTACGCAGCAGGCGGTGAAACCACTGAGCTAAATCCCCGGCCCTGCATAAATATTCTTGCAATTCTGAAACAGAAAAAGTGCTAAAAATAAATAAGCAGCTACTTCAGCTTATGACTTTAAAAGGTATACAAATACTTTCCTTTGAGTAAACCATCTTTTCTCAGTGTCCAACAAATATGCACTATGTATACAGTACTTCTCATTCCATCACACATTGTGAATGTGGAATGACCAGTCAAAAGAGGTACCAACAGTCTTACCCTCCAACTGCTTTTTTTTTTGTACCAGGGATCAAACTCAGGACCTCGAGCTTGCTAGGCAGGCAGCAGCACCACTGAGCTAAATCCCCGGCTCTAACTGCTTTTGTACCACCTGAGGGTCTGCAGGCCTCACTTGTGTGGTAGCTAAAGGTCAGTATGTAATTCCTTCCCTAGATAACACTGTTTCCATGCTCTGCACCACATACTTGCTAATATGTCCATTCACACTCAAAACTCAATCTTGCAATTCCAGTACTGCCCAAGGGGAAGGAATTGTGGAAATTCCAAAGGACATCTCTTAGATTTGATTTAATCAGTCCTATGGTTCTGATTAATAATTTTTTTTTTGGCACCAGGGATCTAACTCAGGACCTTGCGCTGGGGATTTGGCTCAGTGGTTTCGCCGCCTGCTGCGCAAGCACAAGGACCCGAGTTCGATCCCCCGTACCAAATCAATCAATCAATCAATCCCCAGCCCGATTAACAATTATTTTTAAGGGTCAAGTATAAGAGAAACAATGTTCACAGTTGGGTAGTAGTTTTAAATTAACATGCAAAAGGAACCCAAACAAATTTCAAATCTCAGTGCTGTGCCTTAGTGGCTATGAAAGTTTGGGTCAATTCTTCAGTTCGTTAGTCTCTTTCATTCTTTACAAAATGATTTTATCTCATTGGATTCTTAAAACAATTTCACATGGAGTATGTGAAAAAGTACGTTGTTGACCTTGAGACACAAAATAAATGTTAGTAAGACTTGTATGCTGGACTGAAGATATATAATACAGAAATGTTTGAGGTTGTCTCTGACTTCCTGAATTTAATTATGACTGTAATTCATATACGGTAAAGTCCTTAATAACACAAGTAGCCCCTGAATTTTAATTTTATAAGCAGGGAACACACTACTCATATAACTATCTTTTATGTTAGCAAAATACAAATGTTTACTACAGTTTTGGAGAGAAGTGTTATGTACACTTAAAAAAAGAGAGAGAACATTAACAGTTAAAAGATGACAGACATAATGGGGCCTCTACTTAGAAGCAGATGATGACATGCAGATGTCGGACTATAACCTCAGCTCCGGAAAAGGGGGTGGGCAGACAAAAACCCTTGTTATGTAGCCAAAATAGGCCTTTATTAATGGAATGGTCTCTAATCAGGGCCAATGTAGGTGCATTTCTGCCCTGTTACATGGTCATATTTAAGGCAGGAAAATTACAAAGACAGTAAGCCCACCGGCATTCATAAATACTGCACTGCTCACAATGTATTATTGCGTTATAGCCCCAATGACATTGTATACATAGAGTAGGCTATGAATGATCTCTTCAGCTTTTATTCCAAGTGAAAAAATTCTACAAATACACATAAGGTTCCCAACTAAGTAAACACTGAGAGTAGAGTCTAATGATAAGATGCACTCGGCATTCCTCCTGTCACTGCTTGGAAATTCTTTTTTTTGTTTTTTTGAGACAGAGTCTCGTTATGTAGTTCAGACCAGGCTTGAACTCACTATGCAGCCCAGGTTGGCTGTGAATTCAAGGCAACCCTTCTGCCTCAGCCTCCCAAGTGCTGGGATTACATGTATGTGCCACCATGCCCAGCTGGAAATTCTTACAAACAATAACCCAGCAAATGAAAAAAGTAAGCTAATTCTTTTTTTGTTTACTTTTTTTAAAACTGTATATCCTTTTATTGGTACATTTTAGATATACAAAATAATGATATTCATCATTGGAAATTTGCATCTTTTCATACTCTCTTGGTTTTTATTTTTTCCCACTTCCCCTGCCCTCCCTTCAACCCCTCCATCCCTATTTACAGACACTTTGTTTCCTTTTTTTCATTTTCTCATATTAATTCTATTCTCTACTTTCCTTTCCCCTACCCATTCCCCTTTGCCCATTTTCTTTCCATTTCACAGTATCTATTATACCTTTTAGTCCTTATTTACACTTTCAGTTTCTCACACTAGAGAAACTATTAGACATTCACACATGTGTGTCCTATTTATTTCACTTAAGAGTATGGCCTCAATGTGCATCCATTCGCAATAAATGTCTCTAATTTCTCATTTTTTATGCCTGAGTAGTACTCCATTTTATTAAAAAACCACATTTTCTTTATCCAGTCTCCAGTTCATTGGCATTTGGGCTGTTTCCAAATTTCAGCTATTACAAACTGTGCTGCTATGAATATGGGAGCACACATACCACCGTGTTATGATTCTTTTATTTTTTATTTTTTTATGATTCTTTTAATTCTTTTGGGAAGATACCCAGCAGGGGCATAGCTGGGTCAAATGGGACCTCTAGCCCCAGTTCTTTGAGGTATCTCCATACTGATTTCCACAGTGGTTGCACCAGTCTACACTCCCACCAGCAGTGGAGCAGGGTTCCTCTTTCCCCACAGCCCCACCAACATTTGTTGTTGGTTGATTTCTTGATAGCAGCCATTCTTTGTGGGGTAAGGTGGAATCTCAGCATTGTTTTCATTTGCATCTCTAGAATGACCAGTGATGTTGAACATTTTTTCATATGTTTATTTACCATTTCTCCTTCTTTGTGTGAGAAATGTCTGTTCACTTCAGATGCCCATTTTTGGATTGCGTCTTTCAATTTGGGAGGTCTGATTTTTTTTAAAGTTCTTTCTAGATTCAAGATAGTAGACCTTTGTCTGAGGAACAGCAGGTGAAGATTTTTCCAAGATTGTGGGTTGTCTCTTCACACTGTTGGTGTAAAGCTGTGTAGAAGCTTTTTAGTAAGAAGAGATCCCACTTGTTGATAGTTTGTGCTACTTCATGGGCAACTGAGGTTTTGTTCATAAAATCTTTTCCTACACCAATGTCTTCAAGAGTTCTGCCTAACCTCTGTTCCAACCGGTTCAGCGTTTGTTTTAATATTTAGATCTTTAACCCACTTTGATTTTAGTTTAGTGCATGGTGAAAGATATAGGTCTAGTTTTAGTCTTTGGCAAGTTGAAACCCAATTTCTCCAGCACCATTTATTAAAGAAAAATGAAAGTTTGATCCTATAGAAGTAAAGAGGAGAATAAAGTTCCATATAAAATATGAAGTCAGAAAAATTAAGAGTGGTTGGAGAATGGGTATACAATACATTTACATTGCGAGGAATACTTATGTTAGTTGTGTTGTGGCTAGAACTCTAGACTAAATATTTTATGATCTGTTAAAAACCACTAAAAGATAAGAAGCTGAAGTATCATATCACCTAGAAATGATAAATATACGAAGAATGGAAATGCTAATTACTCTGATTTGTTGTTCTATATTGTATGCCTACAGCACATCATGATTTTGTTTTCTACAAATATATCCAAATATTTGGGGTCCATTAAAACTTTCTTTAAAATAGGGAGTGATAGGAAAGATAAAAGAAAGACAGTTGTCTTTCAGAAATATGTACTAAATGCTTTCAAAGATTTGTTTCAGAAGAAACTGGGTAAGGAGAAATTGGAGAAGATATGTACACAGGAAACAAGGTGAATATGGGATATTTCCATCTGGATTATTTGACATATTTTAAATCACATCATTTATTAAAGAGGCTATGTTGGTATTCCATCATGTTCCTCAACTCCTCTATTTTTCATCTGTGTCCTCTTTAGATTAATCATGTCTTGCACTATGGGCACAATCTCTGCTGTTATGTGAGAAATTATTTCTGATTTCATTTTTTCCAGATCCTCTTTCATTGCTAGTTCAGGGAGTCCAGGTGGTTGCACATCAGGTGTTCCAGGGCCGAGGATTTAGCTCAGTGGTTCCGCCGCCTGCCTCCCAAGCGCAAGGACCCAAGTTTGATCCCCAGTACCAAAAACAAACAAAAAAAGGAACGTCAGAGTGTTCCATCTTGTTTCCCTTTGGGGTTGCTGTAGGTGATCTGAAAGTCTGGTTCTGAGACTTGTTTACTTGTCTTCTCATTTTGACTGGGGGTGGGGGGGTGGGGGGTGTTGCTGCAGCTCACCTCCTCTGTGCTGGGAGCGGTGGTAGGTTGGCCTGGAAGCCTGCTACTCTGCACTGGGAGCTGTG
Source organism: Heterocephalus glaber (assembly GCF_053883595.1). Lineage (NCBI taxonomy): Eukaryota > Metazoa > Chordata > Mammalia > Rodentia > Bathyergidae > Heterocephalus > Heterocephalus glaber. Next base: position 9,964,751 of record NW_028258316.1, on the reverse strand, counting down.
GCACATTGACCTGGAAGCCTCCCCTGCTCTGGGAGCTGTGGCATGCTGACCTGGAAGCCTCCTCTGCCTTGACCAAATTACTTAATCTTGCTGTGCATCAGTTTCAGTGGAGAGAAGAGTTTTAAGAGCTTCTTTCCTAGATTTTGCATTTCCCCCTGCTAATTCTTTTTATCTTATGTCAGTAACTGCTATGAAACCATGCACAATTTTACTTCTTTTGAATCTTTGCTATTCTCATTCTCCCAGAAGAAATGATAAAATTTCAACAATATAGGACATGAATAAAATATATAGAAATGAATAGAATGAACAGAATAAAAGTGTCTAAAACCAAATATAACAAGCCAGGGAGCCAATCAGATTCCAGAAGCCTACATGGGACAAGGATCTCAATAAAAGGAGCTACAGATAAAGCTATGAATATTTCACTTTCAAATACTCCCTACTAGTCCAGAGTAGCTGTCTGCTATCTCTCTTCCCCCTTATCCCCACCTTAAAATAAATCATCTTCTTTCATTTATCCCACTAATCAGAATTACTGAGTACTACATGTTTATATATCTTTCACCACTACTGAACACCCTCACCATTCTATAAATAATAACTCAACATTCTATTCACTTTGCAAATGTCATTTCAACAAACTCCATGAATAATTTGACCATTGCTTTCATTCACTAGAATAGTAAACCAGGAATCATTAGTATTACAAAGACTGAGGCAACTTAACCACTAGGTAGATTTATCTGCTATCACTGTTTTAATTTTGCAGCACAAGTAGAAACAAAACCTGTGGATGGTACAGAATCCGTGACTTCTTTATGAAATATTACCTGTCCGTGTATGTCCCCACACACTGTCACTGGGGTTGACACAGGCTGAACGTTGGATTCCTCTAAGAGAAGATCACACACATAGTCACATAGCCGCTGAAAGAAGAAAAAATAAAATACAAACTTTTATTGCAATATTAAAGCTAAGGGCCAAATACAAAAAAATTTAGTACAAAGACATATTTAGATAGACCAAGAGAGCCAAGGATTTATCTCAGTGGTACCACCGCCTGCCCTGCAAGCTCAAGGACCCGAGTTTGATCCCTGGTACCACAAAAAAAAAAGAAAGAAAGACCAAGAGTTAGGAGCAACAGGAAGGACTTGTATGGCCATTAAAAAACAACATGAGGAATTCTGGTGGTGGAACTGCCATGTACCTGGGATGTAGGGCTGGATACATGAGCCTACAAATGTTGTGGTATTCTATTAAGGTTATACAAACTGTTATTATGGGGGGGAATCAAGTAAATGACACAGGGGATCTCTCAGTATTATCTTACAACTGCATGTAAACCCACAATTATTTCAAAATAAAAAGGTTGTTTACAATTAAATAATTAAAATATGTATATCTAAAATTGAGGCTGAGTGCTGTAGCACACCTATAATTGCAGCACTTGGGAGACTGAGGTAGGAGGATTTTGTGTTTGTTTTTGACTTTTTAGGACAGGGTCTCACTATGTTCAGGCTGGCAAAAAGGGGGAGGCGACTAGGGATGTGTGAAGGCTCTGGGTTTAATGTTCAGCACCAAAAAAAAAAAAAAAAGACAATGAGGGAATCAAGCTATTTCCTAAATATTAGACAACAAAACAGAAAACTTCAAAATAAAATGATTTGCTTTGTTCTAAGTTCTTTTTTTTTTTTTTGGTACTGGGGATTGAATTCAGGACCTTGCATTTTCGAGGCAGGTGGCAGAACCACTGAGCTAAATACCCAGCCTTTGTTCTGATAAGTTCTTGATCTTCAAATAGCACCTCAAAGACAAGGTCTTCCTTTTGGCCTGGTAACCCTGTAACTTCAAGTCCCACATCCCCCAGATGCTTCAACAAACCAGTGCATGGTTCTATCATATAACACATCCAGCACTCCTAATAATAACACTGTTCTGAATTTTTACCTTGATAATGAAATGGCCTTAGTTTTACATGAAAGGTGATCTCCAAGAGTTTCTTCAGTTATGAAATTCTGGTTTGTATTAAAAACCAACTATGCCAAAATCTCTTGCTTGACTCAGATACTAACACTGGGACTCACAAAGATTAAGGCCACAAAGCTACTGAATCTTAGCAACAGATCTGGAATTCAGGTTTCCTAGTTTTTCCACAATACTATCTTGAATATTCAGTGGTTTCACCCAACAAATAATTACTAAATGCTTAATATGTTACCAAGATTGGTTCTAGACCCAAATAAATCAAAATACTAAAATCTCTACCTTTAAAGGGCTTACATTCTAATAGAGAGAATAAAGAAACAAAATGTAAAAAAAATAAATAAATAAAATGTAGCCAGGTGCAGTGGCCCATATCTATAATCCCAGCTACTCCAAAGGCTGAGGAGGGAGGATCATAAATTTGGTTTGGGTTTGTTTTGTTTTGTTTTTTGACACAGGCTCTTGCTATGTAACCCATGCTGGCCTTGAATTCACTTCGTAGACCATGCTGGCCTCAAACTCAAAGAGCCTCCTGCCTCAGCATCCTGAGTGCTGGAATTACAGGCACGCGTCACCACTCCTGGCAGGTTCACAAATGTGAGGCAAGCCTAGGCAACTTATTGAGACCCTATCCCCCCAATTTTTTTTGTTGAACTGGGGATTAAACTCAGGACTTCGAGGCAGGTGCCAGTGCCACTGAGCTAAATCCCCTGCCCATGTTCCCAAAATTTTTAAAGGCTAGGGATATAGCTCAGTGCCAGAGCATCCCAGAGTTCAATCCCCCAGACCACAAAAGAAGAAAAAAGAAAGGAGGAGGAAGAAGGGAGGGGAGAACAATGAGAAGGGAGAAGGGAGGAAGAGGAAGAAGAGGAGAAAGAAGAGGAGAAGAAGGACGAGGGGCAGGGAGAGAAGAAAGGAAAAAGAATGTATGCAGAAAGAAGGGGTAGCAGTAGTAGTACAATGTGTAGAGTAAATTGTCAGACAGTGATAAGACCTGTGGAGAACACTAAAGCCCAGGAAGAGGAATAATGAGTGCTGGGGTGAAAGGCAAGTGTCAACAGTAAATAGGGAGAACACAAAGGCCTTGCAGAAGCTTGATAAAGTGACTTTTGAGCAAAAATGTAAAGCTGGTCACATTCTACAACACTGCAGGCAGAGGACAATAAATAAGTACAAAACCCCCGACATGATGCATGCTTGCTATTTGACAAAAATACCGAGGTTAGTGTGGTTACAGAGAATAAACTGAATGAGGTTTTGAAAGATTCAAGACCATACAGGCTGGTTTTGTTGTTGGAGTGATTATTAAGAACCCAGGCTTCTACTGAGTGTTATGGGAAGCCACCAAAAGGTCTGGAGCAAAAGAATGACATGATCTTAATTCTGCCATGTAGCAAATGTACTACTGGGGGGAGAGGGCCAAGCAAAGATTGCTGAAGTAGGTTAGGTACAAAGGCAGAAGACCAGATGGCTTATACAACAATCTAGATAAAAGCTAATACTGGCTTGGACCAGAGTAGTGAAAATAGGAAATGGGATAAGCAGACAGATCCAAATATTTTTCTGAATGTAGCATCTGCAAGATTTATGATTAACTGAATACAGGGTGTTATGAAATAGTAAGGAATCAAGGGGTAACTCAAGTTTTCTGGCCTAAGCAACTACAAGGATGGAAAGAATCATTACTGAGATGGTTAAAAGGGTCCAAGGAAAGTACCCTTTTAATTGCTTTATTCACTTTTTTTTTTTTTTTTGGTACCGGGGATCAAACTCGGGTCCTTGCGCTTGCGCAGCAGGCAGTGAAACCACTGAGCTCAGTCCCCAGCCCTATTCACTTTTAAATATACTTTACTTTTTTTTTTTTGGTACCAGGGCTCGAACTCAGGACCTTGCGCTTGCGAGGCAGGCAGCAGAACCACTGAGCTAAATTCCCAGCCCCTATACTTTACTTTTTAAAGAGCAGTTTTAAGTTCACAGCAAAATCAAACAGATACAAAGTTTCCATATGCACCTTGCCCCCATGCATATGAACAGTGTCCCTACTATCAACATATGGCCCCTAGCCAGGCGTGGGGGCACACGCCTGTAATCTCAGCACTCAGGAGGATCACTGCAAGTATGAGGCCAGCCTGAACAACATAGGGAGACCCTGCCTCAAAAAAAAAAAAAAAAAAATCCAGCACCTACTTGTTCTAAGTGGTGGCTTTTCATTGACACAGCATTACGGAAAGTTTGTTTACATTAGAATTCACTCTTTTTTTTTTTTGTACCAAGGATCAAACTCAGGACCTTACACCCAAGTGTAAGGCAGGCAGCGAAACCACTGAGCTAAATCCCTGGCTAGAATTCACTTTTTTTTTTTCTGGTACTGGGGATCGAACTCAGAACCTTGTGCTTGTGAGGCAGGCGGCGTAATCACTGAGCTAAATCCCCAGCCCTAGAATTCACTCTTGATATTGCACGTTCTGTAAGTTTTCACAAATGTATAATGACATATATACCTTACAGTATCATACAGAGTAGTTTCACTGCCCTGACTGCCCTGTAAATTCTTTGTGCTTTACCAATTTATTTTTACCTCCTTGCAACCCCTGGGAAACCACTAATCTCTACTGCTTCCATGATTTTAACTTTCCCAGACATCATATACTTATCACACAGATTCAGCTTATTCAGGGGTTTGTTGACTGGGGTTTGTACTCACAAGCTACATTCCCAGCACCTTTTATTTTTTCAGACAAGGTCTCTCTAAATTGCTTAGGCTGGCCTCAAACTTGCAATCCCTGTCTCGGCCTCCTAAGTGGCTGGGATTACAGGAATGTGCCACCATACTCAGCTTCAGAGTGGCATCTCTCACTTAAGTATATGCATTTAAGATTCCTCCATGACTCTTCATGGCTTAATAGCTTATTTCTTGTAAGTGCTGAACAATATCCTATTGTCTGGATATACTACAGTTTCTTCATCCATTTACCTACAAAAGGGACATCTTGGTTGTTTTCAAGTTTTGGCAATTATGAACAAAGATGCTATAAACATCTGTATATAGGTTTATGTGTGTAGCTAAGTTTTCAACTCATTTGAGTTACTAGCAAAGAGTAAAATTGCTGGGTCATATGTAAGACTGCTTAGTTTGGTAAGAAACTTCCAAACTATCTTCCAAAGAGACCGTACCATTTTGCATTCGCATCAGCAATAAGTGAGAGCTGATGCTGCTCTACAACATCATCAGCATTTGGTGGTGTCAAGGTTCAAGATATGACCATTTTAGTAGCACTCCACCACTGAGGTACAACCACAGCCCCAAATTCTTTATTTCTTCAACCTGCAAAACATCTTAATATCAAGTCAGAATTTCAGACCGGGGCATGGTGGCGCACGCCTATAATTTCAGCACAGTGGGAAACTCAGGTAGGAAGATTACAAGTCTGAGCCCAGCCAGGGCAATTTAGCAACTTTGCAAAACCTAACTCAGGAGGGGAATGGGATAAAATAAAATAAAAGTTATTTAAAAAAAAAACAGAACAGAACCTGACTCAAAAAAATAAAATACTGTGAAATAAAAATAAAGGGCTGGGGATAAAACTCAGTGTAAAGATCCTGTGTTAAATCCCCAGTAACACATACACACATGCATGTGCATGCACACACACACACACACACACACACACAAAGAGAAAATATTCATTCTCTGTTAGAAATAATAATAATCTAATCAATCACAATCACTCAATTCAGTCCTTTTAGCTGTTCTTCCTGTAAATTTCACAAAATTAGTGTGGTACAGCATCTTCATTATTTTTATAGTAATAAACATCTAAAATTTACAACTTACTATTAGCATTTTTAAACCAAAACTCACTTCCATCTAGCTCAAGGTAGTTCCAAAGGAAAAAATATACCAAGAACTGATGAATAATTCTGTGCTTGGCCTTTTTTTTTTCTTGGTACCAGGGATCAAACTCTTGACCTTATGCTTATGAGGCAGGCATGGTGCCACTGAGCTAAATCCCTGGCCCTGGCATTTTTTTTTTTTTTTTTTTTGTACTGGGGATTGAACTCAGTCCCTGCACTTGCAGGGCAGGTGGCGGAACCACTGAGCTAAATCCCCAGCCCATCTGGCCAATTTTTTAATAGTTTTTTTTTTAATTACCACCTCCCTCTTATTCTGCTAAAAACAAAAAGCACTTTTCTTTAGCTTCATAGAAGCAATTAATATTTCTAATATAGTATATAATTTCTAATATGGTATATAATTTTAAAAATTAAAACAAGAAGCTGGGCATGATGGCACATACCTGTAATCCCAGCACTCTGGAGGCTGAGCCAGGAGGATCACCGAGAGTTTGAGGCCAGTCTGAGCTACACAGTGAGTTCAAGGCCAGCCTGAATTACTTAGTGGGACCCTGTCTCAAAAAAACAAAAAAAAGGGCCAGGGATTTAGTTCAGTGGTACTGTTGCGTGCCTCACAAGCACAAGGTCTTGAGTTCAATTCCTAGTACCAAAAAAACCCAAAAACAAAAACAAAAAGAACAAAGAGAAAAACCAAAAAATAAAAAATTAGGGCTGGAGATGTAGCTCAGTGGCACTGCTCCTGTTTGGCAAGCATAAGGTCCTGAGTTCAATTCCTAGTCCCAGAAAAAAAAAAAATAAAACAACATAGTGATGTTTTAAAGTACCTATCTCAGGACAGTAGCCACCTTCCTTAGGCATAATGTCTGGCTCAATTAATATCTGCAATATTTTTTCAGGTACATTCACCAAACCTCCTCAAAGAACTATACAGAAGAATTTGCAGAAGTGCTTTGCTGTGGTGTGTGCAAGAGTAGGCAGTTTTCTGTTTCTAGGTCTGTTCCCTATATTGCCTATGTTTTTTGGTTTGGTTTTCTTTTGGTACTGGGGATCGAACTCAGGACCTTGCACTTGCCCTTTTTTGGCCTGTGTTAATAATTAGCTGTCCCATGTATACATAGTAACTTTCAGATGTCACATTCTTTTTTTTTTTTTTTTTTTCCTTTTGTGGTGCCGGAGAGTGAATCTTGGGCCTTGCATATGTTAGGTAAGTCCTCTACCACTGAATCATATGCCAGCCCAGCCCTTTTGTTTTTCCAAGACAGATCTCACTAAATTGTCCAGGCAGGCCTCAAACTTTCGATCCTGACTCAGCTTCCTGTCATAGCCAGTTAGAGTTGACATCTTTTAATACAAATATTTTCCCACTAACACACTATTTGACACAAGCTTCCAAAGAACCTTCACAATGTATCTCCTGGAGAGAAAAGTTGTTTCCTACAATGTTGATCTCTCAAAATAAATAACTGTGGGGGTGCCACTGTGAACCCCTATAAAGATCAACTATGAAAATATTAACTAAACAAACAAGCTACTTAATTATATATATATTTTTTTCGGTTACCAGGGATTGAACTCAGGACCTTGCACTTTCCAGGCAGGCGTGGCACCACTGAGCCACATCCCCAGCCCTGAAAAGCTACTTAATTAAACTTGAATTGGGGCCAAGGATTTAGCTCAGTGGTTCCGCTGCTTGCTTCGCAAGCAGAAGGACCCAAGTTCGATCCCCGGTACCAAAAAAAACACCTTGAATTAAATCCTCTAGAGATGCCCGTCTTCACTCTGGATGATACTACTCCCCTCCTTTCTCAATTTGCTTTTTCCCAAATTAAACTTTAATGTTATATCATCAATTTAGTGACATATTTCCATTATAGGATAAACCCTTCATGGAGCTTGCAACTGTATAGACTATAAACAAGGTGCATAGGATATTGTAATTAAATAGTGGGCTTCAATGAACACCTAAGGGAGAAATGCCTCTGTTCTCTATCAGGGATAGATGTGTTTTCCCTGAGAAGCTTGTTTTTATTATTGTATAGACTCTTGTGCATTTTTTTAATTAAACAGCTTCCATATTTGTAGGCTTCTGAAAAGTTTAGGGTACAATCTTTAAGAAGCAATCTGGTGGGCTGGGAATTTAGCTCAGTCACACCATGCCTGCCTTGCAAGTGCAAGGTCCTGAGTTTGATTCCCAGTACCAAAAAACAAACAAACAAAAAGTAATCTGACCAGGTATGGTGGTGCATACCTGATATCCCAGCAGTCTGGAGGGATAAGGCAGGATACCAAGTTTGAACTTAGCCTGGACAATTTAGCAATTTAGTTAGACCTTATCTCAAAATTTAAAAATAAAAATAAAAAGCTGAGGATGCAACTCAGTTTGAAAACCCTGGGTTCAATCCCCAGTAGAGGGGCTGGGGAAGGGTCATCACAGCTTTTATTTTATATACTGTTATTCTTACTGCTGGCTCCATCTTGGTTTCCTATCTGTATTTTCTGACTCGTTTACTTTGAATGTAATTTATATTGCTTATACCAAATGCATCTTTGTAAACTACTCTATGTCATTTTTTGAACAAAATGAGTTATTTAATAATATTTTGAAATTAACCACAACACAGAATCCTGAGTGACACCATGATTCCCATATTTAAATGTGCTGGAATTTGCACCCACATGTGCCTGGCTCTCCTACCTCATAATGCCTCCTGAACAGCAAGTCCTGCCTACTGACTGGCCCACACTCCCAGTGCTGACTTGAAAGTAACAGTGAACCATAACTTAAAGAACAACACTGTGAAACCTTGTCAATCTCAAAGGCTGTGTGTCTGGAGACACATGCAAACTATTCAGGCAGCATCCTTCACCTGGAGCCCATGCATACTAACCAGAGTAAAATTACAGCCGCCTCCTACAACTGCTGTTTCTGTAGATCCCAACTGAGGACTCTGCTATGTCTCTAACCCAAAGCCATGGTTTCTGATCTCTTTAATTAAGCAGTAGCTTACAAGTTCACATCAAGCACAAAAAAATTTTAGAAGTCCCTAGACACAGTGGTGCATTCCTGTAATCTGAGCTACTCAGGAGTCTAAGGCAGGAAAATCACAAGTTAAGGGTCCAGGGCAATTTAGGAAGGCTATCTTAAAAAAAAAAAAGGTTGGGTGGGGAGTGTAGATGTAACCTCACTGGTAGAGCATCTGCCTAACATTCAGGATGCCCTAGGTTCAATCCATGTACACACTTCCCCACAAATCTATCCTTTAAAAATTTTTAATTTTAATATGTACCTCTCTTTGGAGTACATTATGTAATAAATGATAAAAGTTGACCAAATCAGCATAATAAATATTTCCATCTCTTCAATCATTAATCATTTTTATGTGCTAGGAATTTTATACTCTTCTAGTGGTTTTTTTTTTTTTTTTTTTTGGTACCGGGGATCGAACTAGGGTTCTTGCGCTTGCAAGGCAGGTGGTGGCACCACTGAGCTAAATTCCCACCCCTCTTCTAGTCATTTTAAAAGTTATCATAGGTTGGGTCAGGGATTTAACTCAGTGGCACTGCACCTGCCTCACAGCACAAGGTCCTAAGTTTGATCCTTGGTACTGAAAGAATAAATAAATAAATAAATTTATCATAGGTTGTTTTACTCAATAGTTCCTCTGCTGTGCTAAAGAAATTGGAGTGATTCCTCCAGTCCATGTTTTTAGCACCCCTTATTAAATTTCTTTCTGTACCCCCCTCCTCCCAAATATCTATCTTACATTTTCATTTATACAGCCTTTATATAGTCTCCACTATAATACAAATTACTGAGATTGAGGAGTATGGCCCGGAGATGACAGTGATCCAGAAGGCAACACCTCTGTCTTCAGGCTTCACGGAGTTTCTCAATGGTGGCACTACTTTGTTGTGGGGAGCAGCTGTCCTGTGCAACAGCAACGTCTCTGGCTCCCACTACATAGATGTCCATGTTCGCCCCCAAGTGTGACAAGCAAAACTGTCTCTAGACATTACCAATGCCCCTCTGGGATTTAGTTCAGTGGTGCTGTGCCCACCTGCCAAGTGCAAGGTCCTAAATTCAGTTCCCAGTAACAAAAAAGAAAGAAACCAAAATCCCTCAAGAGCACTCTTCTATCAATGTGAATAATTAGTTTGCTAATCAGCTGCTAGTCACTTCTGACTGTGGAATCTAGGAGCCCTGCATAAAAAAGTAGCACCTGAGCTAAAGCTCAGACAAGAGGTATTCTAGAAAGGAAGCATACACCATAGTTATAAACAGGAACCCTACTTGCTTGCTTGCTCTCCTTTCTTTCTTTCCTTCCTTCTCTCTCTCTCTCCCCCTCTTTACTTCTTTTGTCTCTGTCTTTGTCTCTCTCTCTCTCTCCTCCTCTTTACTTCTTCTCTGTCTCTCTACTCTCTGTCTCTCTCTCTCCCTCCCTCTCTCTCTCTCTCTCTCTGATGCTGGGGATCAAACCCAGGTTGTACATGCCAAATATGTGTTCTGTCACTGAGCTACCCCCAGCCCTTGCTCCAAAATTTCTTTATGGAACTCTCCAACATTCCCATCTCTTAACTATAAAATTGTCCCAAGAATCTACAAATTCTCCTAATCTCTAAAGACTCGGGTGTCATTCACTGGTCAAGGATGTTGTAAAAGAATTCTGGAGAGTATGACTCAGCGGTCATCAGGGACCCAGTCAAACCTTTACAGTCTAGTTCTGGGGTTCACAGAAAGACTGGGAGCCTTTCTCAACACCTTCTGTGTAGGAAGACCATCTGTTTGATCTTTGCAACACAAATAGCCAATGTGAAGTTCCAGGGTAAGTTTCAATGAGTTTATTTTACCTGTGTGACCCAGGGGGGCTTAGATTTACAGGGTCTCCCTATGTGGTCGTTGCCTTGAACTCACTGTGATCCTCCCACCTCAGCCTCCCAAGTGCTGGGAATACAGGAAGGCGCCACCACACCTGACAAACTCCGACCACTTTTGACCTTCAAAATGGTATACTTATGCAAGCAAATAATCCAGGAAAGAAATTGCAGAGAAGGAATTAAAAATAAGATTTTATATGAAAACACTCTCCTTGATCCTGAGAGAAAGCAAGCCAACAACAGCAGCAATTGAGCAACTTAACTCTTTCAAGTAAGTGTGTAAAGTGTTGGGATCAACTACAAAGAGCATTTTATGTACAGTAAGTGAGCTCTCATCAAGTAAATAAAGTATATGTAGAAGCTGGGCGTGGTGGTGGTGCATGCCTGTAATCCCAGCCCTCAAGAGACTGAGGCAGGAGGATCACCAAGAGTTCAAGGCCACCCTACCCTGCACTACATAGTGAGTTCAAGACCAGCCGGAACTATATAGTGAGACCTTGCCTCCAAAAACAAAAAATAAAATAAATTTTGTATGAACCATTAAAAAAAAAAGGAACCCTGGATCCAGAATCGATCCCACTCAGTTGACTATCTGTATGACTCTGGAAAGTTACTTTGTGGTTCAATTACCTGCCTGTAAAATGGGGCAAATATTTGTATTAAACTCATTGTGTTATAATGAGTATTAAAAATGACTTAATAGGGCCGGGGATTTAGCTCAGTGGTTTCGCTGCCTGCTGCGCAAGCGCAAGGACCCCAGTTCAATTCCCAGTACCAAAAAAAAAAAAAGACTTAATATTAGCTAGGTACAGCGGCTCATATCTGTAATTCCAGGTACTTGGCAGGTTGAAGCAGGAGGACTACAAATTTGAGGTCAGCTTGGGCAACTTAGTGGGACCTTGCCTCAAAA